>NW_026623349.1:1692696-1797141 GCF_030028575.1 Malurus melanocephalus | reverse complement strand
GGGGTCTCGGGGACATCCCTTTGTGAGGGCACTGCGGGAGTGCCCTGTCCCCTTCTGGGCTGAGACAAGGAGCTCCGGGGGAGGGTCCAGCAGAGAGCCACAGAGACCATTTGGCGYCTGGAGCATCTCTCTTATGAGGGGAGACCGCATGWGCTGGGCCTGTTTGGACTGGGAAAGACTGAGGGGTTCTCATCAATACGTACAAATACCTCAAAGGCCAGAAATCTCAGAAGGTGCCAAGAGGGTGGGGCCAGATTCTTTCCAGTGGTTCCCAGTGACAGGGCGAGGAGCAATGGCCATAAATTGAAACACAGAAAATTCTGCTTCAACATGGAGAAGAACTTTTACACTGAGAGCATCAGATCATTGGCAAGGCTGCCCCAGGATATCGTGCAATCTCCCTCTGGAGACCCTGAAACCCTCCCGTACACATTCCTGTGTCACCTGCACCAGTGGACCATGACTTGACAGAGGGTTTGTACTGGATGATTTCCMGGGCTCTCTTCCAACCCTAACAATTCTGTTATTTTGTGTGATTTTAGATTTTAGTCCTGTTTTTCTCTCTGTGCTTTAACCACTTASTTAAGGTGGTTAAAAGTAAGTGGTACTTCAGTGGTACACTTTTAGTGATGCTAAGGTGGCACTAGTAAGTAGTAGAGTGAGCCATGTTAACAAACTTTATTATCCTTTCACTGTGACAGGGTCCAAGGGAATGGCCTGAAGTTGTGTCAGGGGAGGTTTAGGTTGGATATTAGAAAAGATTCTTCACCCAGAGAGTGGTCTGGTGCTGGAACAGGCTCCCCAGGGCAGTGATCACAGCCTGACAGAGCACAGGAAGTGTTTGGACAATGCTCTCAGGGACAGGGTGTGACTTGAGGATGATGCTGTGCAGGGCCAGGAGTTGGACTCGACGATCCTTGTGGGTCCCTTCCAACTCAGCTTATTCTGTGATTCTCTAAACCTGCTTTTGTTGATGGCTGTGATTTTGTTGAGTGACATAAACTGCCCAGTTGCAACAGGCTGTCACCTGCTATGCCAGGACCTTCCACCCCCACATGCGTGACGGTTCGTTGCTGACACGAGCCAAGGGGAAGCTTAACATTTATGGTCAGATGCAAGGGACGTGTGCCTTGGATTTTCGGTAAATCATGAGGAATGTCACCAGGAGTTTCTCGGTATCTGGGAGCGCAGGTGTCAGGCATGGTGTTTTGCTGGAGTGCTGATCCATAATGCAACATGATGAAGTGTTACAGAGGCCTGTAGTGAGATGCAGGGGTTTGGTGTTGGAAGATGCAAGGAAACTAACTCAGCACCTCAGTAGGTTTGTGAACCTACATCAGTGAAATAATTCAATACCTGTTGCTTTTAAGTTACTTGGCACCAGCTAAACAGTAATAAATACTAGGCATTTACTGCTTTAAAAGTATTGCTAAGGAAGCATTCCATATCCAGAAATCACATTTTCCTCAAACATAGACCAAAAAAACCTCAATGACATATTAAGTTTGCATTATCAAATAAGGCATTCTCCCCAAATTTTCTTGCCTCTCAGGAAATTTAAAGGGTCTATTCCTGTTTTGGTGTAAAATACGTATGTGGCTTTGAATTGTAGAATCAAATGTCCTTGCTTGCTTAGATAAGAACGGATGTTTTGCACCGTAGTCTGAATCAGGAAATTATTTGCTAGTTTGGTCTGCTCTTGGGATAACATCTCAGAAACCCTTTGTAGATTGGTTCAGCTAGTACTAAAAAAAGTGTAATACAGCAGGGTAGGCTCCAAAACACTTACCATTTTTACAAAGGAATTTATGACCTGCTGTAAGACCTTAAAATAGAAATGCCAAAGACTGGTCGAAGGGAATTCTAGGGTTTACCTGTTGTAGAGCTTTTGTTTGTTACAGATAAGAATGATCCCAGGCATATTCAAGTACTAAGCCTTTTCTTTGTCACATATGTTCCTTTTGCCTATTAGTTGTGATGCTATAAGGCATTGAGCACTTGGATTCATGCCAGTACCACATTATCTTGTTGACTGGCAGCGTGGGCGACATCATGCAGTAACATTCTGCACTGCCAGCAAGCAGTGATTTCAAACCAAAGTTAGACCAAAGTGCAAGGAGATATTCCTCATCCCAGGCTATTCATACTTTATAGCTCGTGCTGGCTGTATCATTACATGTGTAGAGTTTGTACCAGAGTAGCACAACTTCTAACTGGTTATAGCTAGCCAAGGTTTATGAGGAATAACCAGTTGTGTTATTTACTGAAGTGTATTTGTTATAAGGGGCAAGGATACTAAAAATTTATAGAAAACAATTTGGAAGCTATTGAAAGTTCTTAACTAAGTAAAGAGGGAATTTTAGCAAAGAATGTTTTTATTGTCACATTCATTTTGGTACAAATAACAAGGATATGGGAACTTATTTACTAGAACTGAAAGGGTCCAGATAGAAAATACCCTAAACCAGAACAACATGCATATGGGTTCTTAGATAGTTGAGAACAGAGCTTATACACAGTGCATGGAAAATTAAAATGATACAGCAAAGAATTTTGAGTTCTTAATCCTTTTAGGATGATGGATTTTTTTAAAAAAAACTTCTTTCTCTTCCTTTTCCTTTTCTTTCACACTTTCTTCCACCTGTGCTTTTATTTTCCCTTTCTAAAAGCATCTGCAACATTTTTTCATTAATTACTGATATTCAAGAACAGAATTCAGCATGTTTATTAGAGAGACCAGCTTTATTTTTATGTCACTTCATTTTCCTCACCCATGGTTACTGGTGTTTCCTGCAGAAGTTTGGCAATTCCCAACTTTGACTAGACAGCTTAAATTTGGTGGTTTTTTCTATGGGTAGTTGATGTAACTAATACAAAGCCATCTAAATTGGCCTCAAAAAAACTGAGAATGAGCATGCAGTGACCAGACAGTATTTTGAATCAAAGTGAAAGTAGTGGCTTATATCAAATTGAATCAAATTAAGCATATCAGCAAAAGATTTTGAACTAGTTTGGCTGAATTCTGTGTAATGTTTTATCTGACATTAGTGACATTGTCTTGAATTTAGACAAGGCCTCAGGTGGTCTAATGACAGCAGAACTTACATACAATATCTCCAAAGTTCTGCTATAAATGACGCATGACATTCCTTGTATTTCTGAATATTCAAACCAAAATATAATACAAATGTGAATTATTTTTAATGTAAAAGGGAAGAGGATAGACTTCTGCTTCATAATACATGAAAAAGATACTCTATATATTGTTTTTGATTTCTGATTTGCCAGAACAAAGGTTAGGGCTCTTGTTTTAGACTTAGTTAAACAGATTAAATTTAAAAAGCTGCATGCTTTTTTAAATTAAAATGCTGTATGTCTACTCGGTAGACAGCAATAATCTCCTGTTGTGGACAGGGGGCTCACTGCGTGGATACTTGGCCTTCACTATAGCAAATCTCAAGCACATTCCCTTGTTAGGTCTAAACCAGAAGGCAACATCCTGATCAGCTCTTCAATAATTCTAATAAATTAAATACTCACTGGGATTTGCTTTTCAGTGACTGCTTTTCTACTTCTTACCTAGAATTGCCCATTCGAAATCTAGGAAAAAGAATCATCGCTTTCATTATCCTGATCCATTAGCAGATATTTTCCAATTGTACTCTATGGCTTTTGCCCTAACCCTAGTTATTTTTGCTGGTTTGATAGACAAAAATCATATTTAAAGTTTTGTAGTTGTCTTTCATCATATCTATCCCAGAATTCTTTTCTCCAGCTCCTTCCTACATCTAATCTGTGATTTGGTCTTTCCAACAAACATCTACATCTCTCTAAACTCCATTGTGTGGAACTTTTTATTTTATTGGGCAAGTTCCTCTCATTTTAGAACTTAACTGCCTATTTGAAGGTAGTACAGAATCTATGCAGTCTAAACTCTTTCAGTGTTCCGTAAATGGGATTCTCTTCATCTTTATTGTGGCTTTCTCACCTCAACCTTATTTATTAGGGTTTGATTTTTTTTTTAATTGCCCTTAATGAAAAAGGAAGGTTTTATTGTATTGCTACACATACAATTTATACCTTATTTTAAAGTAGTTAGAACAGATATGAAATTATGTTGAACATTTGTGCAGGAAATCAGAATAACAAAGGTGTCTATTGCCAATTTACACACAGTCACATTCTAAAGTAACTCACTGTTGAGTCCCACTTTCCCCTTCTGCTGCTCACCCAGTGATGCACTCTCTTCACACATATTTTACTTTGGAAATGGCTCAGTGCTACACTGTGTACAAAAAAAAAATAGATTCAGCTTAAAGTCTTCTGGTTTTAGACTTACAGATATTTTCCTTTGTCTACTCCTTAGTCTTTTCTCCAATTCTTTCCCTCCGACTTTAATGTTCGCTACTTGTTTCCCTGGTAACAGAGATTTTCTAATCTGCTTCTARTCAGCCAGCTCATACTCATACTGTAACATCCTGCAATATTCCACTTTAGCAACTATCACTAAATAAGATCCCAGGGTTTAGTACTGCACTCAGTGCTGCACAAACAATTCTGCATTTTTATAGCCATGTTGCATTCATTGACAATTAACATGGGACAAACAAAATATTTCAGCTTTGTCTTTTTAGTATAAGAGGAATTGTTTATTACTAGGCAGCTCTGGAGAGTGACACAAGGTACTTTCCTTAACACCTAACAGGCAGGGAAGAACGTTTTCTATGGTAATGGCACACATCAGCATCTGCATTTTGCAGCTGAAAACCATGTAGGCATAAACAAGACACAGACCATGAAGTTTTAGAATCACAGAATGGTTTTGGTCAGAAGGGACCTTCCAGCATCTAAGTCTTTTCCACTCTCAAGGGCAGGAACATCTTTCGCTAGCTAGGTCAGAGTGCTTAAAGCCCTATTCAATCTGACCTTGAACACGTTCGTGAATGGGGCATCCAAAACTTTATATTACCCAAAAACTTTTTCCAACCTATTTTTTTTCTTAAATTCTACTCAGATTTTTCTTGCATTTAAGAGCTACATATTGTTGGGAATATTTTTGTATATTTGGTCCAATACTGAAATGGTTAAAAAAAAAAGGTATTTTCTCAGGTTTAAGAGAAGTTCCTTTAAAGCCACAGTGTAACAAGAATGGAGTCCCGTACTTTGTTGTATTTTCTCCTACATAACAACTGAAATTGGAAATCTGATTCACCATCAGGAAGAAAAGATTTGTTCATTGATAATTACATTGTAAATATGGTACTATTCACCGGAGCATCTAGGGAAAATTACCTTCTCTCCCTGTTTTCAGTCCATGATCCCACTGTCTAGATAGTATCTAAAGCAAAACCCAAACATTTCCATGAGGAATTGGCACTGTAACAAAATCGAGTAAAGCAGTATGGACTTATTTTAAATTATTTTATTACTATTTTTATTCATTGCTTAAGGTACACTGAGCAGAGTGACAGATTGGGAGCTCTAACTTTTACTTGTAGATAGTATGTTAACAGCTGTTTTCACTTGAATTCTTCAAAAGCAACTTCTGCTTACTTTTGACTGGATAACTTTGGACCACCAATGTTGTTATCTAAAATGAAATTTATCAGGTGATAAATAGGAAAAAGTTACAACTCTTTTGAGTGTCTGATATAGGTAGTCAACACAGTTTTACAGCATCAGTAACTTGCAGCATTAACATGGTAAAAAATTACCAGCACCGCATATTTTGCCTTTTCTAGTCAAAAAGTTCACATCTACAAAAACATCAGAGGCACTTGCCATTACTCTTATCTGAGAAGAGTTATCTGTTAAGACACAGCTGATCATTCTACTTGTCACGTATCTTAGTAAGCAGTCTTAAAACAACTGAACCATAACAAATATGAAATTATTAATATATTGAAAAACAGCAATTATACTAGTACAACACACACAGGACATTCTACATATTTTACTGTAATACACAAACAGTGTATTTCTAAATCTCAGTAACAAAATATGAAGTGGTTTTGTTACATTGTATAGCAACATTTCATAATGTATTAAAAAGAATAAAATAACTAAATATAGACTATTTCTTATAAAACTTGCAAATATATTCATTTGAAAAAGTTGGAAATTCACAGGGATCCCTTTTTCTCACTGCTACAATTTGCCAATGATAAGTGTTCCCCACATGGATACATGTCCTAATCTACATGCTTCTGTGTGTATTAGACACAGAATAACCTTTCCTATGCTAATTTATAATCCAGTCTCTAGAACAGTCATGTTCACAGTTTGACAGTGTACTTTATAATAATGAATATGTTGGTTAATTATCCTGGCTAGAGGGAAAGGGCAGAGCCATAATTCATTCTGGGAGTAGAGRTATGTGATCGGCATTTCTCTGTAGAAAGGCATGGCACTGACTGGAAAAAAACAGAAGCATCCGTTGGGAGGAACAACCAGTCTTGCTGAGCCTTAAAAAGAAACACAAGGCCAAGAAGGCTGGATTGTGCATGTGAGGTATCGTGGTGGCATCGAGAGGYATGAGACAACAGAAACAGCGATGAAACTGAACCTGCTTTTCTCCTCCATGTGAATAGCTCTGTTGTATGTTTGGATTCTGGCAAAAAGGACATGGAACAATTAAAAACTTACATATTAACAGTTGTTGTTTTTTGTTTGTTCAATTGGTTGAGGTTTTTTATGTCAAAGCATAGAGCCATAATAGAAAGCATGTTTTTTCCCCCTTCAAGTGTGTAAATGCTCTCTTTCAGCTTTAGTAAGTAGCTAAAATAAGTTACAAATTGAAAGTGTGGCATTTTTTACAATCTCCCAGGAACTTTTCAGAAATCAAATTCATGGCATGTAACAAAGCTGTTAGTTCTAATACCGTTCAGATGCTTTCAGATAGCAGAATTCCTTTGCCTTAACCATAACATTTTCAGGTTCTAGATGCCGAAATTATACTAAAATCCAGAGGAAACAGACCAAGAATTTAAAACATTGGCACACCACTGCTACAGCTAAAAACAAATGTTGTCTCTTACTTGAAACTGGGGTAGAAGTAAAATATATTTCTGAAGAAGAATTGACTCAGTTAATTAACATAATAAAAATATTGTGTTTACAGCTATCCAACATAGTTCTGTGTGTTCACCACTCTTCAAATAGTCTACTGACTACTGCATAAACATTAAAGGATACTGTGCTTACATTTAGTGGATGACAATAATTGCTCAGGTGACTCTCCAAGGAGGCCCTTCAATTTCTTCTTCAGCTCTCTGCTGGTTTTCTTATAGAAAAATAAATCTTTTTCCAGTTGCTGGATTTTAATTTCATACCCTTTCAGGGTTTCTGCAACACCTTGGCTGTCTTGTTCTAGGAAAAATAAACCCGGTTTAAGTTTCTTAATTAAGTTTCTTCTTGTTGTTGTTTAAGAACCAAATATCTCTGTGTCAAAAATCAAGATGCTCAGATATACAGACTATTCAGTGACACTTTGCTTGCAATGTGCGCATTTTAATTAATACGAAACAGGATCAAAAAGGCTGTGCCAATCCCTCTTGTTAGTTTTAATAGTATTTAGAAGATCAAGATCAGCAGCACTGGTATGTTTCAATTTTCCAGTATCAATAAATTCAGTATGAAAATACAACAATTCTGATACTTCTTTAAAAACTATTCAATTTTCCATTCATACAGACACCATATGTCTGTATGTTCCTTGACATCATACATAACATCAAATTAGTGGCAGCCAAAATATATCCCTGAACCTTATTTTTTTTTCTGTTGAAATACAGTATTTCTCTGTTAATGACCAAAGACAATACATGATGTATAATCCCCACTCAAGAAGAAAATACCTTTGAAATTATTCAATATAAACTGTATTTTTTTCTCATGTTCTTGACGCTGGTGAGTCAGTTGCCTGTCACACTGTAACTTGATGTGTTCGAGTGCAGATTCTAATTCATGCAGGGTGTTTTTCTGCTGTATGGACTTCATTTCCTGCTCTTCAATCTGCACTTGTAATTTTCGTTCAGACTCACGTAAGCCAACAATCTAAGAAAGAAACACACTTATTTGGATTTATCAAACCATTTTAAGAAAACCTTTTACTCTGCAGCCTAATAGATTAAAACATACAGAAGCAATGATCTCTATAATTCATTACGCTTATACTGGAGACAGACTTGCCACTTCTACAAGCTGACACTTTAGAACTGAACTGCATACATTTTGATCACACAGACTAGTGGATTTTTTCAAAGTCCTGTGTGAAATTTAAACTGAAAGAACAGTCCTTGCCAGATTTTGAAAAACTTCCAACTTGCCTCCCACAACTTGCTTACAAGGTTACCAAAGGCTCACCCAAGGTCACAAAGACAAACCATGCATGCAGCTGCCCACACTGCAGGCAGTGTATGCAAAATTAATTGATACTGGATTTAGGAAAAGGAATATAGGAGTCTAGCCTGAGCTTTATGAAGCTTTCTGAAAGCTTTCAATCAGAAAGAATTTGAATACATCATCACTGTTTAAACTGTGTCTCCAAAAGTTATCAACATGGAGCACTGGAAAGGGGCAAGGTAATTTCCAGATTTGCAGCATTTTTCAAGGTAATGACCCCAAAACAAAACATTCAAAATTAATCCACAAGTATCCTGTTTTAGGTTAACATAAAAATTAAAATTTAATAGCAAATCTATGTAACCTGAAGCGATTTTTACCAAAAGCTTTTAAAATTTATTTTTACTTCTTGCCACCATCACATTATCTAGAGTATAAATAGAAAAYGTGATAAAATAATATTCATTAATCAAAACAAACCTTGTTGAAATAATTGATGATGATAGCTCTGAGCTCAGCAGCAGACAGGGAAACTAATTTCCCTATCACATTATGCTCGGTCTGTGAAAGACTCTGAGAGGATGACCGAAGTAAGTGCTGGCGATTATGAATACTTTCATTCTTGAAATCAATTGCAGCTACCAGGGCATCAATGCCTTCTTCTAGCTGGAAAAGAACATGCTCTTCCTGCAGAGAAACACATGAGTGAGATCTTTCAAAAATAAAAAAAAACTACACCAAATCCAAATTAATCTTTCAAGGAATCTTTAACTTCATTTTTAAGTGCAAAACTGAGCTTAATGGTAAGATGAACTAGTTGTAACAGACAATGGAGTAGGGAAAATAAGAAATAGAGTGCAAATCTAGAATATTTGTCTTTTCTTGCCATAGCATTCCTACCACAATACAGATGTTAATCAAATGGTTCATCACAAAACTAAAAGTCATGTTTCTTTTTTTATCCTTCCCTCATCCTCATCACAGTTTAACATCTGCTTGCTTTTTTTTTTTTTTTTTTGGATTGTACTAGTTTTCTGTTGGATTAATGAACAAATTAGGTCAGTAAGGAGTTTGGTGACCGTAACTTGTATAGGGAAGTGGCAGAAATGCTTGGYCTGAAGCACTGCATATTTTGCTGAGTGAGGCAAATAAGGCTCTTTCTGGAACATTATCACCTCAGCCATAATCTTATATTGCTTCTCAAGACCTAAAAGTAATCTGCATTTTATATGAACTTATTGTATCTTCAACATAATGAATAATACCGATCAGCTCCGGCTAATGGGCCATCTATTAATACAACTTGTTTTCTCATAAAAATATGGAATGCTCCAAGTGAAGCTTGCTTTACATCAAGATTCTATGAAAAAACATTATAATTATGTGAATACATTGCTTGTTCCGTATCCTGACATTTAAAAATCTGCCTATGATAAACTGATGAACTTCGAGTTCCCTTATTTCTCATTATATGACTCTTAGACCAATAGAGTTTGGCAAGGCACTACCTAACTTAAGTTCCTCTGAACTGGAACTTTTTTAATAGTAAATATTTGGTGCTATCATAGCAGCATTCTAATATTGCTATTTACAAAAGTACCCAAACTCTGCTCCTTATTTCTAGCTCATATCTGATATTTGGAGGCATTTTAGGTTCTCATTGGAATGCTCCATTATCGAACAATACCTAAAACCTGTATTTATCTCAGAGGTGCTTACTTACTTCAGCCGACAACACTTTATCATCTTTCAGTTTCTCAGCCATACTATTTCTCCTTCTGAGCAGCTGATCCCTTTCCATTTGGAGAATCTGAATTTTTTCCAAAATGTCTGACTTATCTTCAGGGGTGCTGCCCTGAAGCTGCATATTTTTATCACACAGCTCCTGATCCAGCATACTTAAACGGGTAGACAATTTCATACTATCTTTGTTTAAAGCCTAAAAAAAACCACAGCAACCATMGATATAAAAAGGAGATACTCCTTTCCAGTAAGAAAAAAGTAGGTGATACTGTCACATTCTGAGGTTAAAATATTGCTTGTTTCTTGCAATGGGACCCRTTTACTTTGAGTGGACAGCTACCATAAAATATACTATTTACTCAAAAAGCAAAACAAATATGCGCAATGTGCAGTTTTCTACATAATAAAAATTTAAAGGGCTAGTATCATTATAAGTAACAATGATAATTTGTATAGATTTTTTCTGGTGAAAAAGAAATATTGCAAGATACTCCCCTTTTATGTTCTCTAGATTGCAAAAGTATTGAGTCATATTCATAAATGTGTCATARATGTAATATAATTTAATGGTCTGCAGTAACAGAACTCCACAGTTCAGATTTGGTTTGGTTTGCTTGGTTTGTTTTACTATTGCAATTTTGGGGGAAAAAATGAATAAAAATTTTTGTCTCTGTTAATTACATTTTAAATGTTGATTAGTCAAAGCTACACACTATCTATATCACAGTGGCAGAGACACAGGAGGGTCACTTGAGCCTCCTCTGCTATCTTATCTGTCTTCCCCTACCACCAGTCTTTCAGTCAGCCTTACAACTGTGGTGAGTTTTATTTTTTTGCCTAAATCACCTGACTAGATCTCAATTTCTTGATTTCCAGGTGGCTTTTCTCTTGCAATAATGCTTCTTTTTTTGCTACAATGGCTTCTCTCTTCTTTAAATCTTCTTCTAGTTCTGCTAACTGTTGGTGTTGTTGAAGAATTCTTTCCATTTCTTCATCCAGCCACTTCTTCTGCTCTTCGAATTTCTAAAGTTTCAGAAGAAATCCAGAAAGTATTAACCAGGACATTTTGAGTCAGAATTTTATGATTGTGTTTTACCTTTCTTCAGAATTACTGATACAACTGTGGGATATATTAATATTTCTAATGTCAATATCAATTTTTTCAACATAAACCTTATTGAAAATAACACAGAAAGTGGACTGACTTAAAAAGGGCCTCAGCAATATTACATTGCTACATCTCATATAAACAAACTAATATCAAATGCTATGTTTTCTAAAGAATATAATTCTAAGACTAGTTATATAAATAGATGTCATCTACCCAAGCAGAGCAACTAGGTTTAGAAGGTRCTGCAAGAATTCACCTCGTTGCATTATAATTGCCCCAAAACAGCTCTTTGTGGAAAAACAGTGACAAGAAATAACGATACTGAAAGAATAAAAGACAATAATGACAGCTCTGATCCTGCTAGCAGGGTCCATTATAAATTTATTCTGAAGCCATTGTTTATCAGTGGATATACTCCTGTTAAGGCTAAAAAAGTTTCCTTTATTTAATTGCTAAAATTTCTTTTCACCTTTGAAGACTTAGGGTAATTCATGTTCCAGTGTCCACGTGTGAAATAATGTTGGGGCACTGCTACATAGGATACATACTTTTCTAACACTTTTATCAATAAACAAAAGCAGAGACCACTGTAATTGATATCAGGATGGAAAACAAAACAAAATAACCAAACAACCCATGGAATTTACAACACAACACATCAAGGTCACCCTCCAACCCACCAGACAACAAACTTGCTGAATTCTCAGGTCTTTGAATCAGCATTTTTGACAAATTATAGAAAAACAAAACAAAACAAAAAAAAAACCCTCCTTTCTCTGATTCAAAAAGAGTGCAAGAGCTGCTAGATTGTACTTCCAATTTTTGCAACARCAAAAGAAAAAGACAAAACTATGACAGAGTACTCCTCTTCCAGTTTACAAAAATAGATTACAAGGGATTAAAAAGATTTTTTTTATTTCAGGGCTCATAAAGGTTTAGAATAGATTTGGAAACCTGTAGTTTCTGTGGAGTTCCCGCTGAGTTGTTTTTCTTCCTTTTAAATGCAGCAATTTCTTTATCCTTAAGTTTAAGGATCTTCTGTTGTTGCTCCATCTTAAGTTGAAGTTCCTATGAACAAACAAAAAGCACCATTCTTCCTACATCAGTCAGTCAAATGCATTTCATGTGAGAGTCCCCACAAGATATAGTCTGAAATACTGACCCTAAATTTATTTATAAAATTGCAATTGAGAACTAGACATAAGGTAATAAAAATTTAAATAAAAGAAAAAAGCAAACTACAGATTAATTACAGACAATTTCTTTGGTGCATTTATCAAAAAAGTCATTAAGTCATTATTGAAAATCAGGGAAAGCTGGCAGTATGATTTATTGGGGAAGAGGGGCAAAACGGATTAATCTCATTCTCTGTCAAAAGAAAACAGGAAGAACCCTACTTTAATTTGTTGCTGGTCCTGTTGAAGCTCTGCTTCCAGTTGCTTCTTTTTTTCACTTTCCTCACACAGTCTCTTCTGTATCTGGGATTGCTGATGCTTCATCTGAGCCACTTTTTGCTCAAGTTCTCTTGCTTCTCTCTCACTTTGGTTAGATAACAAAGCCAAATTCTTGGTGTCTTGCTGCTTTTTCTGTAAAGTCTGAATGTTCATGTCAAATTTCAGCTTAAGAGCAGGAAAACTTGTAACTAAAGTATGACTCCATTTCATTCTTTATTTCACTGAATTCTTAGGGTGAGCAAGACTTACTAACTTCATACTGTCACTTGTTGTTGCTGTAGTTTCTGAGCTATCTGATAAAGTTAGCACAAGCAGAATTAAACAATATGAAACATACAGTTCGTGCTTGGCAATACAGTGAAAGTACTAAAATCTAGCAGAAACCACAGCTMTGGAATATTTGCAAGGGCACAATGGTGTCAGAATGCTGGTCCTGAGCTCAAGTCAATAACCCAACTACCTCTTTCTCCAAGGCAGTTTTCTGACCTGCAATTCTAGGATAGAGAGGCACAGAGCACCTAATCTAGTCCGACACAGAATATTAAGTTAGATGTATCCGAACTTAAAAACAGAAGGTCAGTGTCAAACCAATATGCCTGTGTTGGGCCTGATCTTGCAAAGCATCACAGGGATTTCCTTAGAGATAGAATTTATGTACTATTTTAATAAAACATCCTTTTTATTTATGGCAGATAGTAAATTTGTAATATCCTCCCTTGGACAGGTTTTTCTATTGGACTATATATAATGATGCATAGACAACTCATATCTCCCACTTTCTTAGCTTCTTATATTACCAAGAAGATATTTTATGTATCTAACCATGCGGATGTTAACTAGCATTTTGAGTATAACAGTATTAAGTTTCTCATTAGCTACTTCAACCAGCTTCCAGTGTGTGAAGCTGATAAGAATTTTACATGCAGAGTGTTAAGGTTCAGATATGACAGTAAGACAGAGATTTGTAGATCTTAATGATCAGATCAGATATACCTGTACTTTCAACTTAGCTGCCTCCATCTTCTTCTGGCACTCTTTTTGTAACATGACTTTCTCAGTCTCTCTCAGCTCTTTACTGTCCAGCTCCTGAAGCTGCTTTTGTGTTTCAGCCAGTTCTCTTTTGGCCTGCTCAATTTCTTGCTCCAGTTTAGTTATCTTCAAAGAATACTGCCTGCTTACAGACTGAGCATCCTTACCTTAAAGACAGCATATACAAATAGTTTAAAAACAACATGACAAGCAGTTGAAACATAATACTCACTTTTGGAGTTGAAACACTACTTATTTTGTTCTGGCGAAGTCACTAATTTCTGATACATTTTTTCTGATACAACACTAAAGGAACATGCAATTCCCTTCTAAAGAGTCTTAAGTCTGAATTTTTCATGAGTCACCTCATGCCACCAAATAAAGCCAYCTGAGTATCATAGCTAAATTCTTCTGCCTACTATAGATTTTGGCAAAATTGCTCTCCAGTATTTCATGATTTTATTTGGGTTTGGGTTTTGTTTTTTTTTTTCCAAAAGGATATACCATTTATTTGTTATTCAACTTTCAGCTTAATAATTAGTAAATAACCTTGGATTGTGTTTCTGCTCTGTGACTTGCMCTGTTCAGGCAATCTGGAGTGGCACAGAATCTTTCTCAGACAACCTCAAAAGAGGGTAAGCAAAGCAGAAGAGTGAGATTGAAGGGGCTGAGGAAAGAGATCCTTACTGTGATCATAAGGCTAGTTCCTGTATCAGGACAGATGTGTAAGGGATATAGACTGACCGGGACACTTTCATCATCCACTTCTGACTCCTGTTTCTCTACTGTCATAGAATATAGAATATACAGTGATGTGTCTTCTCTCCTATCCCAGACACTATRTGACAAATACATGTCCACAGAGAGATCAGTAGCACTAAGCATACATTAAAAATTATACTGTTAGATACAACCARTAATCAACAAAGCACAAAAAATATTTAACAAATTATCTGCATATCACAGTAAAGTAGGCTATAATAAAAATKTACAGCTTTCAGTGCAATCATAGCAAGTAATTAGCAAAAGGTACGAATTTTTAGRTTGTTGTAAGTATTCTTGTCTAAGATAGTTTTGTAAAAACTAAGACATAAAGGACTTCAGGTTTTCTATGCCTTTTCTTTTGTTTCTGAATATCTTCATTTCTAATAGTCAGTTACCTGTTCGTACTAACTCCTTAATAAGTTCCTCTTTCCTTTTGATATTAAGTGCAAGTTCTCTTATTTTATGCTCAGCCTCAGCAAGTTTCAATTCTGAATTCTTTAACTTCTGCATGTTAATAATATGGATTTTCTGGAGGCTGTTAACCTCTTCACCTTGAAAAAAAACCAAAGCAAAAGAGAGTTATAAAATCTGGAAAACATGCTCTATTCAAAAGGTAGTTCTGTGCAATATTGACTATGCGAAGTTCTTCCATATGAAGTAAAAGAGGCAAAAGGAGAAAACAGAGCACAGAGTCTTTTTCCCTGCCATGTGCCTAAACAAGAAAATAAAGGAGGGTATGTACTTGCATTTCAAGGCTCTAAATCAGAGGAAAAATATTCCAGAAACTACGTCAATATTTCTTATAAGATAATAAAATCCATTTTCTTTCATTGAGGCAGTACTAAAGATTTTTATCAAACTAGCTTTTTGATAAGTGAACTGCTTTCTTACTAGCAAGTATTACTTTGAGATTACTAATATCAGCTTCAGAAAGAGAAAGAAGAACAGAAATTGAATTATAATTAAAAAAATACTTGCAACAAATACACTTATTTTGCTGGGAGAAATAATTACATGTGCAAAAGATATTATTACATGTTCTGATACTGTAGTAAGATTTGCTCCTATGACTTCCATTATACCTGTGACTGTGTCAGTCTGTAGTGCAGATTGATTGGATAAACCAGACTTGTCTACATGACATTTCATGGCACTTACATCAGGAAGAAAGCACAGAGAAGTGTGGTTTTGTGTCCATGTTTGGTTTATGGAATACCTATGGAAGAATTATAAACATGCTACACTGCAAATACACAGGGTTTTTTCTTTTCTTTAAGCATCATGCAAAGTATATGATCTTAACAGAGAGGAATCTCAAACTCACAAAAGCATTTAAAACTTCTTACTCATCCACACCACCCTCACACATACCATCCCCCCAACCTCCCAGTCTTCAAGATAGATTCTGACCCCCAAACAAGGACTATGCAATCTTTGCTAAACCTACATTTATTAAACTTATTTTGCAATATGGCCAGTTGGTCCCACAGGTTTACCCTAAGTATCATTACAGATGGTCTCATTTTATGGAAAGATTAAGCAGTAATACTACCTTTGCTATACATTTGACTGTAACAAAAGTCAAGAAAAAGAAAAAGAAAAAGAAAAAATTACTTATATGAGGTTTTCTCTTCATTGCCTGTATTATTTTCCTCTTCATCACTCTGATCAGAGAGGTNAAAAAGAAAAAGAAAAAGAAAAAGAAAAAGAAAAAGAAAAAGAAAAAGAAAAAGAAAAAGAAAAAGAAAAAGAAAAAGAAAAAGAAAAAGAAAAAATTACTTATATGAGGTTTTCTCTTCATTGCCTGTATTATTTTCCTCTTCATCACTCTGATCAGAGAGGTGGCAGTGAAGGACTTTATCCTGATCTTCTATCTTGCTCAGTATCACCTGTCTGCGAACACGGAATTCTGCCATTATCTGGGCCAGGGAGAAGACAGTGGGGCTTGTATACCTCTGTCAAAACGCACGCAAAAATAGTGATGAGTAAGAMTACTGCAACAATTCAGGAATTCTTTACTCATTTTTTAAAAAACATTTCACCACCTTGAGCTTGGAAGCAAAATTACAAAGGTTTTCTATAACAACCCTAAATACCTTTGTAACAAAAGGGTTTGCAAGAACTTAGAGGACTTGTTCCAAGTGTGAAAGAGAGCACTAGCCCTCTGTTAGCAATTCATYATCCCACACACTCAATATATTGGTAAGAACAATAATTTTTTTTTTGTAATGTTTCATACTTGAACATTCAAAACCTCCAGGAAACCACCTGGGGGGTGAAAACATGAGAGTCTTAGCACTTGTAGGTGGAAATTTTAAGCCTAAATATTTTGGATAATTGTGGTATAGCAAGTGTTGCAAGACTAATTTTTCAGAGTCTTCARTGGGAAGTTATGCAGCATCTGAGAAAGACACCATATGTTATCATGTTATGTCTAATCCTTGGCCTATAATCATTATGAAGTACAAGGAGGAAAACTTAACAGTTTTCCTACAGTTAAGGGTAGACCTTACCTTTTGGTTCTCTGTCCCTGAAGGTAGGCAAAGAGGGTGTAGCAGTTTTTTTGTGAGTGGGACACTGTAGGGTCTCCTAGCAAATGCCACAACAGCAGGCCGATCTTCATAAGCACTTGRGAAATCCAAAGCTTTCACATCTGTAAACTTCTCTAATTTCAGTTTTAGCTGATCAATGAGCATTTGCTGTTCCACCATTTTTTCAGTCTCATGGGAAAAAAAACCAAAGCAAAACTGAGCTCYGTATCATATTCATCACTCCTAATTCCTCACAAAGATCATGAATCTTGTAAATCACCCACTGACCCTAAATTATCCTGCAGGGCACAGACAAATTCTATAAAAAAAACTGAGAATTCTGTGACATATCATTAGTCTCTCTCCCCTGCAACCCACAATCCAGTAAATTTTAGACATATTTTTGTCCAGAAAGACCTACCCACCATCTCAGTATCCTGGGTTACAGAAGGAGAATGCCAATGTGGGATGTAACCAGATTGTGTACTCCACTGCCCTCTATGCCATTCCTGACAAACTGTTAATGATGGGCTGTTTGCAGTAGGTTCCCAGTGCACACCTGACACCTCAGGCTACAAGCTGGGTGTTAAATTAGGGAGAAGGGGCAAACCCTGAGAGGAGGGTAGCATTTCTTTTTTTTTCACAAAGGTCCCTGCAGTGGTAAGGACCTTTTCTCAAAGGACTGCTTCCTCTGGGGAAGCATCTGCAGAGTCCTACCCATCTTGAGGGGGTCATCTCTGCTAATAAGCCACAAAGGCTCAGGGGTACCATCATAATGGGCAGCAGTAAGTACTTAGACCACCAAGGATTCCCAAAAATATTCTATGACTCACGGGATTATTTCATTGCCACTCACAAACTGCATGCCCTAGGGGAGATACTTAGCATTCCCACCTGATTCTGACCMTATATAATTGAGGGATTCCCCATGCCTGGACAGATCCAGAGGAGGACTAGCACTTCCACAGAACTCCCACTTTCGGCTGCAACCATCATTTCAACACCATTTGATAGGACTGTGACCACTACCCTCATCCACAGGGTGCTAGGCTCTAGTCTGACTTTGTGGGTCTAAGCCAGTTTTAATGTGTAGCATTGCATTTATTGTAATTTTTCTATTAAATTGTAACTCTGACCTGAAATCTCTCTCATGRTAATTGAGTTGGGTTCATTTTTCCCACTGGTTTACTTTCAAACCAGCACACCCAGTTTAGTTACATTAGCCTATCCAGCCATCTAGTGACAAGTAGATGACATAATTAGGAGCCTATGGTCACTTTATATGTGTGCTTATGGAGAAATAAAATGAGGGTCAAGCATTTTCAAATTCAACCTGTGGTCCGAGTCTTATTAATTAAACATGTAATACTGGCTTTCTCTTTGAGCAGTTCCACTTTAAATACTATTGTATTAATAAACAGAAACATGTACAGGATCCCAGAATAATTTGCTGCTTTTTCTTCCACACAGTCTCAGCGTTGTTGATAATGCTAATTTGAAGACCTTATCTGTTTCTCCCGCAACATGTGTTCTCCATACATTGTTCAAAAGTACTTATGCTACGTAAACAAATTCATCCATAAGACCAAGATTATATACTCTATTGCTTGTGATTCTTTTTGAAGTATGGTTAAAATCTGACCTAGCAACAACAGAGAAGTTGACGAACAGCTTCAACTGTGATACATTCTGCATTCTCCKACTTTAAGTAATTAAATTTTATTCATTCTTTATGTTGTTGTCTTAGATTAAAAGCTCCTTCCAAACACAAATATGCAATGCCTTACAAATTGATGTTGTGTTGGCATAKAATACATCTTATTCCTAAGTAATAGGAAGTAGAATATATGTATGAACATCATATTTGTTATAATTTTGGAAGCAGTAACAGCCAGCTGATCCACCTTAAAGCTATTTGCCCCGATACAATTGTACATAGAACTCCACAGTGTAACACCCTTTGCATAAATACATGTGTATAAATATATATTACCTCATAACTCATACCTATTACAATTAAAGTTCTAATTCTAGCATGCATCATTAAACTACATATATTTGTGAATATATGTAAAACATTTGACAGAAGCATTTGCTTTTCATTATTGTACCTACATTGTATATTTTTAAATATAGGTGACAGTTTAATGAAATAAATGCCAAAATGGTCCCTGAAAACTCAAGTTTTGCTCCTTTCTCTGATACTGAGATAACCTTCTACCTACACTATGACTGCTACTTTGTATCCTCYAGAATTTATATAAGCATAGTCACAGTAGAAGCTGACACTATGGTATACAGGCTAAAAGAAAAGTCTAGCCAGAGGTGACAGAAAAGACAAAAAGTGACAGAGGAAAGAAAAAGATCATGACTAGTTTACTTACATTTACTTACATGCACTGACTTTCTCCAAGTCATCAGCAAAGAAGAGGAAAAAGGAGGAAAAGTATAATAAGGAGAGGAGCGCTAGCTATCCATGTTTATGCTTTTCTCTTCTAAAAAGTCATATAATAATTTATCTATAATCCACATTATAGAATGTTATATACACTAGGAGAACACCAGGGAATGTTATCTGTTCTATTTGCAGTTTTCTAAACCTTGAAATATCATGCACATMCTAGCCATCATAATTTCATTAGCAATCCAAGATGTACAGAAGGAAAGAGGCAAGCAGCCTTTGTCAGTATGTCAATTTCCACTGTGTCACCCAGTTTTCTCTAATGGTAAAAGATCAGAAAGTTAGGATGGAATTCTGTCTTAAAAAGTCAAAAGGGGCTAATACTGTAAGCCTTAATAAAGGTGTAACAAAGTAAGTTTTTATATAACTTTTCAATTAAAGTGTTCTATAGGACCTTTATAGCCTTTTTCAGATTCTAAAGTATCTTTCAAATGCTTTCAAATTCTAATCTATGAATTAGAAGTCCTGAAACTAAGGACTCCTGATACAAATCTGCGGAGAGGGTTATGTGTAATGCTTCAGAGAGCGTGGAGAGCAAGAATGATTCACTTGAAGTCATAYAGGATGCTTGTGGCACAGCTAGGCTCATATACAGTCTCCAGGAATCACATTATTGTGATGCATCCACTAGATGAACCCAATTCATTCAGTGATATAGCTCTAATTCAAACAAGGTGTCTCTAGTATTGACCAGCAGTCAAGTAAAAAAAATTCRGAGGGGCCTGTTTAATGTACTCACACAGCAGTAGGATGGACGCATTTGTACCAGTGGAAAAATACCTGTAATCTTTGTGTTTCTTGAGCCTCTTTTAAAAATTCCAGCTGTTCTTCCTTTTCTTGTAGTAATGCCTTTATCTGATTCTGCAGTATCTGCATTTCATGATTCTTCTGGCTAAATAGTTCTTCATCCATAATTAGTACCTGCTAGATAATAAAAGAAAAGTTCAGCTGGGGGAAAGGGACATTATTATTTCTATAACTGGAAAATTAATCAAAATAAAACAAAACCTCATTTGTTGCTATAAGATGTGATCAGAACAGCAAAGTCTTGGGGTATGTATCACAAATTAAGTGTTTATCTGTAGTTTCCAGTCTAAGTGGTTATCTATAGTTTCTAGCAGTTATTTCTTCAATTCTGTTTCATCTATTGGTTTTGTTCTGACAAGTTTCATTCTTCCAAATGGAATAATCGACTCACAACCAAAGCTACCTTATTGAAGTATATATAAATTCAATTATTCTMTTTACTATGCTTTTACATGTAGCCATAAGATCTCAGCATTTTGTGATTAATACACTTCTCTTGTTGAAGAAAACAACAAGACCAGATGTCCTCAATCTGCAACACAGATAACAGCTTAAAGAAAACATATCTTCAGATATTCTCATGAACAAACTGATYGAAGAAGACTTCCAAATGTTGTTACCCTTCCAGAAAGCCTGCGRAAGCTAAATACAAAGTATTGAAACACGACATCAACCCACAAATCTTTTCAYTTCTGTTCTTCCTGTTTTTTTCTCCTGGAGCTCTGCTAGTGGACATATAAAGTTTGACATATGAGTTTGGGTGTCAGCTATGATTGACATTATGCCAGTATTTTAAGATCACATAAGACAACATCATCCAGGTAATAACAGCTGGTAGCAAAGAAATATGTATRTACAAACAAGAATAGGTCCAATACTAGTTATTAAATCTGTCCACACGTAAACCCTGCTCTAGAGTCTGTAGTGTCTCATTTATTTTAGCCTTTCTCTAACCATATCTTCCCAGCTGTGGATGGCATACCCACTTGGGGAAGTGTAAATTTAAGCTCAGCTCTTCCACTGTTTTGAACCTGGGAAAYAGAGGTTTAAAATAAGCCACAGAAGAAAATCAAGAAGGAAGAAAAAAAAAACCCCTATGATTTAGATTGATTGAGAACAAAGAAAAGACAAAATTTGTTTTATTCAATTGCCTGATAACAATCTGTAGGCTAACCAGGTCAGTTGTAAACTAAAAATGAATTGATGCTACAAAGTTCTAGCATCCTTCTACTATGTGGCAAATTCAAATTAGTTTTTATGAGCTATTCATCTGACATCAGAACTTCACTCTGTTTCCAACTAGTGTACAGTTGTTTTGTCATAAAATTAATTTTGATTTGAGAGTCTGTTCAATGTAGAATAATCTGCTTTTTTGTTTTGTTTGTTATTCACAGTCAAYATTTTAACTCAGCACATTCAGTATACATACTTCCTAAATGTATATAGGGATATTTTCTTAAAAAATTATTTATTTGATCATGTGCCAGGTCTGTTAGGAGGCTTTACCATGTTTGAGAAGGCTGAGAGCTCTTCACCCCATAGGTCATTGTCTAGGCTATTATCAGAGCTACCAATATGACAGGATTCTCATAGGATATCTGCATGCTAAGACTTAGAGATCTTGTTTTGAAATTCTCACCTAATTTGGAAAACTGTAAAGAAGTACGATATTACCAAAAAGCAGAAGTTGAAATTTAACACAAAAGCAAATGTTAGCAAAGTGATTAAACAAAGAGSTCTGCAAATAGTTTAGAAACTCAGTTAGCTAGAGGCATGGCAATGGAAAAGGAAAAMCAGGAGATTTTGTGAAGAAATACAGTTTAGGAAACTACTAAGAGATAATAGATAAGACACCTGTAACTTCCTAATATTAGGCAGAGTAGAATATTACATACATAGTATTAGATAATACTGGACATAAGTTGCAAAACTTAGTCCCTGTGTTATCTGTATATTCACTGATATCTGTGAAAATATATGTATTGTAATTATATCTGTAATGCTTCTGACAGAATAATATATTTGCAGGATCCAAAACAATTTCCAAGTTCATAGGAAAACTGTTGTATGTTTCCCTGAATAGGCAGCTAAGCACACATAGCCACTCCCTCACTTTCAAGCTCCTAACCTCAAGGAAGAGTAAAAGCAAGAAAACTTGACGGTCAAGAAAGAAATTGCTCACTAAGTGAAAGTGAAGTGGAAGAACAGAGAAAACAACACAAGTAATGCAAAGGTAGTTAATTGAGGCAAAACCAATCGCTCACTGCCTCCAAAGGGTAGACTGATGCCCACCAGCTCCTGAGGAAAAAGAAAGCTAATGTAATTAAATCCTCCTCCCCCTCTTTCAATCTCTGGGCATGTCATATGATTTGAAATATCTCTTTGGTTGACTTGGGCTGTCTGCCTGGTTGTACTCACCCTGCCCCTGGGGGCACGCCCCCATCTATCCACTGGTGTCACAGAGAAAGAGACTCAGTCCCTTGATGCTGGGCAAACAATCCCAGTGAGACATAAAACACTGATGTTTTACCAGCATTGTACTAGTTAGAAATGTAAAACATGGCACCCTGCAAGCATTTAAAAAGACAATTAACTCCATCCCAGTCAGACACAGTRTAATCTCCACTCCATATTCCACACCTTTTATGCCACATTCAAACCCCACATTATCCAATGCAACCTTATTAACCATCCTTGCCTTCTCATCCTTTGACTTATGCACAGATGTCATTCCRTTAGAAGTGAGGCGAGCARACAAACGAGTCTTAGTAAAATAAGRAAAAAARMCTGACTGGTTGAATAAAAGAAGGTTATTTAGCTAAGACAGGAAGAAGTTTCTAAATGTAACAGATATGAACCGCCTTAGTCCACAATAAGTTGTAACAAACATTTGTTCTGAAATAAATGGTCTGATGCTCAAATTATTTTTTCTATTGGCTGTTTAGAGGCATGCTATTTTAACGTGATGGTGAAAATATTATAAAAACTGTACGCATTTCTAATGAATGTTTCTGGTTATACCACAACTGGAGACTGTGCATTATTCACAGCCCACAAATGATGCCTGCCTTAACAGGGACCTGCAATCTCTGAGACTATTCTGGACCAGCCATTCCTGYAAAACACTCATAAAATGTCCACTGAATTAATTTAGTCCATGATGTGGGTTTTGTCTGRTTACAGTGATCACTCAGGACAGGAGCCCAGGCTATGCTACAAGGACTCTTGTATGATCCTACAACAGACCAGCACAGACTTACCATGGTGTCACAGATTGAAATGTTATCATTCATGGCTTAAACATTGTCATAAAGATTTTTACCCATTATGGCAAAACTGTATAATGAAGCTGCACCACTGAAGCCCTCACTGAATGGGCCTCCTGACTGAAACTCTGAACTGTGAGTTAAACTAAGGCCATTCAAGTGAAGAAAAAGTGACACACTATTGTTCAAAGTATCTCAGGTCTGAGAAGTAATGGAAAAGGCTGGGAGAGCCTTCACAAAGGGCCAAGACCAGCAGCTTCTGGGTGGAGGCCATAGCTCCAGATTTACTGATTGCTAAGCTTGCACAGACTATTCCCTCCTCCTCCCCCAATCAAAGGAGGGAGGAGAACAGCTTTGGGTGCAGGCAAAAACCTCTGGTCAGAGGCAGTGAAGGCCCATCCTCCACTGAGGGGCCCCCCACCCCGTGAAAGCCACATCCATGGRACATTCACTTGAGGGGCAGCTGAGGAGGTGTTGTGGTCTGTCAAAGACCCCCCTGAAGGGTTCCCAGACCCTGCACCAGAGGACWGCTTGTGTTGCCAAATAATCCAAAGTCTACCAAGGGACAGTGTCAAACTTGCCCACTCTCAGGGGAGGTATCTGGGCATTCCCATCTGGCCCAAACAYATATTAATCCATTGTATTCTATGCTTTTGGCAGGAGACCCTCAYCCCCAAGAAGAACAGATGGAAAGGATTAAGGAGATGTTATTAAGATACATGGAGGGGTAATGTTTCTACCCAATCTGTCTCTGTCACTCTTCCWGCCCCACCCACCTCTTTTTCTATTTCTTTCTATCTCTTACTTACAATGAAAGTCACCTCTTTCACTGTTACATAAMATGTATCAATTTTTTGGTTTCAACATACAACTTGGTTTGGTTTTAATCCCATTTCAGGGAATAATCAAACCTCACAATTCTTCTGTTTTGTTCACAGAGAGAGTTCTCTGTGATCAGGGCAGAATGCAACACGTGGTAGAAGCATGGGGYTCAAACCACAGGGACTTAAGTCCATTGAATCAGTATCATAAAGAGATTACTGCATCTCAGGAATTGCTTGACAGCAACTCTAACAGTAATTTCCTGGGACACCCTTTTTAACCACTGCTTTTTGTCCCTATTCATGTACACAMAGAGTTTCAGGACCAAAACAGGTGCACTGCCCCACTTCTCATATCCTTTTCACAGTCATGGACATAGAACTGGAGAGTAGTATGTGCCCATGGCTCCCTTTCCCTTAAGGAGAGAAATTCCTACTCATGTTAGCCATTATGCTGACCTGCCCAAGCAAGGAGGCAAAGAGATTACTGACATTTTCTTTTGAGTAGCTAGACCTTGTGTAACAATCTTCCCACAGCTGAGATGCAGGCCCATAGCAAGGAGACGGAATAGAGCTTTTCAGTAAATCACCAGGGCTAGCAGACTGGTCTGTACAAAGTTGGTGCCACAGAGTCAGCCCAATTCAGCCTTGCTAGGTTGCTGTTATATTAWGTCTTTGTGTTTTGTACAGACTTATGCCACACAGATCACGGGCACTGTATATTGTTCAGATCTTTCGTGGCCTGATTATTGTCCATGTTATTGCAGACCACCTCCACCACCTCTAATTCACTCAAACATTAGATACATTCCTCTGTGGTAGTCCACATGGCCTCACTGGGTGACAATACCTTCTTAAGAGTAACTTTGTCTTCATGCTCAACAGGAGTTACTGCTGGAGCCTGGAGGTGGCAGACCCTCTTCCAGCCCCTCTGTCAATTCCACAATACCTAGCAAAGGATCTCAGCTGATGTGTTTCCCTACCTTCTAGCTCCAGACTGTTAGCCCCACTATTCCGGTTCTGGAGTAACCAGGCAGCAATTAGCTCATCTTTTCAGGCTAGGTCATGGATAGGGACTGGGTTGCTTCCACCTACTGCAATACCTGTCTCTCTCCTTTCCTATCCTGCTGTGGAGCAAGCTGCCTGTTCTGATTCTCCCTCTTTCCTCCTCTGAGCAGAAGCTRCTTCTTGTTTTACTAATTTGACCTCTGCTTACACTGGTTCTTCTTTACTACAAGATCAACTATTACATTTGAGGGCTCGGTCTCRGGTGTAGTGTCTGTGTGACCTCAGACCAAGTGACCTTCCTGATCTCAGACCACCACAAGCCTGTTTGTGGGCTTTTAGACCAGAATCTCTAGCATTTTGAAGGGCTCTGGACACTGACTTTATAGCCATGGGCCAGATCCAGCATAACTATCGAAGTCACTGTGTTTGACTGTCACTCCTTCAAATTATGTTTTATTATTTGATGGRTTAATGAGCCTGTTCTGACATGAAATCACAAGCTGTCAGAGACAGCAATGGTCCTATACCTCCCATATATACTGATGCCCCAGGGATCAACTACCTCAGAGCATGTTCCTGTGTGGCAACCCCAATAGCTGTTTAACCTTACGAACAATAATCAAAGTCAGGATCACAATACATCAATATGAACAGTCTGTTTACATAAGGATACTGAAGGAATTCAGAAGCCATTACATAAATGGCTATAAAAAACTATCCTGGAGGAGAGGAAGGGATAGGTGCCATTTTTTCCCCTCTCACCACAAAATGTCTCTCAGAGAAGAAGAGGGTGAAAGTATAGTTGCTGGTTTTATCTGTGAGGTGGTTCTTGGAGTACTGGGAACAGTGTAAGATCCAAGTACCAGATTAGGCTGATGACCAGTGGTTTTAGTCTCCCAGGCAAAGGAAACAAAGTGGTAAACAGCAAACAAATCAGCAAAATCTGAAAATAGTAATTAGTGATTCTTGGAGCCTATTGTACTGATTCTTGGAGTCTATTTTACAGATAGAAAGATATCAAGCATTTGAATATTCAAGGACATAAACAAGTCAGCACCCAAAGCAAATATGCAGCTTCATGGCCTGCAACAGTCACTCAGCAATTTAACTAAACAGGGATTAAGAACTGCAAATTTAATCTAGCACATTGTAATAAAATCTGTTATTATCTAGAAGGCTTTGAGCCACAGGCTGAGCTCCCACATTTGCTTTGATGTGTGTTTGCTTTGTGTCTCCAAGTATTCATGTACTCCCCAATTTATTTACTGNGCAGAGGAAGAAAATGAGAAGGCTTGTTGCTGTGCAAAACACCGTTCAGCAAGAGCAGAAACATTACTGTATTATTACCATTGTATTGGCCATAAATCTAAACACAGCATCCTCAGAGATACTATACAGAAAACTAATTCCATCCCAACCAGACCTAGCACACCAGCACTGTTAAAACTAAAAATCTAACAGACAAAACAACTCAGCTTCAAGAATCATCTTGAAACTGACTAGAGAAAATACAACATTACTTCACTTTTCTCTGTTAACACTTCGACATATGGTATGAGACAAAACCAGGATTCCTTACTGCAATATCCATTCCAGATGGATCTTTATCTATCTTTCAAAATGAAATTCGAATTTTGCAGATTGCTTTTTCCTTTTTCCTCATCTCAATAAATAGTTTATAATTAAATACCTGGCATTTCTTCAGTTCCCTCTTCAGCTGAAGAATTGTGATGTGGTGAGGCTCAGGGATGGTCTCAGTCCCTGTGTCAGTTTCCTGGGTGGTGGGAGCTTCCTTCCTTACTTTCTGTACCATAGTGATCCAGCTCTGCAACCTGTCCCGCTGACTTTTTCTTAAACTAACATCATCATTCAAATCAACCAGAAAGGGGAAGGCCTCATCTACACAATTTCTGTAACTGAAATATTGAACCTGAAGGCGGGTGAGTTGCTCCTCAAGTGAACTGATACGAGCTTTGTCTTGATTTAAGTCATGTAAATGCTGATCACTGACATGCTGGTTCTGCAAAGCCTCCCGAAGCAATCTGATTTCAAGTTCCATTTCACCAATGCGGTCCATTTCAGGGTTGTAGTTTACAACTGGTTTATTTCTAATATTTTTGGCTCTGTTGGCATATTTGAGGGAATTTAAAGATTCATCAAAGTCCAGTGAGGATGGACTTATACACGTTATCATAACAGTCTTGGCATTTCCTCCAAGGGAATCTTTCAGAATACGAGTGATTTTAGCATCCCTGTATGGAATATGTGCACTTTTCCTTTTCGGATCTCCAAGGGCACTGATGACATTTCCCAGGGCCAAGAGACCACTATTGATCTGAATTGATTCTTTGAAGCGTTCACCAGTATTTCCAGTCTTTGCTACCCTCTCTGATCCTGCCAAATCCACAAAATGAAACTTCGAAGCAATTGAATCCTGTGTAGCATCAGTATTTTTCTGATACTCTGCAGACTGCTTCTGACAAATACTGATGGTAAAAATGGCATGAGAGCGACTAGAATGCTCATTCATCTGTGTTGTGCCTGTGTGACGAGCTGCATTGCCACTTTCCAGCAGGCTTATCACTTCATCTGCACATTCTACTTGAAATTCCTTAGCACCGACAATCACTTCAAACACCAAAACAGGTGAAAGTAAGAATAACTTAATTAAYTCTAAACACTTCAGAAAAAATTTACAGCAATAACTATAAACACGTTAGAGAAACATACAAGCTTGCATTATTATGAGTCATAGCGTATAGCTATAGAATTAGAACATACAATATGTGAAAAGCATGAGGTATAACACAGATATTTAATGTATGGGTGTATTGTGTCATAACATTTGAAACAATATCTTAGACAGAAGACACAACTCATTTACACATTGCACATTACTTTATGCAATTTACAGTCCAGTGCTAGCTAGAAAAAGTATGAGCAAAGTCAGGTCAAAAGATACTTTGCCAGTTTTAAAAAAAGAGTAAAAACAGAAAAGCTTTTCTGAAAAATTATTCCCAGCCTGTACTAAGAATAGAATTTTTATTTTGAACAGTGCAGATAGTTGGGCCTTTGGGACAGGTATCTGTTAGTAATCGAATAAAGTGTAAGTGCACTTCTACCAAGTACACCCACTAACTCTATTTTTTTGTYGTATTTTTCTTTTAATGAAAGATGGAAAATGTCCTAGCACAATTTAAAGAAGCTGGCTTTAACAGTACTGAAGATGATAAATAATTTAAATTAAATTATGGGATCCTTTTGAAACAATTATATTAGCGGCAAGATTTGTGCTAAACTAGCGCCTTCTCCTAGCCACAGCCAAAAACCCCATGACAGCTCAATACAATACTCTAGCATAGTATTACTAAAGAAAACACAACAATTAGAATATAAAGAAGAAAAAAAAAACTAAACCTAAAACAGATTACATACTTTCAGAATAAAATATCTCTTATGTGGATTATTCTAGTATTTTCATGGGGTGAACAGGATACTTAGAGGGCAAGGGTTAATCTCGAAGCCTCGAAAAACATCTACTTCCCCTCATCTTAATGAAGTGGTCTCTTCCACTCATTTAATTGTAAAAGGAGAGAAGATATTTACACTATAATTGATGAAATGATTGTAATTTTGAATGATTTAATATTGAAATATTTATTCAAGTGAATAATTACACACTATTTTGTTTCTAGACAGAATTTGCAGAAACAGTAATTTTCACTTTATCATTTGTTGCCATTTCCATCCATGTAATAGAACATCTATATTGCTCACAGGCATCTAAACCCCAAACTACTTCAAATCAGTTTAATTGAGTTTATATTCTGAAACTTTCACAATAAGCACTTTCAGAGAAACCAAGAATAATTTGGACACAAACTGAGACCCAAAATACAAATTTTACAGCTGAAATCCTACCTGTATTTCCCTTCTCATCTTCTCGGATATGTAGTTCTTTCACAGAGGTCTCCAAATCCAACAAATCTCGAAGTTCTTCCTTGTAAACCTCTATATATGATACCTTCACATGGAAGTTGATGTTACAGTGTTCAGAAATATGCTGGAATAATTCCTGAATAGCCCGTGGGATTATGCCCCTTTCATCCACTGCAACTGATGCTAAAATATAAGCACAAATGTCACAGAGACTTGCAGTCGTTCTGTCACATAAATTATAAAAACTGAAAATTGAAACAAGTCTGTGATATTTGATATGCAAAATACTAAGGAATCTGAAGAGCTCATTGCTCACAATAATTTTTGTAATTTTTTTTCTGTGTCAGAATTTTTGTTTGCATCCAGTACTAGGATTCAAATTTAAGTTCTCACAGTCATTAATGTTATAAAAATATGAAGTCTGTTTTAAAATCATACTCCTCAGAGTACTGATTTCTTCTTTATCTCTACTCATTATGGTTGGCAATGACATCTCAAGGATTTGAGAATTATAAATTCTACTTTGTCCTGCCCTTGAGTCACAACAGTCTCCTCAAGCACAACAGGCTGGGTGAGGTCAGAGTTGCTGGAAAGCTGCTCAGCCAGAAAGGCCCTGGGGGTGCTGGTCAGCAGCAGCTGAACGTGAGCCAGTGTGCGCCCAGGTGGCCAAGGTCAATGGCATCTTGCCCTTTTATCAGCAACAGTGTGGCCAGCAGGACCAGGGCAGGGATTGTCCCCCTGTATTCTGCACCGGTGAGGCTGCACCACAAATCCTGAGGTCAGTTCTGGGCCCATCTCTGTAAGAAAGACATTGAGATGCTGGAGTGTGTCCAGAGAAGGGCAATGGAGCTGGGGAAGAATCTGGAACACAGATCCTGTGAAGAGCAGCAAAGTGAGCTGGGGTTGTTTAGTCTGGAGAAAAGTGGACTCAGGAAAAACCTTATCGCCCTCTGCAGGCACCCTACAGAAGGATGCAGCCAGGTAAGGGATGGTCTCCTCTCCCAGGCAAAAGCATGACAGGACAAGAGGAAATTACCTCAAGTTGCACCAGGGGAGGTTTAGATTGGATATTAGGAAGAATTTCTTCACTGAGAGGGTGCTCAAGCATTGGAACAGGCTTAATTGTGGACCTGGAAATGCTGGGTTAACAGTTGGAATTTATGGTTTTAGGGGTCTCTTACAACCTAAATGATTCTGTGATCCTATGATTCTAAATAAAAGGAAGACCTTAACAAGAGGCTTACAATAATCTATTTATATCCATTTGGAAGAATTAAATAATAAATTTCTTTAATGTCACAGAAATTTCCTTCAAAAAAATCCAAACAAAGAAACTTAACACAGAGGCAGCAAGCAAACAATTAGGTGCCTAATGCAGGCATTTTCAAGGTAAGATAAACATAGCAAGAACCTTCAAAGCTTCTATATTTCAGAAAACAATTTCAAATTGCATGTTGAAATGTGGAATGTGAAAGAGCACTTAATAAATTCTTTTTTCTTAGATATTTTTGGCATAGTTTAATTTATGAAGAAGTTTTTAGAACTTTAATTATCACATAAACTTTGGAAGCTTTTTCTTTTACTACAGGATTTTTTCTTAGTCTTTAAAATAATGCAGCAGCATCTGCTATGTAATAAATATTTAACTTGCACAAATACTCTTTACCAATTAAAAAAAAACCCAAACCCAAAAACGTTTCTACAACCTACCAATGTGGTCACCACCAATCGTGTAAGTCTTCCCAGAACCAGTCTGTCCATATGCAAAAACTGTAGCATTGTATCCTTCAGTCAGAGACACCAGAAGAGGCTTAATGCAAACAGCGTAAACTTCTTCTTGGGTTGAATTTTTGCCAAATACGAAATCAAAAGTGAAGACATGGTCCTTTCCAATGATAACTTGTTTAGCATTTGGGACTAATCTGACACACACTTGGTGGTTATGAAGTATTTCTTTGGAAAGCAGAGGTCTGATTCGGACTGCAACTTTAACTGGGATCTCTTCCATGCCAGACTCCACCCCTGTGCTTTCCACTCGGTATTCACATAGTCAAGGAGAAATCTGTTACTACTGCTCTGTTTACCTCATTCACAGTTGTCTGCAGCTAAAAAATAAAGATTTTCCATGTTATATAATACAAAAGAATTAATTTCATGAAGTGAAAATTTGAGATTTCCTAAGGAATACATAAGCACTATCACAATCTTGAAAAATACCTGATATAAATGCAGCTCTAATGATAACTGCTTAATCAATTATTAATTTTGCCTCTATTAATTTCAAAGCTAGCAGACTTAAGTCTGAAAGTTGCCTGATTTCCTATTTGAATATAACACAGCCAAACAAAGCAACAATGTTGTCAGAGCTTGTTAATAAACACTGTTGATAAAGCAAAGGCTTATAACGGATCCTCTCATTTTCCTATTCCTGCATTCATATTGCATAGGCAATAAAAATCAGACTAATAGTTTTTCTTCCAAAATTGTGCATATATAYGTTTCAAAACCCTCTTCTACTTACGAAGCAACACGCAATTCTAACTCAACAAATATAAATAAGTGTCATTTTAAAGGTACTACATGTAAAGCATTCCTCTGGTTTTAATATAAAACTTTAAGCACATGTAGTTATCTTTTAGTAATTATAATTTTAGGATTCCTTATGCAGCTGGGTGCATATTCATTCTTCCAGCATAAGCATGGCACAATAGCACACCTGTAAATATTAAGGAATTGCCTTTCTTTAAAGTTGTTTTTCATTAGAATTCAAAGATCTGCATGGGGTCCCACACACATATTTTCTGTTGTTTCTAATTCTGAGAATCTTTGTCATGCAAGGTAAAGTTAGTCCTGCTCTCACACACATTGCATTCAAGAAAGCTGTATTACTGAACTGGCAGAAATCAGCTAAGCCCCCCAAATTCAAGTTTGTTGAAAACTAACAGCTTAAAACGGTGTTGTCTTGCAGCTGCAGAGAAAAAGCTTTTGCGTTTTTTATTTTATTCCTTTTAGTTTGAGGACTTGGCTATCCACAGCTGAAAAACCATCTGAAGTCTGAAAAAAGAAAAGCCCCATTTTATTGACTGAGCATAAGAACAAGCAAGCAAAACACGAGTGAGTCAAGACRTGTATCATAAGGGACATGGAAATCAGAAACAGATACATAAACATACCAACTACAGATTAAAAACACATTTTGAATGATAACTGAGCTATCTGGATGCAAAAGAATGTAGGAATATGAAATATGCCTAATCTAGAGAGATACTTCAGCGCCAGTGCCGAAGTTGGTGGTTGCCATAAGGCGGGAGCAAACATACTGGCAACCTTTTCATTTGCAGTGAAACTGTGAGGGCGGCCCAGTACATTTTCCGTGTTTGTCGCGTCTGCAAACCTGAGGATAGCTGGGGTCGGTATCACATGAGGGTGTCGGGAGACGCCGGGGCCGTGCCGGAGTGCCCTGGCCGGAGTGGGGTCCGGAGGGAGGGCCGGAGAGAGGGCTGGAGGGAGGGCTGGAGGGCGGCTAGAGGGAGCGCAGGAGGGAGAGCAGCAGCGAGGGCCGGAGCGAGGGCAGGAGGGAGGACAGGAGGGAGGACAGGAGGGAGGGCAGCAGCGAGGGCAGGAGGGAGGGCAGCAGCGAGGGCAGCAGCGAGGGCAGCAGCGAGGGCCGGAGCGGGGCGGCAGCAGTAGCGGTGAGCGGGGCGGCAGCAGGCCGGGCCCCGCGCTGTTTACAGCCCTCGCTAGGCAACGGCCGCCACGCCCGGCAGCCAGCCCGCCCACACAGCGCCCCCGGTGGCGGGAGGAGCAGCGCTCCGTCCCTCCTGCCCGCCGCCAGCGGGGCTGGGCCGCTCGGGTCAGCAGCGACACTGAGGGSCTGCAGCGTGTCCAGACAAGCGCAACGCAGCTGGGGACCGTTCTGGAGCACAAGTCCTGTGAGCAGCGTCTGAGGAGCCGCTGGACAAAAGGAGGCTCAGGAGAGGCTTTATCACTCTCTACCACCGCCTGAAAGGAGGGTATAGCAAGATGGCGTTCAGCCTCCTTTCACAGGCGACAACTGCCAGTACAAAAGAAAATAGCCTCAARGTGTGATAGGGAAGGTTTAGATTGGATATTAGGAAACATTTTTTCTCACAACGTGTGATTAAATATTGGAACAAGCTGTCCAGGGAGGTGGTGGAGTCACAGGTCCTAGGGGTGTTTAAGGAAAAGACTGGATGTGGTGCTCACTCAGTGCCACAGTCTAGTGGACAAAACGGTGATCAGTCCAACCTGACTGAACACAGATTTGGTCGCGATGATCTCAGAGATCTTTTCCAACCTAAGTGATTCTGTGATTCCTCCCCTCCCTTCCTACCTCTCTGCCCTTGTAGACTGAGATCCCCTATCTCACCCACAGCAGTAAAAACACAAATGCACCTTTTGGTACATCTGTCACGGCACTGTTTATTGGACAAATGGATTGCTTTCATCTCTGAGCAGTAAAGCAYATGCTGAGCACCTGCCACGTCTCTGCAGGTATGAGAGGGGATGGGCAGGCACGGGGAGGGGCTGGGGAGGAAAGTACATGTGAAAAACGAGGTTCACTCTCCTGTTAAAATTTAAAAGGTTTTAATAAATGACAATAGAGTACATAAAAGCAAAAGGATACGGCGCTGGGTGTTTGGCTAGCTGCCAGAGGCACATCTGCTATTGACAGGAGACATCTTTAAATACATTTCRGATTACATCAGCGTAATGGCTATTCATAGGCATTTACGCATATTCAAACTTTTCTAGGAACTGTTTAGCAGGGCATCTCCTCCGGTGTACCCCCTTTCCCCYGTTCAGTGGTTTCAGTAGATGACAGTTGTTGATAAGGAAGTGTCCATAGCAGGGGCCCCTGGGCTGTCCATGCAGATAAGCCCATCYGAAGACTGGGGGTCCCACCAACAAGCAGAGGACACGACTATGACTAGAGACTTTCCACACACGTCCCAAAGCCTCTGTTCCTTCCACCTCTACCCTTTCGCTGTCAGGGCCTGTGCTGGCCTGGCATCTGACAGCCCTGTCATTGCCTGGGGCAATGGCCTCCCCACCCCGAGGGTGCTAAGTATCATGATTTCTTTGTGAATGTATGAATCCTTTTCCCCAACTCTGAGCTGCTTCTTATCTTTAAGGACCACTGGCCCTAGGGCCTCATTCAGGGCTTTTTGGTGACTTTCTTTGCCAATTTTGTATAGTTTTGCTATCATATGAAAAGTATCCTTTATGGAAATGTTTCAGTCACAAGCCATAACACTTCAGTTTAACCACAAGTATTCTATAACTGTACCTGAGTTACAAAAGAAAAACAAACCCATCAGATGATTTTACCACTGTGTCTGCATAACTAAGCTACTTATGCAAAAAAGGCAACATTGTACACATATCACTCATCTTAACATTTGCGAAAGCCAACACTATAATACGTGTTTATAACAGTACACCACAGCATCTGCACACACACCTGGCTGTGCGCACAGGCAGCCACATACACCAATACAGAGCACAAAACAGGAGTAACAAACCCTGCCTTAACATGGGTTGCCTGCAAAGTTTACACTTGATTTGATTCAGGGCAAACAAAAGATTAAGAGAAAAGGTAACAAAACAATGGACAAAAAACAAAGTAGTTAATACATCACTAGAAAAGAAGTATTTGATGTAACAGTTCCGAATTAGTGCACAACAAACCACCATATGAAAAGCAAAACGGCAGTTCAAGAGATAAGGCAACAATACAACAGTTATCAGACTGGACTTAGTAATATATACACCGTACTCGGTGAAATGGGATATCTTTCATGTCTTCCCTGTGATCCCTGGCGTAGTCCCAAAGATAGTAATCGAGTAAAACCGCATTGATCTTTCCATGCATGTCCTGACCCTTCTTCTGATACAGCTCCTGAAGGTGCTTACAAATCAATGCACAACACCAAATAGAACAGCCACGGATCTCTACCTCTTCTTTATCTCCAGACTGAAAAAGCGTTCCTGCAGACACAAGACACAGTAATCCATTTACATGCAACAGACAGAACACCAAGGACTGCCTAAATTTGTTCATTATTTCCCCCCTCACATTTATTCTGTTCTAGGATTCCAGTTCTCCTGACTTATATTACAACTGTTAACAATGTTGCTACACATTTTCTAATGATTACTTCAACATTACCATATGCACTTAGAAGCTTCCCTCCCATTCAATTCAAACAACATCCTGCATTCTAAGGAACTGCTGTAGGAACAGGATGTCCTGCAAATCATATGATCACTTCTTTGCTTGTAGAGACAAAAAAGATAGTCTTTTATTATAATATACTTTTTAGCATATAATTATTATACTTCAAAATGTATTTTCTGCCAGATTAACTCAAGTCTAAGATTTCAAAATTAAAACCAAACAACCCCCAAAAGAACTAAATGTAAAGAGAAACGCTATAATTATTTAAATGGAAATGTTCTCATTAGAAATCATGGGAGGATAAAATGTCTATTCTGTCTATTTAATATATAGACATGCATAAATACATAAATACACGTATGGCCATTCTATTAAGATCCATGGGTGACTGCATTCATCTGTTTATCTTCCTAAGCATTTCTGAAATTCCATAATAGCAGTTCTACATCTGAACACAATCATTTTACAATGCAAAAGAGATTTGCTTATTTTTATTCACTAAAATTCATAGTTAGTAAGTACTGGAAGATGAAATCATGCCTACAGAATGAGATTCTAGTCATATGTATAACTTCATTTAAAGCAATATTTTTTTAATGGATGCTTATAATATTGTTCTTGTTAACCAGCAGTTCAGTATAAATAAAGAGGAATTCCCATGCTTTTACGTCATATTTGAATTAATGAAATCATTGTTTCTTTTATGTAAACCTCAAAAGTCATAACTATTCTCATGCTGTAAAGTGGTTTTGCAACAGCAGCTTTCCAGAAACTCAGAAACCAACTACCTGGGAGTCTCTTCAATACCTCCCTTATCAATGTTTAATCCACAAAGAAGTTAAGTCTTTATAAAAAGTAGCCTTAAGATCTCATTCGAGATCATGGTTAGAAAAAAAGCTCCTTTTTGTTATCTCACCACTACGCAAGAAATCCTTGTTCCCTGGAGGAAAAAAATGGACACATAACTCTTACATGGACAACATATTACATTTTAGAACAAGCCTTAGTYTACAATGTCAAGAGGCAACATTACTTGATATTACCAAGGGCAGAACAAACCTTCACGTAGCTTCTTCATTAACTCTTCAGAATACTTCATTGCTTTCAGGTGAACAAGAACTTGAGGAATTCTGTAGTCAGCAAATATTGTCAGACTAGAAATATCATCAAAAGAGCCATCTCCTTTGCCTTCTAATACACTCCATGTGTCAGCCACAAGTATTTGTGCTCGTTTGTAGAAAGACACCTTCTTTTTCTGAAGAAAGAAATGTATAGATTATTTAAGTACCTGAAACATCAATTAATATAGCAAGTAACATGTTAAGCAAACATTAGTTAACTAGAACAGAATAAAACTGCAACACTCTTAAACATCTTAAAATCTAAACAATATCAAACTACAAACAAGCATTATGTGGAATGCTCATAAATAAACTAAAATAAAAGAATAACGTAATAAAAACCACTGCATTGAATACAAGTTGTTCAGAATATGCCTGGATCTCAGAACACATTCATATTGGTTTACTTCCACCAGGCAAAAATTACAGTTGAAAGTCCAGCAACATTAATTTCAAGAAACTTTCAAGATTTCAGAATTTCAAGATTTCATCAAACCTTTTAATTTCACAAGAGAAGCATAATAGCAATGTAATATACTAGACAATTAAAATGTTTTGTTAATCCATTTATCTGTACAACTCTTACATCCTCAAAATTCCTACCTTCCCTGAGCCTCATTCTATACTTGACATAGACGCACAAACTTACTTCTAGAGAACATACATGATTTTTGCATGTTAAGTAACAAAACACCACCTGAAACATCATACAAGAAGTGGTAAGAAAATGTAAAAAATTAACAGACCAAATTTCATCATAGCTCCTACTGCCCCAAAGCAAGGGTGCTCTTTCATAGCATTAAGATTTTTCCAGTAGGAAAGAACTGGGTGTCTCCAGCATCACACTATTTCACAGGAGCAGAGGGAGGCAGAATTTGAATGGAACTTTTCATTTCATGCTACAGTTCAATGTGGAAGAAAAATATTATCTGGGGCTCATCACTCAGCAGATGAATTTATAATTTCATTGTTTCGACTGCTAATTTTTATGTTGCATAGAGCTTATTAAGTTCATATAAAAATCTCAATATGAAAAATACTAAGCATTTCTAGTAAATTTTCCCACTGTTTATCAGAAAACAAGGAAAGCACTAGGTGGATGATACTACATCTCAAAGAGGAAAAATCCAAGAACTACTTTACTGTGCAGGTGACTGCACTGGCACAGATTGTCCACAACCTCCAACCAACCAGAGAGGTTGTGAACAGTCTCCCTCATGGAAGATACTCAAGAACCGCCTGGACACAATCCTGTGCCATGTGCTGCTCTAGGATGACGGTGCTTGAGCTGGAAGGTTGGACCAGACGACACCCTGTGGCTGCTTGAAGCTTTAACTAGTGATTCTGTCTGTGAAAGACAGAAAAGATAGCACAGCTTATCAAATAATGGAACTTTTTATCAAGATAGCAATACAGCTGTATCTTTTTTTCTGCAACACCCTGCCTTTCCAGAAAATAGTACCACATACAAGGAGATTTACATTTTCTCTGCAATACAATGTCCTAATATTAAGGTATATATCTAATTATGACCTAGTGACATTAAAAGGAAGGGGGTGTAATGTGTTGGCAAAGAGCAAAACGTAATAGCACAGCCAGTAAGTAAAAAAAAAAAAAAAAGCAAAGAATAAAAGGATCATGAGAATTTTACACCCTTGGTCCCAAGTGATGGATGGTAAATAAAAGATAAATACATGCAATGTCTGGAAGATCAGGAAAGATTCTACTAAGTCTCTGTCAGAACACAAGAACTTTGATATGTGAGTACAACGTAGCCTAAAATTTAAACTCCTGTTGGGAATCAAATGCATCACAGCATCCAAGTTACCCACCAACGAGTTAAAAATGTTTTGGAGATTTTGGGTTGCATTTTCTTTTTCAGAAAAAAACTAACACTGGCAATTTCTGTGACTACATGTGTACTTATTAAAAGTATTTTGTATATGTATTCAGAAAAACATATAGCCAAGTATTTATGTTAATTTTAGATGTTTCGCTAGAAGGTCAGATGTAGCAGTCTGTGATAGAATGATTCTATTCTAGGACTTGTTTTATAATCATATCTTTTTCTTTTACAGGGAGTTACTGAAAAGCACTGGTTTTCTGATGGATATCTCACCATCTTGCCAGTTYCCTACTATCCCTTTAAAAGTCTTACTTGTGAGAGGTCAACCTGCTGCCATAAAAATGATATGATCCATGTGACCACCTTCAAAATACACATCTTGCTTAGTAAAAGCAGAGAAAATATTTCCATATTCATGCAACAGGTTTATTACTAAGTCAGTGCTTACGGTCGGGATCATTTTTGGAACACCTTTTCATTCTGTAGTCTGCTGCTGCTTTTAGGGAGGCTTGCTTTATAAAACACTCATCACCATCTCATGAAAGACATAACGTCAATGAGTACAGTCACTATAAAGATAAGAAAATACCACTTTACTTAGAAAATATTTCCTTTTTGATCACAAAAATTGTCAAAATATTACTTTATATGTAAAAAAAAAACTCAACCAAACTGGGTAGCTTCAAAGATTAATTAGAAAGAACCTCTGATTTTTCATGTAAACATATCTTGCTTCACAGCAGGAGACAAAGGGAAACAAGATCATGCCTCCTACTGAAGGGCAATAAATACAATCTGTTCAAAGCTTCAGTGACTGGTATTCCAACAACCTACCTTGAAAAGAATGCACAGACTAGTAGTGTAGGCTGTATTGTCACTAATATAAAGTCTTTTGGATTTAATGATGTAACAGCTGAGTACTACTGCACATGCAATCAAGCACAGGAGATGCTACATAAGTCTCAGATGCTAAATGAAGATCATGCCTGTATAAGACAAAAAGTACCAGATGGTCTCTGTTTAATTCCCATCAGTTTCTTTTAGAAAAATGGTTCCAGAAAGCTTCTGTATACTATCAAGATTCATAAAAGCGTAGGTTACTTCTATTCTGCAGTTATTTGTGTAATGCCTGTTGAATCAACAACCGCTAGAGGGTGGAATCCCAGTAGCTGTGAATTAATTCTATCAGAGTTTCATTTCCTTCATTAGCTGCAGAAAGCCTCAAGGTAAAAAAAAAGAAAAAAAGAAGATGGCAAGAGRAGAGTTGTCAGCAATTCAAGGGAATAAAAAAAAAAGGAAAAAGGATTCTCATTTTCCAGCACAAATTATCTCAAACACTATGCATTTGCAAGCAGTATAAAGGAGACATGGCATGATCTAATTCGGAGYGCAGAGTATATCAAAATAAATTAGAGCAAAGTGATGAAGACAGAGACAGCATATAAAARAAAGGCACTCCTCTGATGGGAAAAAGAAAGTCACTCTTATCCTGATTAGCTGCAGGCTACCAAGACTCTTTTACTGTATTACTAAATTGCAAAGTTTTTTTTTCAAAGCTTCAGAACTAGCTTACCTCAAATACAGCTTCATCTCTGTAAGAAGGAAAATTTTCCAGTACAAGATGTAGCAGTTTCTGAGCACTCTTCTCACTCATTTTAACACAGGTGAGGAAAGAGCCTCCAAACTTCTCTAACAGAACTATTCCACTTTCATTCAGCACCCGATGTCTTTCTTCAATCAAAGGTAAAGGCACTTCTGTGTCAGAGCGAAATACATGCCTAACCTGGTCAAGCGTCATGGTGGCAAAATAGGATGCACTGGTGATAGGTATTCCTTAAAAAAAATAAGATATTTAGGCTATCATATAATGTAACATATACACTTAATCCAGTAGTCTGCTACAAGAAAGCACTTCTACACAAAGATCTAAAAAGGCTATAAACTCTTAAACCCACCTTTGTTTTCAGTGATAGCCGCACTCACAGAGCTGCTCAAAACAAAGTTTTTGAGTGCACACAAGGCTTTCTTCCACAGAAAACAAATTTCCAACACAGAAACCATGGAACTGTTCTTACTTTTTGTATCTAATTTTTTCCAGCTGCTTAGTCTTTCTATTTTGAGTGTGGTGTTTTCATAGAACACTGGCAAATATAGTCAGTAWATAACTACTGTAGTTAGTATAGGCCTGTTTTCCCTTGTATCCTAACCACAATGTGCATTCACAGAAAGTATCTTAATGCTCATGCTTCCTTAATTTACAAATAACTATGCAGAAAACGGATTAACACTTTGATACCTACAATTTTTTTTTTTTTTTTCTGAGAATCGCAAGGAAAGTGAGTCCTTAAGTACCGGGTTTAAACACAAAACTTTGAAATACTGTTTTGATGGCCATGTGGGTTTTGAAACTTACTTTAGCCCCTCTGGCGTTAGATTAGTCCAGAGGATTCTCAGTCTACGCCTTTTCTTTCATTTGCCACGGAAATACACAATTTATCTTACGAACACATGCGAAATAACCCAAGTCATGTACAGCTGAGTACTGTCAATCCTTAAAGTCTTTCGAATGGAAGAGATAACCCAGTTAGAGCCACGAGTTAGGTAGTTTCAATACAAGGGTATTTTGAAAGTACTTCCAGTTCCCTTCCCCAAGCTCCACGGGACTCTTGCACATACAGAGCTACAGACACAGCGAGCAGCAGTTCCCTAGAGCGGGTCTCGCTTCCAAGGCACCGCCTTTATTTAATACGCGACACTCGCTTCCGAAGCCCCTCGCCCGTTGCCCCGGCCCGGCCCCCCTCCGCCGGCGCTCACTGACCGTCGTCCAGGGCCCTGTTGACGGCGGCGCAGAGCGACCAGTAGCCGCTGTAGGTTTTATCCTTGTACTTCACAAGGTACTTCCGCTCCTCCTGCTCAGACCAGAAGGAGAAGTTGAGGGTGTCCACCAGGAACACCCAGTCCACAGCGTCCTTGTCGGCGGCCCGGGGGTTCAGCTCGTGGAGGCTTTTCCAGCCCGCCAACCCGAACTCCACCGTCGAGGCTTTGTCGAACAGGCTCTCCGCCACCCGCCGCGCCCCCTCCTCGTCCACGGAGACATCTTTGCTGTGCTCGGCGATGAACTTGGCGGACTCCAGCGGGGACGGGAACACCTCCATGCTCGCCAGGAAACGCGCACGCTGCCGAGGCCAGCCCTGCGCGGCGCTTCCCGCGGGGCGCGCACACGGAGCGGCGCAGGCTCCCCGCCCTCAGCGCGGCTCTGGCGGCCCTGCCCCGCTCCGCTCCCCGCCCCCGCGGTGCGGCCGCTGCGCGCAGGCGCGAGWGGAGGCGGGGCGCAGGCGGCTCTCGGGGGCGGGGGCAGCGCCCACCCCAGGCTCGCCGGAGCCCCTGGGCCGGCACATCCCTACTGAGAATCGCCCCCTCAATTCCTGCCACGCTGCAGCAGTAGGCACTCAGCTTCGTGGCAGCCAAGTTTGCCGGAATGTTCGCGTCATTTAAAAAGAGGAAAAAAGCCAAACGAACAAAAGCATGCTGAGGTGTTGAGCTTTTCTCTCCAATCAAAACAGAAAAACTAAAGACCATCCACAACCGCTCCTGCATACATTTTCAAATTGAAGGCACAGAGAAATTCAGCACCTGTTTTACTTCATTTGCATTTTGCTGAAAACCTTTGCCTCCATTTAAGTACCCTCTGGGTGACAGCATTTTGACTTTCTATAGACTTCGCTAGTGCTCAGCCAAGGGTGCCAGCCTCATGTGCAACACCTCAGGCTCCTTGCTTTTACCATTCCATTTTAAGAATAACTGCATGAAAAAGGCCAAGCTCATGCACCACGAAACCTGGGGAGGAGGGAAAACATCAAACCAACCAATCAAAAAAAAACTACAATAAAAGAATCCACACTTAGTCTAGTCCCAGCATATCTATATGTGCCACACACCTTTGCACTTTTTAATCTGTTTTTATTCAGGAAGTGAAATTAAAACTTTTAACTATAAATACAAATGCCAAGGTATTACATGAGATATCCAGGTTTGATATTTTTTTAATTTCTCACAAATAATTTTTATGGAATTCAACATACATCTGGGAAACCAAACAAGTTGAAGTTTTGCATACAATGAAAAACAAGTTACAGAGTTATACTGTTGATTTGCCAATTCACAATTTCTACCTCATACAAACAAAAGCTCAGGAAACAGGTATAATTTATTCAGTAATGGTAGAGCAATTGTCATTTCTAACAGCGTTATCTGCATTAAGCAAGCTGTCTATAACCAGGTGTATTTCACTCCTGTTTACTCAGTGACATCAAAACGTTTTAAAATATTTTATTTATATACTGTTACCAATATATATATGTATTGTAAAGAGGGCCAAACACTTGCAAAAATGTAAGGTTTTACACAACATTTGCGTAAATATCTTCACTTTTTTCCCCCTCAAACAGCAAAGCAGCCTTTGTTTTCACACGATTTCTTTAATGTGTCAAAAACCCCATGTAACTCCACCTATATATCAAGGAAACTGAAGAGCAAGCTTAACAGCAATTTTAATTTATATGGGAAAAAAAATTCTAGGTGTATCCATTTTAGTTATTACCTTAAGTAGACCTGAAAGAAAATGACCACCAAGAATAGGTTCACTAAATTTATTTAAAAATCCTAAAATGTTTCTTACAAAAAAGCATTACATTCTGCACACTGCTCTCAACAAATGCCAGGGAMATGTGGCCTACCATATTCTCCCCCCTTCAAAGTAAGATACAGTGTACATAAAGCAGGGTGTTCACAACAATTACAGAAAAACAGTACAATTTACCACCAACGATGAACAAAAATAGAATTCACTCTCTCTGCTGCTTCAAAATTTCAATGTTAGTCTCGTGCGCCCTTCCCCCCCATGTATTTGCAAGGAACTAAAACATTACATCTGGTGTACAGCAAAGATTCCACTACACCTCAAATGCAGAACACCTATGAAGCAGAGGAATGTTGGCTTTTTAAACAGAAGCAGATAAAAAAAAAAAAAGGGGTGCAGGACTCCTTCAGTTCTTCACTAGTCTTAGAAAAACTTTCCAGAATACTGCTTCACACTATAAAAAAGAAAAAATAATCTTGCATTAGAATCCTTCAACATCTGCATACTGCTTCACACTATAAAAGAAAAAGAAAAAAGCATGTATTAGAATGATGGACCATACATCTTGCATCAACATTAATATTGACATTCTTAGAGCATATTAAATTAAAAATTCCTAATGCATTTAAAAATAAATAATTTTAAAGTATCAATGGCTAATGATTTTATTAGTATATTTCAGGCATAGTTAAATATTAGTAATCTAAAACCAAACACTCCAGTTAAGACATTAAAATCTGCTACAGCGGCCAGAATGTTAATACAGCAAATGATATCTGAAGCTGTTAATACTTGGCAGAAAAGGCAAAGTACTGTCAGCAAGGTGTGAAATGCTGCATAACAGTCCCAAATCGATTTCAACTTGTCCTGTAGAGGCATGGTCTGTGCCATATGGCAGACTGTGATTTGTTGTCAATTTAGTTATCTAAAAACAACAAAATCACTAGTCTTCCACACAGAACTAGGCCAACATCCACTGAAATCTTCTATATTTTCTACAGGCTCTATGTAATTTATTACAAGTAGTTTTTTTGCAGCAGTTTTCACCAGAGAAAGTAGAGGACTGCTTGGTTAAGATGTCTTCCAGCAAGATTAGTTTTGAGGTCTTCATTTTAATTAGAATGGAAAACAGAAGAGAATCAAGGCAGAACTACCACTGGAGAAGTTAGGTTCAAATAGTTACTTAAAAACTGCCTTCTTTAAAAACTGATTCGCAGAGGACAGCAGTTTTACAATACACGTTAATTTAAAACTGACAGCAGGGACAATATTAAACTTGCCTGTTCTGCAGCAAATACTGTGCATTTTGTATCTGGTCCTGTGTTCCTGTAATAGTTATTATCCGATCTTCTGAGCCTTCTAATGGTTCATCGATTTTGATCGAAGCTCCTGACTCATGACGTATTTGTTTGATTCTCTGGCCTCCCTTTCCAATAATAGATCCTGCCAACTAGGGAAGAAAGMAAAAAATTAATTTGCTGATACAACTTTCTTTCTGAAAACTTAAAGGAATTACAGCAGCATTTGAGTAGTTCCAACAAATTCAGTTTTAAGTRTTACAATGGGAGCTTTATAGCCTAAACATACCCCCTGCAGTATTAATTCTATGAACATAGGTGGGACAAAACTGGGAGAACCAGCTCTCTCATTTGCAAAACACAAGTTACACAGACAATCTCTATTATTGATTATTAATCATTAGTAAAATTGTCTAATGTGTCTCTGAAGACAGAAACCAGTCAAACAATACACTGCTGGTAGTTTAGTATACTTGTTTTGTATTACAAGTGTTTATCAAGCACTTCAAGTATTTCTGATTTACTTAGTCTAAGAAATGGCTACAACTTTTTTTTAAGGAGAAGGCATGAGCTGAAAGCAAGTCAATTTTACTTACATCTTTGGGAATCGTTACTTGTGTTGTGATGATGGGTCCACCAAGATCTCCATAWGAACCACGTCCCCCTGCGTAAGAATAATCTGATTTAGGTGTATGCATCAAGCCCTTTACCAACTACAAAATGAACTGCATGTTAAAGTTCTATATGAACACTTACCATAACCAGAGCCACCCTCAAACTGTAAGAGAAAGAGAAAAAAACATCCAAGTGAATAGCCATGCTTCATTAACGCATTTTTGTCTTAAGCATTATACTGTTAACTTTGAGCCCATTTAATCAAACATCTGAACCATCAACCTGATATAAATACAACAGTGTTGTGACATCAAAGGCACCCTGAAGCAAAGAGGGAAGACCAGGAAAAAAAGGGGTGGGTGAGAAAGACCTCATTAACCTGTCCGTTTGGACCAAAGGCCACCTTGTGCAAGACCATGAGTTGGACGTGGTAAGCATTGCAGGTCCCACCCAACTCCAGATTTTCTGTGATTCTTATCCTGCCCTGTCAAAACCTCTGAGAATAAGGCATAAAATGACGTRAGGGATTCAGCTATGGTGTTTATCAAGGCAGACTATCTCAGCTTCTCACAGGTGCCTCTTGATGCTGATATACCTGTGACCTTTGTATTAAAAGAAACATTTAAATTACAAGATCAGAATAGAGCCTAATTAATGTCATCAATACAGCTCACAAGAGACTTCAATCTTATACTGGGGCAAGAAATCTACCCAGCAACTGTCAATCCTACTTCATCTACATCTTTGGGAAAAAAAAAACAACAATGCTCTACAACTTGTCTCTTGATTTAGGCTGTACTACAGCCCTTTAAATCTCCAAACAAATAATCATGTTACTTCTTTTACATTTGAACCCCCATATACCAAATGCAAATCACTGCAGTGAGCATTCTTGGCACTTTTATTTTTAGGATTTGTAAATTTGCATTTGAGACCAAGTTCTCATTTAATCTAATGCCTTCCAAGTGTGTGCAAGACCCCACATTCATACTTTCCTAACAAAAGCACGGCATAAATATACATGGYTCTCCCAAATTCAGCTTCTGAATGATAAGCCCACGAAGATAGGCACACTGCACCCATTGAGGGACGCCGAGAACAGGCAGATATGCCCTGGAGAAAGCTGCAGTTTGTGCAGACTCCAAGCAGGCACAGAAGCCTGGCAATCACATGTGGTCTGTGAGGGTACCAACACCGAATCAGTCTGCTCCTGAAGGAMTATACCCCATGAAGGGGACTGATACTGGGACAGTTTTTAAATGCGGTACACTGGAAACAGACTATTTGAGCAGTTTACTAACAACTGTATCATCCCATGGAAGTGACCCTACATTGGTRCAGGGGAACAGTGCAAGGAGGAAGGAACAGCAATAAATGTGATGAACTGACTTGGAAACCACAAATCCCTATCACCCCTGCACCATTCACAGCAGAGGAAGTAGGAAATGAGGGAATGCAGGAGTGAAAGTTGAGTCTGTGAAGAAGTGAAAGGTGGGGGAAAGGTGTTTTTACCTTTCTCACCAYACCACTCAAAGTGGCAGTAAACTTACATGAAGTCAACAGTTTTACCCATGATGTTAATTACTAAGTGATCTCCCTGTCTTTATTATGAGCCACCGACTTCTGTCTTCTCCCCTCAACCTACTAAGGAAGGGGCGTAAGAGTACCTGGGTGGGCCCCTAGTTCAACCAACCACAATCATCTGCTCAAGGACCTAGAATGTAACAATTTTCCTAAAATATTCCTTATCATTCTTCTTTTTAGATGAAAATGGAAGCTATTCAGATCAAAGCACTGAGYTTATCCTCTGTCTCTAAGCAACTTGTATTGTCTAATCATGTTACTAAGAAATACATACTGTAAGACAAAATAATAAAGCTCACAATGGAGTCCAAAATATAATACAATGAAGGACTCAAGGTTTAATTCAGAAGCTGATGACACAGCATACTGCATACATGGACACCCTCCTGCTGGCAACTGCCATAGGATTCCATTTTGGACTATTTCTTGAATGAATAAARTCATTCCTTGATCACATCTGCCTCCCCAGACTACAAAACAACAGAATCTGATAGCAGATGCTGTGTATAGAAACTAAAAACTGGTATTTCGTATGAATTAATCAAAGTATTAATCTGGCAGCATTTTGCCATCTTCTGCCAACATCTGATGTACTCAATTTCTACCATGGAGTGACTACATCATGAACAAAAGAAAGGCTTTAGACAACATGTACCTGGACTTCTGCAAAGTTTTGACATAATCCCCACATCCTTCCCCTCCAAACCTGAAAGATGGATTCCATGGGTAGATCATTTCACAAATAGGGATAGATGCATCCAGAGGGTAGTGTCAATGGCTAGGAATCTCAATGGACATCAAATGGTGTCCCCTAGGGACTGGCCTTCACTGGACCAGTGCTATCCAATGTCTTCAGCAACGACAGAAACAGATCAAGTGCACCTGCAGCAAATTTGCAATCCAAGTGGTGTGGCTGACAGACATGAAGGACTGGATGCTTCGAGAGGAACCTGGGCAAGCTTGAGAAGTGGAATCTCATGCAATTTAACAAGACCAAGTGCTGCACCTGAGCTGGGGCAAGCCCCCAGTACCAACAAGCTGGGAGATGAACAGATGGAGAGCAGCCCTGGTGAGAAGGACTTGGAGGTGCTGGTGGAGGAGAGCCTGGTCATGACCCAGCTACATGCACTTGCAGCCCAAAGGGCTGCATCCAAAGTCAATGGAGGTGATTCTGCCTCTCTAGTCCATTCCTTTGAGACCGTAACACGAGTACAAGCATCAAGCTCTGGGGCCCCAACATTAAGGGCATGGATCTGCTTCATCATGTCCGGAGGAGGACCATGGACATTATTAGAGGGATGTTAATACGTCTCCTGCAGGAAAGCCTGAGAACTGGGATTGTTCAGCCTGAAGAAGGCTCCAGGGTGACCTTACTGTGGCCTTCTAGGAGGGAGCCTACAAGAAGGCTGGAGAGGAGTTTGCACATGGGCATGTAGAGGAAGGACATGGGGTAACAGCTTTAAATTGAAGTAAGTTAAGTTTAGTTTAGGTATTAGAAAGAAATTCTTTACTGTGAGGGTAGTGAGACACTGGAACAGGGAGTCCAGAAGATTATCTGGATGCCCAACACTGGAAATGTTCAAAGTAAGGGTCAATGGAACCCTGAGCATCCTGGTCTAGTTCAAGGGGCCCTACCCATGGCAGGAAGTCTGGAACTAGATGATCTTTAAGGTTACTTCCAACCAAAACTATTCTATGATTCTGTGATAATTTCCCAAAATCTATCTGATCATATCATGTATTTTCAAATACCCTGATAAATAAAGCATTACAGTTTATTCACAAGTAAAAACTATTTAAAATACTTGCTACTTGAATGTTAAAATCCTACATTATGAAAGCAACACAAAATATAAATCCTAAATGCATGCATCTACAGTGTCATTTCTCAAAATGAAAACAGAGCACAGAAGTGGCAAAAAAAAGGTACAGAAAAGCTCCTCTATTTTTACCATGCTGCTGCATAATTTCACATTTCTATTAACAATACAAGCCTTCAAAGGATGCACTATTAAGACTTCCAATATATTACAAGTCAGAAGAATGGCTTTATATATTTTAATAGGTGCAAGCTGCCATGGACTACACTCAAGATCTCTTAAAAATTTCACTTTAACACTTAACTCATTCAATAAACAAATTCAAAACAGGCTGAAAACACTCACCAACTCTGGTGGCTGCATGTCATCACAGGCATCCACATGACATTGCATCATCTTCCAGATACAACATAAGAGGAAGAAGGTAAGTCTGGGTCACATTGACTGTTAGAGAACTTGGCAAACAAACACAATACATACTGGTACAGAGAAAACTTTACACTCTTATAAAAGACTTAAAATTATGTAATTTAGATCACTTTCAAGACTCACGGCCTTTTAATTTTCCTTGGGGGCAAATSTGAATGATTACACTCATGTTCTCCTTTTCCTGTAGCATTAGCAGACCTTTCCTCTAATTAAGAAGCTCAGAAAACTAACGGCAAGGCAAAGCTTAAGTCCTTTTTTCCCTTTTGGAAAACCTTTAAGTGCTATTACAGTTAAAAATACCTTATTTTTACTATCTGTGAGAAAAAGGTTTAATAAAATTGAAACACATAACTGCAAGCGATTATGTCAACAGCAGGTTAAGCAGGAAGGACATTCTGTCTTCATGTTCTACTAATTTATATCCATATACCTCATCTAGCCAATAAGTAGACTAACAATCTACTGCTGGCTTAGCTATATTAGAAACTAAATTTTGTTTTAAAAATGTATATGGCATTTCTTGCTTTCAGAATTTCACAATTTCTTCAGTTGATATTTACTTGTGCAAAACGAGTTTCTGAAACAGGGTGTCTTAAAACATGTAACAAAATATTCTATGCTGCAGGCTAATTTGTACTAGTCACTACGCAGTACTAGAACAAACCAGATGACAGATGGGCTGGATAAGGCAAAGAGCTTAACTTTTACATCTAATATAAAACTCCCACTTGCAGCTTCCAACTCAAGTAAGACTTTTCTATGCTAAGTTCTTCTGGTTTCCCAAGAGTGACCTAACAAAGTGAAATTCTGTTACTTCCTTCCAGCATCTGCATGAATAAATAGCACAGCTGTCATACCTTCTTCTTTACTAATTTTTATATATGGCCCTGAGTATATTTCCAAAATAAAGAAAACTCAGGATTTTTCAGATCATAATAGCCCTTATGGTCTACTGGATTTGATCTAGGGTAGTTAACACACTGAAATATCTAGTTCTCTATACTGAGAAACAAGTCTTTACTTTGGCAAAAAAGCTTCAGAACAGATTGTAAGTCAAATGAGCATTTCTGACAGCAATACGTAATTATACCAGAACTTTAAGTCAGGCTAACAGCTAAGTATCRTAAGTGATTAACTCTGTAAGTGATTTACTCTGTACAGTCAAGAGGAATTAACCTATCTTTTAAAATCAAAATGGGTTTTTCTGATCTCAGCATTTACAAGGCTGTCAATTCTGTCAGACCTCTGGAATTCAAGAAAAGCCACAGCTCAGTATCCAATCTTAAAGGCTGTCMACTATTCAATCTTTCTGCCTTTAGTGAAAAGGAAAAATGCCAAAAAAATTTGATTTCTACATTCAATTTTTGCAGTATTTTTCAGATATTCATCTACCGYTGCATTTTATTACACCTATATAAAATAGAATCAGTGTGAAAGTGCACTTCTGCTCTCAAAGAGCAGCTTTTTCCATCATTAGATCAGAAACCAAATACTGGTTTACTTCAGCTACAGAACAGTTTCTATTTGAAACGAAGGGTAGCATAGGACAACTTTACCTTTTGGCATAATCCTTGAAGCTGTGATGTCACACTCAGTGTGAAGATTTTCTTTTCTGCTTATACAATAGGATACTAGGATCATGATTAATTAAAACTAGAAATTAATACTATCTTYGCTGAGAAATAGTCCTCCTTTTAACCATGCTATAATGCTTGGTCATAAAGGAGCCAAAGTCATGAGCAGCTTCACTATGGAAAGGAAATAAAAATGCTTTTTTCTTCCGTGAAAGAAAACAAACTAGCAGAAAACACTCCACTTGCTTGTACAAACTCATGTCGACAAAGTGAAGGTCAACCTGACAGGCTAAACCTAAGTCAAAATGGATTTTTTATTGTAGATGGAATGGAATAAAAATAGAAGACAGTACTGCCCAAGAGTCAAACTAAGTAAGACTGTGCTCAACCAAATACCCAAAGGAGGGCAGACTGCTCAATTTATATGCTCTACTACAGGCTTTATTAACTGCAAATAGAGGAACACAAAACTTGAGCTCTGAAAACATATGAAGACAGGTAAGAAACCTTCGAGTTGTAACACCCAATTCCTCTAGTTTCTTAGCATGTGAAATGCATTTTTTTGTAACTGTGCACATTTGTAACTGCACATCTTTCCTTTTATTTTAAGCACTTTCTTGGAATTCGTAGTTCCAGTAACTCTTACTCCCAAGGACATGTGAAGCCTATTTAAGTAGCCCATTCCACAGCTCTTCATTTCTCTCTTTTACATTCACTTAGAAGAAAAGAAACAGTGTCAACTGTCATCTTAAAGAAGGTGCCAAGCACAGCCAAAGAAAAGAAGGCTGTCACTACAGTAATGCACCTCTGTGGTTTAAGACCAGCAGGCAATTAAGCACTACAAATCTCCTTGCTCACACTCTCCTATTCAACCCTCAGTGGAACTGGGGAGGAGAATCAGAAGTAAACCGCATAGCTTGAGATAAGAAGTTTAGTAACTGAAACAAAGTAAAAAAACCAACCAAGAAAAAATAGAAAAAGAACAACTAAAACCCCAAATAAAATTAAAAAAAACCAAAAAAACAAAAAAAAAGCCACCCTCCCCACCCCAAAAAAAAACCCAACCAAAAAAAACCCCAACCCGCTCGGCACCAAACCAAATTAAAAAGCCCCACTCCAAAATTAGTAAAAAAACYAATAAAACCAAGGGAAAAAACAAGGGTACACAATACAACTTGTTTACCAATGCTAGACCCCATCCTCAAACCCCGATCGGCCTCCCTTTCTGCATATCTCCCCCAGTTTATACACTGGGCATGATGTTCTRTGGTGTGGAATATCCCTTTGGCCAGTTCAGGTCACCTGTCCTGATTACGATCCCACCCAGTTTCTTTTGTGTACATACTCACTGTCAGAGCATGAGACACTGAGTAAGTCCTTAGGATAAACACTACATAGCAACAACAAAACCATCAACACTATTCTCATACTGCATTCAAAACACAGCACTGACCAGCTACTGAGAAAGAATTAATTATTCCAGCCAAAACCAGGAAACCCTCCAGGCTTTTTTTCTTCAGAGGAAAGTGGAATCTTTCCCCAGAATAGCAGATTTTCTGCTGGGGAGGACAGTTCAGAATGCAACATGGAAAACTATCTGTACCCTTTGTCTCAACATTCCATAAGCTATGAGATTTCTTCCTCCTCCTTGGCAAGCACTGATTTAGGATTTAACTTAGCAGTAGTTCTACTTCTAAACATTTGGCATGACAGTGGATTTTCTGCAGAGAAACCAGAAAATACAGAGGAAGTGATTCAAAAGAGCCATCACCTTCCATCAACTAGAGCTCTTATCAGATACTGTTCCATAATCTGTATTAGTGTACCTATGCTCATGTTTTCCAACATTTAGTGTTAAGAATGCTTGTATAATTCATGAAAGAACTCATTGTTCTGATAAGTTTCCCCTATCTGAAAAATCTACCAATTGCTATTTCTGTCACCCTGATTAAAAAAATCCCTAAGACAGCCAGAGCAAGAAAACCTACAGGGCTGAGTACAGTCAAATTATCTGAATCGTTTTTGATCACAAGAAGGAAAGAAAGAGAACAGAAAACAGAGTACCATTTACACCACAAATATTCATCAACAGGAGGAACACCCGCATGGACGAAATATTTTGGTTTTACTGTAAAAACCACACATGAAGTGCACATGTTCAGCCACAGGAGGTCAGCATGCTAACTAYGCTTTGAGAACACAACAGGGCGAATTTTAAACTCGTACCATGCCATCGTAGCGGTCTCCTGGTCTGCCCCTTCGGTCATAGGACATCAGATCTCTAAAACAAAAAGGGTAGCAGTATGTTGTGTTATGTGTGTTATGGACTACCATGTTTATTCTAATCTAACTTTTCACATTCACGGTCCACATGTAAGTTAATATCACACTACTCTACCCAATTACTAAATAAGACAAGTTCCAGAACTATTGACTATAGTCCCAGCAACTTACTGTGGCGCAGCAGGTAATTAAATTTTAGTGATTTCAAAATACTCTTGTGTGCTACAGGCTCAACACTGCACAATCACTACCAGCATGAAAGCATGGAAAAATCACTGAAAAGATGAGTATGACTCAGGAGAATATAGATATRAGTTTTTGTATAATGCACTTATGCAACAACTCACCCGCCACGAGGAGGTGGTGGAGGAGGAAGAGGAAGATTACGAGCTCTGCTGCCACCTCTACCCCCACGACCTGGTGGAGGTGGTGGAGGTCCTCTGCGGGGACTCATATCATCATAATCTCTTCTTGAGGGAGGCATAGGTCGTCCGCCACGACCAGGAGGCATTCGGTCAAAACCTCCTCTTCCACGCATTGGAAAGCCCACTGGCCGTCCCCTTCTATCATCAAACATCATTGTGAAACCACCATAGTCATATGTTTCATCATAGAAATTGGGATCGTAAGGTTGGGCCCGTCCTTTAATCGGAGACTGATATGAACAAACAAACAAAACAACCCCCCAAATCAATTAGTTCTATTACAACTGGCATGTTTAAATAAACTAATACAGTGAATATGTAAATACGAATTGATGCATTTAGCATATGTTCTTGATTTCACAATGCTACCAAGAAAGGAGATATTGATGTGCTTCCTGTGAACTTAAATGTGACAGTAAAGCTTTTATAAATTTTATTTTCCTTCATCTTCAATTTTTCCATTTTGATGACATGTACAGCATAAATGGCCCACTAGTGCTTTCCTCCCTCATACTATACGTAAGATTTTAAACAGAAACAGTTTCCAAACTTCCTAACTGTCAATCATTTTGCTGCTGAGAAAGTAGGAAGTGCTGAATCTATACTAGAAACTGAAAGATTCAGTTTTTCATCCAACTGTCTAAAGAATTTATAAATGCCAATRAAAGAATAAAATAAATTTAAAAACTTTACCTCAGAGATAAGATCCAAGATAATCTTGATGCATTCAACAACTCTATCAGGTTTTCCACCAATAAGCACCACTCTGTCAGTTGAATGAGGACAACACTCTTGAAAGAGCTTAATGGTGGTCTGAGTGTTCTGCAGAAGCAAAAAAAATCCAAAGTTGTCAAATATATCTTAAACATTATAAAACCATCAAAATATTTTAAAAGAAAAAATTYAAAAGACAATTAAGTTCCCAGCCACCTAAACTTGCATGCTTGCTTCTGAGTTATCACAACTAATCTGAAGATGACATCTTTCAAAGATCTTGCTGACATAAGTGCTGTATGAAGATAAATCCTATTTTGACTCATATAAAGTATCATTTAATTAAATATTAAAAAAAGGACCACATAGCATTGTGAGCTTACAGGCTGTATTAACTTGCAAATTAAACATGCTTTAGATACTAATGCAGCAACGGTGCAAGGATTATGTCTAGTTATGTTGCCTGCCTTAATCCATGAAACCAAGTCTTGGCTTATACCTAGAACTGACCAGAAATAGCCTCCAACACAATGCCAAAACCCCAACCACATTTTCAGCTCATACAGACCACTGAAATTTTAAAATATTATTCATTCACTTTAAAATAAATGGTCTTCTAGGAGTTAGACTTAAAAAACACAAACATTAAGTCCTTTTACAGCAATATTCAGTCATCTCTTGTGGAGATGCTTTCCACTCTAGACTGTTCTGCATGTCCAACCACACAAATAATCCTACACTATGCAGTTTGTTCTAAAAGGAGAGACGAATATAATTTTAATAAAATGAAGTAAAAATACTTTCTTTAAAAACACCACCACAAATACTGCTCAACAAGTCCCGGCTCTGCCACAAACTTCACTTCTTCGGATCTGCAAGAAAGTTGCAACTTGCAGGCCCATCTCAGCGCATCAACAGCATATATGCAACATGTTCAGAAGGAAATACTGCACAGGAGATACTTTTTTTGTTCAGTAAACATTTTTCATACGGGGCACTTAAAAGTATCTCAAAAGAACACAAAAGCAAGTACCTCTCTGAGTTCTTTAATTTTAGCACCCTTGACACCAATAATTCCTCCTGCCAAACTCTGGTGAATAAGAAGTCGAAGTTCGCAGTCGAAGTCACTGCCTTTGTAGTGCTGGTACTGCAAATAAGATGCATATAGGGACAAAAAACTAAAGATTAATCACAAAAATTCAAAGTACTTAGGGTTTTAAGCTTTTTCTTCAAACTCAATGGTATGACTTATTACTGAATTGTTATTGAATACAGTAATCCTGTGAATGAATACAGTAATCCTGCACTTCTGCTACAATCACAACAACTTAAACATCTCATTTCAATGTGAAGTATCAGTTTTTTCTATTTTTTTTACATTAGTTACACTGCACCACTTGCTTCAGACTTAAGACTGTATCAAATAGTGCAACACTTATTTAGAAATGGGGAAGGCTGATCAAAATATTAATTTAGTAACAATGAAAGACTCTGCCCTCTACCGAAAAAACATGGACATGCAGTGAGAGCCATAATCCTTCTTTAAAGGCTTTTGGGATATTTTGTTTTTCTAATTTCCTGTATTTAAAAAGTAGCCATTTATATAGAACCATCTCATGCCAAAAGCCAATCTTTCCCTTCTAAACAGAATAAAATTTGAAGATAAATACCTCTTCTAAAGTAGGGATAATCTTCTTCAAGATTTCTCCAATTGTCTCTATATCTGCACTTATACTCAAGATGCTGTTGGAAGCCATGACGCCAGACAATATGGAGAAGGTAGAAAAGAAAAACCAGAAGTAAATTCTTTCTGTTATACACAAAATTTTAACAAGATTTACTACAAAGAAGATTTACAATTAAGATTCCCCACTTAAAGTAAACCTGTTTGCTCAATTTACAATACATGCATGTTTTGTTTATGCCCAGGATATATGCATGAGAAATTTAAGATTAGGTAGGTCTTGCAGAGAGAAAGAATGGGCTTTTGGAAGGGCTCAGATTAAGTGGGCAAGAAATTGACGCAGAACTGAAAAGTAGAAGTGAATATTCATGTTCCCCGCCACCACTAATTAGGATACCCTCGCTATTACATTCGTAGAACTGGCACACCTTCTCATATTAAAAGTGAGGATATGCAAGTGGTGAACGTTGTATCTGGAATAAGGTTATGAACTCAGATTACTTATGGGCTCTCCAAGAAAACAAATACAAATGCAAGACAAAAAAAGACAAAACAAATGAGTAGTGAAGGAAAGCGAACCGGAATTAGCATTTCATCAGAAATAATTATGAACAGGCAATGTTGAGGGGAGCAAGGTGGGCCACAAAGACAGAGCGAGAGACTATTTTGAACCAATTTGATTTACAATGCAGCAAATATGCAACACTTGAAGCTGTGCTCCTTCCATTGAAATAAAATTAGTGGATTGTTTGGGTGGGCAACTCACGTAAAAGTTCAGTGACAAAAAGACTTAATGGGGAAAATAAGACAGAAAACTTGAAAAAAAAACAATACACCGTCTATAAGGGGGATACTATTTAATTATATCAAAGGCAGGTAATAAAATACATTTCTCTCTTTCTAATCAGGCAGTGAGGCATAAACTGTTGGGACATACCGCTCGGGGCCACTGCTGTCTGGGACTGAAACACTGGCATTGTACTGCATTGGTCATTGGCGTTCGTGGATGTTGGCATTGGGCATGGGTATTCAATCAGAAGTTGTCAAGTATGGTACCCGTTTGGCAACGAGCACATTTTTGGGCATAGCCAACCAGGGTTTTCACATGGGCGTTCAGGGGCGGATGGGCCAACGTCATGGTGGGCAACGCAGGGGCAAGTCGATCCAGTACATGGGCAACGGAGATATATGGCCAAAAAAACAAGGAGAGGGAAAAGGGGGAAAAGCAATAAATTTTAATTTAATACAAACTATACTCATTACTCTCAATTAATGAAACAAGCTTAAGTTGTTCTGAAGACTAACACAATAACGGATTGCTACACCAACTGTGGCCTAACAGTATGGACCCTAAAAATGAGTCTCTTGATCTGACTAAACTACTTTTTACTTTTAACAAATGATGTTTCAGTAGCAGGCTGGCTCATGAGGGTAGACACAAAACCTGTCGAGACTGATAGCACTAGAACTTGGGCAAACTGGGAAAGTTCATGTTCCAGACCAATCTAAATTATCTGGACTTAGGTGACATACCGATTTACTCAAAAAACCAAACRAAAAAAACCAAACAAAAAAAAAACCCGATAAAAAAACCCTAAAAAAGAAAGGAACAACTAGCTGCCAAAGTTAGTAAGCATACGTATGATTCCTGACCATTTCAACTAAAATCTCAACTCTAGTTGCAGTACTTCATGAAGTTCGTCGGTACTGATTTGTAATGATGTATTGCCAAATCTTGTGTTGAAAAGTCTTGATCAGAAAAAAAGTTGAAATTGTAGCCGATGTTAAGTACAGGAGTGTAAACAAATGGAATTTAAGAAGCGTTGCCAAGTTTTATAAATACAAAGTATTAATGCTGAGCATGTGTCTTATCACCAGAGTCAACCCCCTGTAAAATGTGAACGGGCGTTAAGTCATGACCATTTCAAAATTCTTCCAAGTAAGAGAACAGAATGTTTCTTTAGTGTTTCATACCCATATTTAAAGTAAGAAACCTTAACATTAATGCTTTTGTGATCCATGTGCAGGCTGTTAAAGAACAGATGGATGATTCTGCTTTTTTAAAGGAAGTAAAAGAATTCCTCTATCAACTGGGTTAAGCCAGCCACCTGCAAGGGTTTCAGTAGTGCTGAAATTGGTTCACACATATGGGGAATGGTACTATTATGGGGGTTTAAGCTTTGTCAATATTTTTAATTAGGATTGTAACTCACTTTAAGTGTTTAATTTACCAAAATCCTATTAAAAAGCGAAGAGATTTAATATAAACCTCTCCTCCCATGTGTCAAGCTGGGTTTTAATTAAAATAGAAATTGAAGAACTAAATCATCTACTCTGACAATCAGTATGAATGGCTTGTAACTTGGATGTCTATAGAGTTGAATTGCTCCCATTTCTAGAAATGCACGCAATCAAGTTTTCGACGTAGTGCTCTGAAAGAAGTGGTGTTAAATTAGTTCAAACTCATATATACTCACGTCTGTACGAAGTGCTTTAATATTTTTGCCACCTTTTCCAATCACAGCTCCAGCATTCTGAAAAACAGTTTTCAGAAGTTATGTTATGACAACACAACACAGACTAAGTTTTTTAACACAAGACGAAAATCAGTAAATCTATTTTTCCTGGCCCAGGAGGTGGGGGCAGTCACTGCCTTAGAAAGGTTCGAATAAAACTGAAACAAACTGAAAGTTTGTCCATGTACCAAAATTATCAAAAGCTTTTAATACCATGGAACACAGGAGAAAGGTCTTTGTCACTAATATTTCAATTACAAACAGAAATTTCTAGGCAATTCTGCCCATATTGAACTTCTCAAACTAGATCTCTAAGCCCATACTAAATGAATGCAATGTATGCCAACTATTTTTTCAACTTCGCTGAGCAGCATTTTTTTTTTCAAATGGAATATGTTTACAAATTCCACTTTTGTGCTCCAAACACTTGATAATTTCAAGTGTTAATATTGTTTCATACCTCTATAAAAAAATTAATTTCTCAGAGTAATACACACTGAGAAAGGCTGAAATGAATGTTAACAGTTAACTGTTTCATTCAAGCCACCAACATCAAGAAGAATAAACTGGTAAATAATTAAAAACAGTAATTACAAAACTACGTTTTTACCAGGTTCTTTCAAGGATTATTTGCAAAGTATTGTTTTTATTACACGCATCATACATCATGCTAACAACATGTAAAGCATCTTATGGTACTCCATGTAACTTGACTATTGGTCAGAAATGCCACACAGAGTTAAGGCAATGTTCTTTCATGCCAACAAAGGACAGCTATTTCAGAAAGTACAAATCTTCTACAGCACTGGAAACACCTAAAGAAATATACATATAGCAGCAAATTTAACAACTTTTACACTTGTCAACATCACTGCAATCCCTGAAACATTACTCCCACACTTCTTCCTGATCATATAGTTGAACAGGCTTAGTAGATCAGTTCAGGAGAGTTAATAAAATCCTAAATGCTCATATTTAATTTAAAAACCTTATCTTATAATCCTCTAAACAGCTTTATTTCCAAAGACTCATATACAGTCATTCCCCTCAAAATAGCTACCTTACATTCAAATGTGAGCATACCTTAGGATCTCCTTGCTCTACTTCTCAGCTAGTGTATCTTTTTTAAAACACCCTGTATTATTATATTGATCCTTAGCGACTCTCCCTTTTAAGAGAACCCCAGAGACAATTCCATTGCAATACACCTGTGACTACTATTCTTAAATACTGAAAATTATTGTAAGAAGTTATCTCATTTAAAAAAAAAAAGACACAGTCTTTCTAAACTTATATCCCAACATACACTGTCATCACCACCTTGAACAAGACTGTACACAAAACCAGTATACAAAAAAGCATACTTTGCTTTGAAGCAAGATGCGCAATTCAACCATCTCATCGGTGTTTCGAGATCTTTTGAAGGCCTGCTCTTCCTCCATATCTTCGGCAGGACGTTTGCCTGTAGAGAGGTCCATAGGGTGGAAACATAAACATTTATTTAACTTTCTAAGTTGTAATAAAATGGAACATGTGCCAAATTTATGCTCTGTACTATTAATACATCCTTTCCTATTAGTGCAAAATTAATTACAGAAATCTATTCTTAGCATCTATAGCACAGAAACAGAAGTCTTCAACAGCTTTCTTACTGACTAACGAGTGAAAATTAATTTAAAAATCTATGAACTATGGCTTAATTGACAATATTGCACACAGCCAATAAGAAATCATCACACTTTTTCTAAAGGAGTCAGTATTTATTTTTAATAATCCACTCAGTATTTATTTATAATTTACRATTGGGGAAACCTTTCAGGCATAAAGCTCAAATGTAGTTTGTCCAGCACTGAAATACTGGTGGAATAACAGTAAAGTAGCACTTCAGATGCTGTTTAAGAAAAACTGGCACAAATCAACAGCAGTAAAGCCCCACCTTCCCTGGTAATTATTCCCAAGAAATTTTGCATGAAGCTCTTTAGCAATATTTCACATATGGACACTCCCGCATGTAACAACTGTAATGACCAAAATGCAATTAACAAATATGCCCTATAGCATGGATACATATTCACATTCTTCACAAAACTATGACGTATTTTATTATTTAATAATAACTTTCAGTTATTTATTTCACATCTAAAAGATGCCAACAGAAAGACTGTGTTTAKGCTTCAAAAGTATGTGTAAACAATCTGAATAAAATCAAGGATATTTAATGCAAAATGCAAAACTATTGCTGATGCAAACACATGGCGAAGTTAAATATACAAAATTCTTAGAAACAGTTAAAATTTCAAAAGGTTCTTTCTAAAAAGGAATAGTCCTTTAAAAAACTTACCATTTGTCTCTGTGTTGGTAAAKGTCTCCTCCTGTTGTTCAGTCTCCATTGCCTTATTTTCTTATGTGGACAAGGCAAACCTGTTGAAAAATAAAGATGGTACATTCTTCTGTCAAAAGGCAAACTGCACATCATGCTAAAGTTAAAAAAGRACAAAAATAAATGCCTGTTACTAGAACTTACCGTTATTATATATCCTTGCAGACAAAAACTCAAGTATTGTGGGCGGGATCAAAATCCAACAGCCTATTGCTTCAAGAGCCTATGAAAACAGCATACATCAGTTATGARTCTCCCCATACAACAGCTCTGATTCTCTCTACAGCCAAAAACCAGAGATCTGACCCAAGCTATCAACCCAAGTTTTTTCTTTATTAAAAAAAGGCACAGCCAAACCAAACACACCACTCAGAGAAGTATAGAGGTCAAGTCTGCAGACCTATATAAACTCTTAATGTTTGAATAACAGTTTTTGGGCACATGCTTGTTTTAAGTAACCACATGATCTCMACCTTATACAATATGTGCCTTGATTTCACTTTTTATAGGACATTACACCGGAATCTGGTCCTGAGTGTTTCACTCAACACAATTTACACATAACAAAAAGACCTGTTAGGGTAACTGCCAGCTAAATAAAAAAAAAAAAAAAAAAAAACCAAAACTTCCAGGTACACCTAAAAACACCTTTTTAAAAATACCACCCTCTGAAGTTACATAAAATCCCCTGCATGCACACACCCCCAAACTCTCCAAAAGCAGCTGAACTTCACTACAGTTTTCTGAAACAGATTGTGACCTGCTTTTATTAAGTTGATCTTAGAATGCTAGAATCACATTTGAGAGAAGCGTGGCCAAAAAAACCGATTTAGCAACTTACTATCTTAAAAAATGTGATTTACAAACACAGCCAAAMAATCACATATTTCCTCTGCTACTGCATTATGTTCCACTGCCTCAACAAACAGCAGGCACTTATTCTGGTATCCACAAACTGGGTAGGAAAGAGAGGSGKAAGAAGCTGATTTCAACTTTTTAARCACACTCTAAGAYAGCTGTGTATTTGCTGCCCTGCTCATAAGGGCTAAGAGCAGGCACTGCCTTCTCAGCACATGCTCGTCTTTCCAGGCACTTGAAACGGGCTAACAGGCACGCACGGATTTAATAATAGCGGCATCTCAGGCAGACACTGCCAAAGTTGTGCCGTTATGTGAACGGAAACTGGGGAAGAACCGGACACGGTGTAATAGCCCTTTCAGAACCCAATTAATCTATTTCCAACTATTCCAAGAATTTTAAGGCAGGGGGGAGCCCTTATAATCAGTTACAATGCAGAGCGCAATCTCCCCAAACGTCAGGTGTTCTCAGTAACCTCGTTCTGATACCAGAGTGACCAACAGCTCAATTAGGTAAATCGAGGATATTCACATTGAAGCACTAATAAAATCAGATTTTTGTATGAAAATCTAAAGGCTAAAGCGGACACGGAGGGACCAGCGATCACAGASCTAAAAGCTAAGGAACGCCGGTGCGCCTCCAGGGCACCGCCAGCCTCTCTGTCCTCCTCCCTCCCCCCGCCTCCGGCCGCCCGCTCAGCACGGCGGGGACAGGGCGCGGGAGCGGCGGCGCTGCGGAACCCCCACGGAGCCACAGAAATGGCGCCCTCCGAAATGGCGCCCGCCCGCCCGCTGCGAGGCGGAGCCGGGAGCGGAAGGGCCGCCGCCACCACCACGCGGCCGCGGGGAGCGTTACCCGGCTCCGCTCGGGCGGACACAAAGGAGGTGCCCGGCGGCCCAAAGGCCGGCGCAGCGGGCGGAGCGGGGCAACCCCAGCACCACGGGCGCTCCGCCCGCCCCCGCGAAAGCGCGACCGCCCCCCGATCGGCCTCTGCAGCTCCTTCTGCGCAGGCCGCGGCCCGGAGCGCCCTCTCGGCGCCCGCCATAATCCTCAACAACTCGCCCCAGGCACAGTTACCACGCGCGGGAAGGTGGCGGACAACACCGCGCCCCCGCCCTTGGAGCGCAGCCGCTGGCGTTGCGGAACCCGCGCTGTCCCCGCGGGGCAATGGGGACGATGGCCCTCTAAGAGCCCTCAGCAACAGCCGGCGCGGCAACAAACGGGTGCCCTCCACGCAGTGCTCTCCCCATTCCCCCGTCATCTCCTCGGGAGCCCACGGGAGCCTTGGAGCCAGTGCGGCCCTCGGCGGTCGAGGCCCCACGACAGGAGACACGGGCCCTCCCGCACCGCTGTGTCACGCAGCGTCGCCGAGCGGGTACGGCRGCGGCTCTGCCGGCCCGAAAGAGGCCTGGACTGGCCTATGCCCTTCCCCGCCCCCCTGCCCTCCTTGCCGGCCCCGGCCGCACGGCGCCGGGGGCTGCGCGTACCTGCGCCCGCCGCCGGCCCCGCCGCGCACGGGAGAGAAAGGGGAGAAGCCCCGGCCGCCGACGCACACATCCACCAGCGCCACCCGCGATTGGCCCCGCCACCGCCCCCCGCGCGGCGCCTCCGCCGCCCCGTTGGGTGAGGCCGCTGCCCGTCAGCACAAGAGGCGGCGTTGCTAGCCGCACCGCCCTCCGTGAGGAACGGGGCGAGACGGGCGCGGGGAAAAGATGGCTCCGTTAGACCCGCTYCGCGGCTAGCCGGGCTTCCCTACCTGGGCGGCGGGAGCCGCGCTGGGACCGGCGCGGACAGCGGTGGAACGGCCCAGGAAAGCGAGACCGGCTGCGGTCAAGCGGCGAGAAAATGGCGGCCGCTGAAACCCCGCCTTGTGCGCGCCGCCCGCCGCYGGCTGCCGCGAGACTCTCGCGATGATTCGGCATGCGCCTCCCATTGGCTGGTGGCGCGCGCGGCGGTTTCGCGGGGAGCAGGCTCGCGCCGTGCCCCCTCGGTCGGGCCGGGAGCCGGGGCCGCCGTGCCGGGATCGCGGCTCAGCCGGTGAGTTGAGGCTCTCGGCCCCTCATCTTCCTCCTCCTCTCGCCWCTGCTTCCTTCTAGCCCTCACCACCTTCACCTCCGTTGCCCGAAAGCTGACGCTTTTCATGGATTAAGTAACTACGCGATATCTTCCCAGCGTTGGATTTTCTGGGGAGAGCTTGGAGGCAGGTTGTTTTTTTGTTAGTTCTGAAAGTTATAATGGCAAAAAAAAGTCCCCGACAAAACCCACACCTGGTGTTTCTTAAATATGCTTACGGTAGATTTTGTTTTCGTTGTGTTCTGTAGAGAGATTGAGCTCCTCGGTCGCCCTTTCTAAGGTATTAAACATGATCCATGAACAGTGAGGCAGCCTAATATCTTTTGAACGTCTGTATTAGTGATATGGGTGCAGGAGTTGGATGCAGCATTAGCAAGTGTGTTAGCAATACCAAACGGATGTGCTGCTGACTCTTCTGSACAAGAGCCTTGCAGAGGGTCTGGATACAGTGGAGCACTGCGTCGTTATCAGTGGCATGAAATTTAACAACTAATAMCAAAKTTTGCCCGTGGAGTGCAGYAAAGSWGGGCACAAGTATCAKCTGGGAGAGGARTGTGTGGAGAGCAGCCCTGCAGAAAGGGATCTGGGGGTGCTGGGGGCAGCAGCTCAGTGTGGGTCAGCGCTGTGTGCCCGGGCAGCCAGGAGGGCAAACCCCACCCCGGGCTGCATCAGACACAGCAGCACCAGCCCCACAAAAAATGGGATCATCCCGCTGGATTCAGTCCTGGGGCGGCCTCACCCCGAGTCCTGTGTGCTGGGCTGGGCCCCACAGTTTGGGAAGGGTATGAAGGTCCCTGAATGTGTCCAGAGGAGGGGAACAGAGCTGCTGGAAGGGCTGGAAGGAGCTCCTGTGAGGAGCGGCTGAGGGCTCTGGGTTTGTCCAGTTTGGAGAGGAGGAGGCTGAGGGGACACCTCAATGTTCAAAGATTCCTGAGGAGGGGACCTGGAGAGGGAAGTGCAGGTCTCTTTCTGGGATTCAGCAACAAAAGATGTGGGAATGGTTCAAAACTGTATTAGGGGAGGTCTGGGCTTAACAATAGGAAAAATTTTACCAAAGACAACAAAGGTGATGAAAGCTCTAGAGGGTAAGTGATATGAGGGGTGGCTGAGGGAGCAGGGCCGAAGAAGCGGAGGCTGGGGAGAGACCTTATCGCTCTCCCCAGTTGTGTGAAATGAAGTTGTCGCCAGGTGGGGGCAGTCTCTGAGAGTACAGTTTCAAAGGTGTACCAAAGGAGAATCAGGTTGGACATCAGGAATTTTTTCACAGAAAAAATGTGTTTAAGCATTGAACAGGCTGCCCAGGGAGGTAATGGAGTTACCATCCCTGGAACTGTTAATAAGTGACTGGGCACTTGGTGCTATGGTCTAGATGAGATGGTGGTGTTCAGTCAAGGTTGGGCTCAATGATCTTTTAAGTCTTTTCCAAATTATTCTGATTCTAAGAGCATGACCAAACCTTGGAACAAGCTTAGAGGTGGCTGATGCCCTAAAACTGTTAGCATTGAAGATGCACCTGAACAATATGTTTAGTAATACGTTTTTATTTTTGGTCAGCCCTGAATTGGTCATTGGATGGACTAGATGATCATTCAAAGGTCCTTCCAACTGAAATTGTTCTGTTCTGTGCTTGTTCTGCAGCTGCTCTGTACAGCTACTTCCTAAACTAACAAGAAGTTAGGCACTGATGTCCCTGAGGTGATAGCTGCCAAGACTTGGCGCTGTTGCCCTGCGTTCTAGRTAACAATGTTTCAGCTTTCTGGTGTCAGGTACAAAGCTTTCAGTCAGGCTGAAAGTCACCCCTCTGACAGGAGTGTTGATAGACCACAGCTTGGCTCATTCAGTCCTTACTTCTGTTCATAACAGTGCTGGTGAAGTGGGAGAATAACATTTTAGGTCAATTTCTGAAGTAAACAGAATGTTAACAGCAGCACACACAGAAAGAGCACCATAAAAAAAAGGAAATACATTTAAAAACCTACTGCTGTTTTGGTTTGGGTTTTTTTTCCMTTCACTTTCCATTCATAAGAAAAGAATTTCAGTTATATATTTCTAATTAAATCAGCATGGTTGCTTGTTTAAGTCTCCATACTTTTCATATATTTTGCACATACCTTTTGTGCTGATAGTTGCACATACCTTTTATGTTGATTGAGATGTTAAATGTTAAAAGTGCTTGTGGATTTTACTGTCGGTAGATGTAATGGTTTTAATTTTTTTAATACAATGTGATCTTGAAACTTTTCATAATTTCAGTTTTTATCAGAAGATTAAATGTGTCTTTTTAAATCCTATTTTAGGGAATTCAGTCTCTTACCATAAAAGAAAATGTCTACATCTAGCATTGCAGCAAGAGTGGAAACCTGGCTTTCATCCAAATGGCACGTCAAAGTTCCTTTGACATGGCTGGAAGCATGTATTAACTGGATCCAGGAAGAAAATAGTGGTAGTAACTTAAATCAAGCTCAGATTAACAAGCAGGTATTTGAGCAATGGCTTCTTACTGATCTGAGAGACTTGGAATATCCCATTTTGCCTAACTGCATCTTAGATACTCCCAAAGGAGAGTTATCAGGCTTCTACTCCATACAGATTGATTCACTGGTTGATGTTAGCCAGCCAGCATATTCTCAGTTGCAGAAGCTAAGAGGGAAAAGCACTGTAAATGAAGAAGTAACAGCCAGTACTCAGACATTTCAGAAGCCCTGGGAAGCAAAGCCTACTCGAATGCTGATGCTACAACTAACTGATGGAATACATCAAATTCAGGGCATGGAATATCAGCCAGTACCTGTTCTTTGCAGTAATCTTCCTCCTGGAACAAAAATAACTGTACAGGGCAATATTGCATATCGTCTTGGAGTTCTCCTGCTTAAACCAGAAAATGTGAAACTGTTGGGGGGTGAAGTTGATGCTCTTCTTGAGGATTATTGTCAAGAAAGGGTCCTTGCTAGATTGATTGGAGAAACTGAAAACCCTAATCCTGTTGCACAAGCTGGACATGAACAGATTGTTTCAAGGCCTGTGGATGAGCTAGAACAAACTCTTGGCCCTTCGGATGAAGAGCTTTTAGCCAGCCTTGATGAAAATAATGAATTTTCTTTAAATGACAGGGCATCTTTAGAAAGTGGATACTGTAGTAGAAGCAACAATTTTAGTACAGCCTCAGGTTCACTGACTGCGCATMATAGAAATGTTTTGCTGCAGAAATCTGAAAGTCCTTTGCCTCACTCAGATGAACAAGTTTCACCTCCCACAGAATATGCTGATGGCTTTTTAAATGACTTTCCTTTAGAAGATGACTTGCTGCTGGAAGAAGAGATGCAAAGAGAGATGGAAGAAGTGCCACCAGTGGTCATGAACAGGAACATGGATTTAATTAGTGGCAGACTTCCACATACATCTAGAAGCTCCTGCAATTCATCTTTAAATGGCACTGTTGAAGAAGATGATGTGAGTGAAAGAGATAAGCTCAGGGAAACTGCCAGCAAGGAAAAGRACTTGGAAATACCAATATTTGATGAAGATGGAAATAGCGTGAATAACGTTTTGCAGCACAAGGGATTACAGCGGACCTGCAATTCATCAGATTTTTCTTTGGAAAATCCTCCTGAGGAAGGGCAGAATTATACAGACCAAGATGAAAGCAGATGTAGATACCAGCACACTTCTGACAGCAGGGTATTAAATGATGATCCTGTGTTTTCCCCCAGAATGGATCCTGAAGGAGATCAGCAGAAACATGATTCACAGATCTTTCCTTGTAAAGCAGTAGAGGCACATTTAGATTTACATTCTCCACCTTTCACATATATTTCCCTTCTTCTTGCAAAAAAACCAGAAACTGTTACAATTCTGAAAGTTAAATGTTTTATTGTTACTCTCACTGGAAACCTCACAAACAACGATGGCTCCTGGGGCATAAAGGCAAAAATTTCTGATGGTTCTGCATATCTTGAAGTAGATTTTTCTGATGATGTTCTAACAAGTTTGATCGGCTTTTCAGTGCCCGAAATGAATAGGATGAAAAAGGATCCAGCTTTACGTCTAAAACTTAAGGATGGATTAGAGAMATGTCAAAAACAACTGATAGATCTCTGTTGTTTGATGACTATTGAGTTTAACCCATGTCAATCTAAAGCTACTGTATTAACTCTTCAGGATGCCAATGTTGAGCATCTGGAACAATTGAAGAAACGTTTGAATAAATAACATTTGCAGACTTGCAGACTATATATTAGAAACCATTTAAGTCAGATTTCCCCTGAGCAACTGTTGAATGTTAAATTTTAAGTGGTGTGCCTTTTATTAGGAATTAGAATGCAAAAGTGARACAAGGAGATTGCAAAACTGGGCTGTTTCTTATGACAATATTGAAATACRCTTTCAAATATTTCTGTCTTGATTTAAAATAAAAACAGTTTTCATTTAAATTTTAGTGGAAGGTCCTTAGTCACTTTGAAAGAAAATATGTATCTTGTTGAGTGTATAGAGTATGAGAAATTATCTGATTAAGTTTTTTGTTCTTATTTCTTCTTCCTATCCTTTCCCCTTCTCTCTGGTATTTTTTGTTGTTGGTGTTGTTGTTTTGGTTGGGTTTTTTTTTCTTATTTTTCCCTTTGGTTGGTTGGTTTGAGTTGGGTTATTTTCCTGGGAATTTCGAAGAATTAAAATTATGGCAGGAGTAGGGGAACCAATGACAGGAGCAGTCTGCCCAGTGCTGGTAGTGTTTGCAAAAAATGTAAACTCTGTGGCCAGGAGAGGGATTTACCTTTCCCAYTGTGTAGAGGACCTGAGCAAATTATAACCCTGTGAGTTACCTTTGGGTTTATTTTCTGAGGTTTTGGGGAATTGCATATCCTTTACAACCTTAACAGGAAAAGCTTTAGCRTGTCTGGAACCTGCATTGCTGGATCTTTAGTTACAATTTCAGAAAAAATTGCTTGTTAGTAGGAAACTGACCAAGCTTCATTKCATGTAATCCTTGCATAAGTTAATAGAGCTGACTGTAAACTTTTAGTGCAGTTTTATGGAAATATTTCTCCTATAATGAGTTAGGAAACTTCCTTTGATGTTTTTGCCTTAACATGTAAAAGGATAGGAGTCCTTAAAGTTCAAATGGCATGAATAATCCACGGAWTTTATTCTGCCAGTGCAAAGCAAGAAGAATGTTATTCAAACTGCAAAATCCAATTACGTGTGTTTGGTTTAGATGATGAAGTARTACCTGCCCATCCTTTTTTTGTATTTGTGTTAAGGTTTAGCCATCTCTGCTATAATAATTGCTTGTCTCCTGTTCTCTTCCTCTCTCCCTTCCTCATCCTCTCCCCTATTGTCCTTGTCTTAATTTTCAACATGTTCTTCCTGGAAGGCCACTCTCATGCCTGTGGTCCAGTGCAAGCAAGAAAATCTCAATAAAGCTGTTTWCAGCTTGACTGCTCTGCAGATATTTCAGTGCAGTTTTCTAGTGTATAAGGTTTCCAGATTGTGTTCAAGCTTTTTGAATTAATGAGAAATATTGCATAGTTTTTCCAACATGAAAAGTGATATTGATRTTGAGAAAGCACGATTACTTAAGAGCTGATGTTGAACAGAAAATGGTTTATGTGGCTGTGTGTACCAGTCATTGGTTCCTGCCTTATCMGTTTTATTTGCTCTCAAATTCAACTTGTCTCATAGCAGTCTTAATGTTGTGRTTCTGTGTGTATGTATTGCATGCATATATTGCCTCACTGTGCCAGGTAGTRGTGTGTGTCAGAGCCCTTCAGGTAACCACTGTTCTTACAGGTTGAATTCAGARCTCAGGCTGCAACCCAGCAGAGGTATGGCTGCATTTCTGGACCACGCAAAAGAATTCCTGTACCAGCACCTGAAGGCAATTGTCATGGCAGCTGCTCTCACAAGTTACTTGCAGCCTTCTGGCAGAAGCAGCTTTTGCTCTTGAGAAATTATCTTTTTTCTACACTATGTTAGAAATTATCTTTTTTCTACACTACATTGCAAATTAACTTCTTGTTATCTTTGTGTCAGATGCTAAATAGACTTCTGCGCTTTCAGTGTATCTGACTGCAGTTTCAGAATTTGTGTTCTTCAGGAATGTTTTCCTTTTAATGGGAAAAAAAAGTGCTTTTTTGTTTCTGGTCACAGTGAAAACTTCCAACTAATTCAGCTTCAATACATGAAACCTACCACATAGGAAAGTGGCTGTCACTCTTAACAATGAAAGTTTGTTCTTGCCTTTCTTATGGTTGCTAAAGAAAATGAAACCAATAAATGTGCTATGGCAGTGCCAGGTACCTGGCATCAGAATATCTCCTTTAAAAGCTCTGTTGCTAAGGCAAGCTAGTAGAAAAAAAGAAGGGTCTCGGAAACTTTGCTGTGCCCTAATTATTTTCAAGGTATTCACTCTCAAACTGTAGAACAAGGGAGTGGCTAGTCSAAGAAATATGGCAGGTTTCCAAACAAAGTAGGCTGGCAAGAATAGCTTGAGGACTAGTCTAATCCTACTGGATATTAGTTTGGCCACAAATATGCATGTTATTAAAACCCAGCAACTTCCATCTTGTTGAATGCAGGCAGTGTTCTAGGGAAGCAACAGCTAGTTGATGTAATATATTTTCAACATATTGGTGGAGAGTGTGAATGGGTTTCCTAACAGGTATTCTGGACTGSTCAGTAATGTGACTTCACATTGCAAGCCTTATGTGTTTCAGGTCCTATCAAAAGCAGAAATTATCACAGTAGTGGAACACTATTGGATGGAACAGTAAACATAAAATTTGGTTCTAAATACAAACACCTGTTTCTAAATGTCTTGCTGTAATGATGTCAAACATTTCTGTTTTGAATGAAAAGATAATATTGGGAGGAAAGAATGATTTATAGTACAGTGTTTCTGAATTATCTGGTGGCAAGGAAAATTAAATGTATTTATCTGAGATGAAAGGGAAGAAAGGATGTAACACCTCATTTCAGAGCCAATTCCTTTGTATTATGGTCCTAGAAGAAACAGAATACCAATGGTAATGGCAGCAAATGAGATACTAAGGGTAAACTGATTAAATAGAAGAGGCAAAAGTTTCTTACAAATCAGCTGCTCATCCAAACGTATATGCAATGTATTTTTGTGTTGGTCTGTCACTTTTAATCCTTCTTTTCCTTAAGGATTTTTCTCCTAGTTGTACGGGGCTTTCTAACAGGGTGAAATTGCAGTGTGTTGCTGTTAGAATTTGTCCAGCTTCTGATTCTTAAGGCTCAACAAACCTGGTTCTCTTATGCCTTCCATGAAGCATGGCATGTGCTTCATGTCCCTGACCACCTTGGCAGTGTGTGCTGGTCGCCTGCTTCATTGTGTCAGTGGCTTYCTTGTGCTAGGGAACTCCAAATAGGACACAACACTCCACATGCAGTCACACAAGCGCTAAAAACAGAAGGCAGCTTGCCATCTTGGATCGGCTTCCTGGCTCTGATGGTCATTGCCACCACAAGGTCACACTGCTGACTTCAAGCTGCCCGCAAGTGCCCATGACTCTTACTCTAAAGCTTCCTAGCCCATTGGTTCTCACCCCATACTATTGCATGGAGTTATTTCTGCTAGGATGAAGGAATTTGCATTTGTCTTAGTCAAGCTTAAGGACGTTTCTCCCAGTTCATATGTCCAACTCATGCAGTACTGGTTCGCTATCACTTGTTGATTTCTTTCCTTTTCTTTCCCCTCTCTTTTCTACCACTTGCCYCTTAATTACACAACCAGAAACCTCTTCCCATAGGGAATGAGGTTGGGCAGACCTGACTTGACATTGATAGGCCTGTGCTGACTGTTTCAAAGTACCCACACCTTCATGTGCCTAGGTATGGATTCAAGGAGGATTTGCTTTAACCTCTGGGACTGAAGTCAGACTGTCCAGTTGATAATTCCCTGGATCCTGCTCCCTGAAGATGGGTGTGGCACTTGCCTTTCACAACTRGTCAGGTACCTCATGGTTGCTGTAACCTTTCCAGTGTCCTTGAGGATGGCTTTGTGGGGACATGAGCCAACACCCTCAGCAGAACCCTCTGGTTCCATGGGGAGCTGTACGTGTCTGCGCAGGGTAAAGTCGTCTGTTGCTGCACAGAAGTGCTAGTATATATGATCTCAGTAGGAAGAATCTAAAATACTGTTTAAAACACTAATTATTAGAACTAACACTTTTAGATACAGACAAGGCCATGCAAGTGGCATAAGCTCTGGTGTGAGTGGCAGGTGCCTGCTGTCTCCTCCAACATTGTGTGCTGCCTGAGCTTGTCCCACCACCAAGAGATTTGCACARCCTGAAGGCCACACTGGCTGTGCACAGCACAGACCTGCGCCTGCTCAGGTTGGCTGTGATGTGGGTCACTGACCCCTCAATATGTAATCATCTTCTGGTTAGCATCACCACATTCCCTGTCGCATCACTTACAGTAGGCTGTACTACCTTTCTACAGATACTGTTTGTAAGCTTGGGAAAATKGGAGCTTTTCTTGTCATCTGCTTATGGATCACCTGCTTCTTTTGGTATCTGTGTTGCTTATGTAAGCTGTAAGTTATGTAGACTGTATCACAGGTTTCAAACTAACACAAGTCACAGTTAATACTGGCTTTAAAATAGTTCTACTGTAGTGGAAGTGCAGATGGTGGAAGAACATAACATGTTTGACCAAATGAAACTATATAAAATGAGAACAACTGCTTTGTGACAGGTGAATACCAAAACATCTGACTGTTACATTGTTTTCATAGACAAAACTAACATTGATTTCAGCAAAGCTGTGCTAATACACAAAAGGGCAAAATGCAGGCTTCACAAATACCATCTGAATTGGTAATACATCATAAACAAGAAAGGTGAGCTGAGCTGGAAGAACTGAAAGATATTCATAGAAAGAGTTACAGATTAGAGGCCTTTCAGGATAAGAGTATTTCCTGAGTTACCAGGAGAGTTCTCACAGAGTTATTGTGGCATAGAAAATTTGCCTCAATTCTGTGGATATCAAAAAAGCAGTAGGAATGCCAATACAATTGACTGAGAGCATCTCATTTTCAGCCCTACTGAGCACCTTTATCTGTAGGTAGAGATTGGATCTGGGAGACATTCTGGTCTTGGTGCCTCTTAGTAGCTAAWTGAGTATCTCCCTGAAACGTGACTTTGTTTTCTTTGCTTAATTCCTTGTGCAAAGATCAGAGATACRCAGTACAGTTAATTTAGCTGGTATAGATGGCCCTTACATGTTAAACAACTTCTTTTTGTTTGCATACTTGGTAGGTTTGAATTTTCTTCTAGGTTGCTATAGGGGCAAAAAACACAGTATGGAGAGAATTGGAAAGACTCAACCAATGAGCTTAGGACAGCTGMATGAGGCTCAATAAGGCAAAGTGCTCAGTCCTGCACTGGGGTCACAGGCACCCCACACAGCGCCACAGGCTGGGGGAGGAGTGTCTGGAGAGCTGTTTGCCAGAAAGGGACTTGGGGGTGCTGGCTGAAGCTGGCTCACTATGAGCCAACAGAGCCAACACTGTGCCCAGGTGGCCAAGAAGCCAGTGGCATCCTGGCCTGTGTCAGCGACAATGCTGCCAGCAGGACCAGGGCAGGGATTGTCCCTCTGTATTCGGCGCTGCTGAGGCCACACCTCGAATCCTGTGCTCAGTTCTGGGCTCTCACTTTAAAAAGGTGCTGGAGGGTCCAGAGAAGGGCAGCAAGGCTCATGAAAGGACTGGAGAACATCTCTTGTGAGGAATGGCTGAGGGATCTTGGTTTGTTTAGTCTGGAGAAGAGGAGGCTCAGGGGACACCTTGTCGCTGCTGCAGCTCCCTGAAAGGAGGGAGGACTGAGCTTGGGGCCACTCTCTTCTACCACGCCTGCAGGGAGAGGACCGGAGGAAATGGCCTTGGGCTGACACGGGGGAGATTCACATTCGATATCAGGAACCATTTCTTCTCTGTCAGGCACTGGAATAGGTTGCCCAGGGAGGTGGTGGAATCACCATCTCTGGAGGTGTTCAAGAGGAGTCTGGATCTGTTGGTAGATAATATGATTGAAGGGTTATAGTGGTAATTCTGGATGGCACAATTGGATGATCTTAAAGGTTTCTTCCAACTTTGACAATTCTATGATTCTTCTATGAAAAGCAGATTATTGTTTCCAGTCAAGGATTTCTTTTATTGATGATGATAATCACAGTCCAGGAATGAGGCAATGGTAACACTAACTGCAGAAGATGCAAGGCTGATCTCACTTTTAAAGTATTGACAAAATCACAACCTTCACAAAGCATACTTGTAAATTTAAAAAAAATTAAATGCTATGATAAAAATATGCATATGTTCAAAGAATCTGATGGAAATTTGTGAGTAGTGGTAGTTAAAAGGAAATGTTTTTCTCCATTAATAGCATTTAGGAAATAAATGTAATTGCAAGTTAAATATTTACAACTGAATATTTAACTTTCCTGCTCCTAAGATAATTTTGTTTTATTTTTTTCAATTACAGTAAAATCTTCATTTAACTAATGTATACTATATATAAAATTTGGGCAAATATTATTGTTAYTAAAAAATCTACCATTTATTGTAAAGAAAAACAGCAACCCTAATGCTGCTGGCTGTCTAAGCATGTGCTTAGGTAATTTACCCCTTTGTACCAGCTATTAGTTTAATTCCCTCACAGTTTCTCCAAACTAGAAAGTGCCACTAAATAGAAAATGTGAAGAGTATCTTAAAGCATTCAAATATCTTGTATCTTAAAGCATTCAAATAACCTTTCATTAGATACCTCTTCGTGAAAACACATCTCTTTTGTCTGAAACCTTTTATTTATAGAGGGGGGACTCTTGGTGAAAAATTCCTTTCCATGCCAAGAATTCTGCCAAGCATATGTGCAGTAAGTGTCTACATAAGTATTGTGTTACTTTAAAATAAATGTTAGTGTACAGAAGAGCACTGGAATAGGCCTTACTTTGTTTTACAGGTGGTGAAATGCAAAGGCAAGCATACCCATATTTTGTGAAGTGCTATGGGATCACATTGGATAGTGCAGGCAAGGACAAAATGGGAGAAAAGAAGGTGTCTTTTTTACGGGATCTGTTCCTATTCAAGAAAGTACATGAGGCTGGTGCTCAAGGAATTTTTAAAATCAACATTCTCTTTAATCTATGAACTTTTTATTTTGTAATACCAGTGTTGTAAAATAGTTATAATATTTTAATGTAAAATAAGAGAGAGCCATGTGAAATAATCCTCTATCTCTGGCRAAGTACTTTGTCTCCTATCTAATATTGGTGATGGATCATGACTAATTGAGAGACCAAAAAGCCCTAAAAGTCTGGTTTTCTTCTGTCAGGTGATACCCATTAGGTGACTGTTGTTTTCCCAATTGCATGTAAGCCTCCTGATTCAGTGAACATTCTTCCATTTCTATTATTTGAAAAATAGAACTGGGAGTTAGTTTGGTCTAATGATATCTTCATAATGGTCTTTATAATAATCAGTAAATTAGGCCCTGGGTACATGGACAAAGAGGTAGAATAAATGTGAATACTGACAGCTAAGTMCTATTTCCCCATACATAAATATTGTTAATCCCTCTGCAAAGACAGAAACTAATATACAAAATGCATCATGTCCACGTATTTCTTTGTTTTCCGTATTTTTATTAGTAATTTATCCATGTGACACAGAATCTGTGATGCTTCAACTGTATGCCACGTATTGATAGAACTTTTAAAAAATCACTGTCTTGTAGATAGACATTAAATATTAAGGCCTCTGTTGCTGCTTCTTTGTAGAGGGAAACTTTCTTTATAGAAGTTAATTTTCATCTGAAGATACATGAAAACGTGTGCTAAGGAAAAGTATTAATATTTTTATAATCTAACAAACATTTAAATCCACAGTTAACATTATTTATGAAGACTCATTATTTAGTGAATAATATTGAATCTACAAGACCAATATTAAATCTTCAGTGTAATTTGTCCATTTACATCTTCCAAAGAAATACTTCCAKTACATCCATATTGTATTATACCAAGGATTTAAATGTTTAAGAAAAATGTTTACCGATGGAAGTAAGCAAACCAAATATTTATCACAACAGAAGCATATTCTAATATTGGGAAATTGTCTGTGTTTTTGACTTCATTTTGGGAGTGCAAGGGAGTTTCCTTAGAGATTAAGRTGTTTCCTTACTTGACTCAAGGGGGAAAGACTGAAAGCTTAAATAAAACAACTTTTAAAAAACCTCAAGCATCATTTACTAGTTTTAATTTATTTTAGTTTCTGTGGAAAAGACTATTTGAATAAACTAAGGTTGCTGTCCTAGGCAAGGAAGCAATGTGCTTTACACATATGATTTTGCTCCAGTGGTGTGTACACAGTAATCAGCAGCAAAATTTTTATTGGACCCTCTCATAGCAGAGCTCGTCTGCCAAGGCAAGCTGGCTGCTAGGCTGCTCTATTTTCTTTTTTTGGACCTTTCTGACCCGTTTGGGATGTTGAAGAAAGCAAACACTTGTAATTTAGTTCCACAAAAGAAGCCTGCAAACCTCTCAGATGCCTCAGGTAACCTCAGGCACAGGAAGTGAATTTGTTTGGTTTTTATGGAGAACAGGTTCAGTGCAACTAATTTGTGATACAATTGACACAGACTGACATTGTGATATGGTTRTAATTATGCTTAAGCATTTTGCAGAAATGTGTCATTTTGCAGAAAGCTGCATAGTAACCCTGATTAATAAAATAATGCCCGGGTTGCRCCTAAAGATTTAGGTAGAATTTGGCTGACTGAAAGACTATTAAGGACCTGTTAATTTCATATCTTAGTRCTGTGTTTGCTTTAGATCTCTGTGAACCATCCTGGCCACTAAAAGAAGATATTAAACCTTTCCTAGCCCTGTTTTCATGCTTGCATACCATCTTCCTTGGCTGAGTTACAAAGAATCAAAATCATCACCATTGGCTTTTGGGTTAAAAATTCTGCATAGCTGATGGGCTGAATTTTAGCTTGAATCAGTTTCCTGAGGTACAAAGGAGGAAATGCTGCAGGGGTGAAAAGACTCAGGGGGAGGGTGTTGGAGAACTGTATATTTTGATTTATTGTGTGTGCAGCCATAGCCACTGTTCTGCTGAAGGATAGCAACAGGCTTCCTCTGGAGTTGGGAGGAGGAAAATAGGATGAAAATATAGGAAAAGGCTAAGAACAGAAGGGAAGGAAGCTAAGAGGTTGAGCTCTGAGTATCAAAATGAGAARAAGCTTACTGTATTCTTTGTTCTCTTTTGTGAACCAAATAACCTTTATTAGGAGCAGTAAAGAAGAACAAAGGAGGATGGAAAAAGGGGAACTCAAAGCTTTCTGTGATGTTGAAAACTATAAGTGACTATAGAAAGCCCAATTCATCTGCAGAAGTGGGTAAAATTGAAAACTATACATAGTAATACTGATTAAAACTACCAGTGAGGATATACAAAATAATTGCAATAAATTGCGTACTTTGAGGGGCTTAGTATCTACATTATGTTTCTTGCTGAAATTTTCTTATCAAAAGAGAAAGGAAGGCACAGTGAGTCATTATTTTGCCGTAAGTATTCCACTGAACTCTAATTTCTYACATCTGGACGTGTTCAAGTATATATTGTACTTCTGTGAAAGTACAAAAATAATGTAAACAATAACAACAATAATATGCTTGTCTTTTTGAGGGGTGGTAATGGAGAATCGTAGAATTGTTTCAGTTGGAAAACATCTCTAAGATCATCAGTCCAACCATTAACATAATAAAACATTACATTTAATAAAGGTACCCACATCCCAATTCCTCTCAGCTGCATGAGTGAAGGACCAACTGGTTCTAATTGCAAGTCAGACAGCCATGCTGAATTTTGTAGCACTATTTATAGCYGTGAAGGGGAGCGTGGGTGAAATCTGAGAAAGGATTATCAAAGCTGAGATTTTCCCTGATGTTTTTCGAGCAATACATTTATCTGTTCTTTATTTCTCATAGTATCTTCTCCAGCTGTGCAGTTGTAATTCAGCAGTGTCATGTATTGTCACTTCTGCATTAGTAAATAGCTAGGACCTGCTGAGTAATTATGAATTAACTTCATAATGAAATGCAGGAAAGGGTTCTAATTAAATTTTAAAGTTACTGAACAACTATCCTACTTTAAATGAGAATTTTCAACCCATGTGTCCTAATGAGTTCTCAAAATACATTATTAAGGTATATAAATGACACGGTCAACATAAAATRTGATTTTCCACACTTCCAATGTGTAGAAAAACGTGTATACAAAATATACACAAGAATTCAAATACTAACTTATGTGGGGATAGTAGGGCAGCCACATGGAATTTCTAATACTTTCATAATATTTTATAATATTTTACTGATATGTAACCAACAATAAAGGAAGCCTGTAAAGGTTGATATCACACCCATGGAGTCCAGTATTTTGTCTCTGAAAATGTCTCARTACAAATTGTGGAGGGTAGCATGGCAAGGGTAAAGTGTTAACCCCCTGATTCTTTCAACARTCTTAGGGTTGTGGACATCCTCAGCCAGGGATTGTATCTTTGCATCTAATAGTCCATTTTGGAAACCAGGRAAATGAGATAATCAGACTATGCCCACATCGCAAGTTTTAGTGAGTATAAAATGTAAAAATTTAATTCTTGTCTACCATCTCTGATTCAGGGGCTGCAATACTTACATACAAATAAAAAATATTTYGTCAATATAAGATCTATTCTTAGTTTTCTTATGTTTTTACCCCTTTCTGCTGCCACACAGACCTCAGTCAGTTAATCTGGTTTTAAAAATCTGATATGTGCAATCTGTGATAGAAGTACAGTTAATGCCATAATCTACTTATCATTACTAATACTTAAACTGTAGAAACAACACCAAAAAAAAAAACAAACCCAGACATCTCCACACAAGTTTATCTAAGTACAAAAATGGATTTAAAACATTTATAAGTAGTATTAATCGTATAATGCTGGTCAATAATAGTTTGGAATTYGCAGCAAAGCTACATGTAGTGGCAAGTACAGGATAGTTTGAAAAATCTTTTAGATGGCTGATAAATTCAGTGAGGATAGATAGAGCCAGTCTAAGGCCAACTCCCACCTGGCTGCACCCTCCTTTCAAGGAGTTGTGGAGAGAAATAAGGTCTACACTGAGCCTCCTTTTCTCTGGGCTAAAGCTTTTTGTCTGGGCGCCAGCTCCCTCAGCAGCTCCTCAGGTTCTGGACTTCTGCTCCAGACCCTTCACCAGCCTCCTCTGCCCTTCTCTGAACTCACTCCAGCTCCTCAATGTCCTCCTTGCTGTGAGGGGCCCAAAACAAGGTGCAGCTTCACCAGGGCAAAGTACAGGGGGGAAATCCCTTCCCTAGTCTTGCTGGCCACACTATTTCTGGCACAAGCCAGGATGCCACTGACCTTCTTGGCCACCTGGGCATCTGCTGGCTCATATCCAGTCGCAGTCAACCAGCACTCCCAGGTCATTTTCCCCAGGCCCCTTTTCTCCCTGTGGCACTGCCTGGGGCTGTTGTGGCTCAAGTGCAGGAGCTGGCACTTGCCTTGCTGAACCTCACACTGTTCCCAGCCTGTCCAGATCCCTCTGCAGAGCCTTCCTACCCTAGAGCAGATCGACACTCCCACCCCGCCTGCTGTCACCTGCAGCCTTAATAAAGGCACCCAATCCCCTCATCCAGACCTTTGCTCAAGGAATCAAGCAGGATAGCCCTAATACTGATTGCTGGGCAGCACCTGAAGTGACAGGCCACCCGCTGGGTGCAGCACCATTCACCACCAACACTCTCAGCCCAGTCATCCTGACAGTTTTTAACCTGGTGAAAAATGCACCCATTTGATATGATACCAAACACAGTTTCTCCAGGTRAATGCTGTGRGAAATGGTTTCAAATGCTTTATTAAAGTCCCAGCAGAATAATGTTCACAGCCTTTCCCTCATTTGCTAAGCAGATCACGCAGAACCTGCCCTTCACAAACCCCTTCTGGGTGAGCTGTCCTGCAAATGCCATGCAATGATACTCAGGATGATCTGAGTGCTGTGTGGATTTCTCTGGTACTGAGGTCAGGATAATAGGCCTGTAGTTCTCTGGATCCTTCTTCTGACCCTTCCATAGGTGGGCATCCCATTGGCCAACCTCCAGTCATCTAAGATTTCCCATTTAGCAAGGACTGATGAYAAATGAGGGAAAGTGGCTCAGAAAGTGCTTTCATCAGCTCCCTCAGTATCCTCAGGTGAATTCCATGTAGCCCCATAGATTTGTGTGTGTCTAAGTGATACAGTAAGCCACTGACCATTTCTCCTTGGACTATGGGAGCTTCATTCTGCTCCCTATCCCTGTCTTCTGCCTCAGGGGGCTGGATACCCCAGCTGTCTACAAGTCTGCTCTTTCAGATACAGGAAATCAAGTAGGCTAAATTCTTTGTCCAGAAAAAGCTGKTTTTCTGCTTATTAGTTTGCAATCTTGAAGGCAGGAAGATGAAGAGTGTCAAAATGCACCTGTTTTCCATCATGTTCATTTCTTTTTCCAGTGTTTTAAGTGATGAATAAGAAGTCAATGGGAAGAAAATTSTAAGAGAAGAGCAGGTATTTCTGGCCCAAGAAGTGGGAGACTTGTGTAACTACTTTTTTATATTGCATCTCAAAAATATTAAGTTCTTTGTTTACTTACTGATATTCAAGCCTGAGGATGCATACTCTCAAACTTTTCTCCACACTCCTTTCCTAAAAGTCAAGGATTCTGGTTTTTATTTCATTTCAGGTAAGCATGTAACAGCTGGAAGAGAGGCAGCACTACCTTCTTTCTCTAGTTTACACTCTGTAAGCATCGATACTCTACTGAGAGTGGGGTCTCTGATGGCAACCACTTTACAGACACAAACATTCCCTTTAAAGAGCCTCTGCTTAAACTGTATTGTATGTTGTGGGCTGCCTCTTGAACTGAATTGACTGCTGAGGACTTTCCTAATAATTGCTGTCACTGGCACCAGTGTCACTCTAGCACTCAGCACGACAGCTAAGAGGAGCGRAGCTTTTTAAGCACAGCAAACGTCAACTTCTGGAAAAGAGAAATGGGCAAATGAAGTGGAGAGGACTGAGTCTTCAGAAGACAGAAAGTTAGGGTTAGGAGAAGGCAGAGGGCCTAGAGGAAAAGAAATCATGGAAGATAAAACAAATCATATTTGTTGTAAAGTGTTGTCCAGTTGCAGAGGACAGTCCTGAATTTCTGAGCACCTGGACAGAACAACAGGAAGTAAAAGCTGGAGATGTAGGAGGAAGGCAAGGGCCAGGAAGACAGAAAAAAAGGAAATTTGGTTATTTGGAGGCATGCAGAAGAAAAAAGGAAGAGCAGCTAAAGTGAGAAATTTGAGCAGCTTTGGGGAAGGGTCTGTGCGTGAACTGTAAGATGGGGGAAAATGGGCAAATGCTAAAAGCTGGGAGGCTGGAAACTGGCAGGGCTGAAAAAAGTAGAAGTTTGATGGTATGGCAGAAAAGGACAGGAAGCCAGGCTGGAGATGCAGAGATTATCAGCATAGAGATAAGAGAGAGAAAAAAGGTAAAAGAGGTAGATCCCTTCAAATGCATTTTCCTGTGACTGTAAAATTAAAAGCAGCTGTAAAATTTTTTTAGGGTCAAAAGACAGAAAGTTTTCCTTTCAAAGAATACCAGCATTTGAGATATTCCTAAAGCTGTCCTGTGGTGGATGCAGTTAGACCTACAAAAAGTGGGCTTATTTGAAAAGGKTTTTTTTTTATCCTAACACAAGTGAACTACGTCCTACAAATGTGCCATTTTTGCTTATCCACAGYCATGGCATTTCTGTATCTAACACTTAGAATCACCAATACATGTTTTTGCTGGTGAAGTCTTATTTATGCTAGAAACTTCTGCTGGCACAGCTCCTGGTTCTTCATAATTGTATCTTAAGGTATCTCTGATATAAACTGGGTTTCTTTGYATGGTTGTAACTTTAGGTCTGCAACCTGTGCAATTCATTAGCAAGAAATGGAAAAGAAGATAATGGTAGCAGAAAGGGAAACCTTTATGATACCCAGAATGGAATCCACAAAGACATTAACTGCTGACAATATATTCAGTACTAAAAAATGGGAGGATTTTCAGTCTTCAAAGCCGCCACCTGATTTCAAAATACAGTATCTCTTATTTTGCAAAAGTAGTGTCTTCAGTAAAGTGGTTTAAAACATCAGTATGTATTTATCTATATCTATATCTCTGTCTATGTATATACCTACATTGTGCAAATCTGAAACTTGCTTATCAGAATCCCTTTTGACATTAAAAGTCAAGTTTGTTCTTGTTTGATAGTTTTTGCTAATTCGGTTCCTGCTGTTTAAATAGGACATTATAGCCTATTTTTCACTTGTTCCTTGGTTTTTCTGGACTAGGTCATGACTTGAGTGTGGTTTGGAGAAGTCTTATTCCTAATAAGAGTGATTTTACTTAGATCATTTTATCTAAATCATCAGTAAATCCTTTATATGCAGTTGCATTAGCAGCACATGCAGCAGGCAGACCAAAACTACTGACCCTTTTTCAAGATATTATTTCTAAAAAATTACATCCTTGTTTATGTATGTGTTTATACACATACATCCTTGTTTATATTAAATGTTAGTTAAAATGGGCCTTCGTAAAATTTATATTTACTAAYGCCTTTCTTTTTCTCTAACATGCCAACCAGCTGATTGTGAGGCCTGTTTTAAAACCATGGATACTGCTGAAGTACCAGTAAATACTATAAAACTAATGTATCTATTCTAGACTTGCTCTTATGGTATCTAAATAATGCATTCAAATCAGTATTTACACAAGTAGAAGATATTTAACATTTGCATTTGAGGTTAATACTGATTTCAGGAAGCAGCAGGTTTCTCTGATGTTTTAAAACAGAGCATTATGCAATGAGAATGTTGTTAGCTGTATTARTATTTTAGAAATAGAGCTGCTATGATTGAAAGAAATAAGCTGGCATTTTTAGTTCTTCTATTTTCTCTGTATGCATCTTAATTATCCTGCTGTGATAGCTGTAACAGTTTTTCACATTTTTGGGAGCTTTTGTGTGTGTAATGCAGAATTCAAGCAGTTATTCCAGAATAAATTCTTTAATTTGGTCTTGCTGTAACATCGCAAATATTTTAAAGTGTTGCAGCATATTGCACTTATTGCATACATTTCATCTGAAGATCAGTAAAAAATGTATAAAGATATTTATGCTTTTTAGGGAACTTGACACTGCTAGTGATGTTGTTTGCTTTTAATATGAAATCATGTTAAATACTTTCTTCAAATATGTTTCATTTTCCTTCTGGGTATTTTTGAAAATACCTTTTAAAACAAGTTCTTATTTCAATAAAAAAACTTAAATGTATTATACAGGATCAACTTCTGCTCCCAGCGTTGTTTGTACTGATGTTATTCTTTTTTTATGCATTTCCAACAATTAATAGAAATGGTCCTAGGGAGTGGAATGGTCCTTGGTTCCAGGGAGTGGAGACCCCTAGAACAAAAAGCTAATTATTCTATGTACTGTGACTTGATATAATAAGTGGAACTAAGGATATGCTTTTTATTTCCCCAGCAGCAAAAAATTATTATCATAATGCGAACAGTACTAWAAGAAAATAAATCCTATCTTGATTTAAATAGGACTCTGTCTCTTTCCTGTTATAGAACCCCAGACCTTCAAATAATACTAAAAGCAAAATTTGCAGATCCCATGACAATCACAAAGTAAATAGTCAGAAGAGAATAGAGACTAGTTTTTGTTCCAAGGAATTACAGGAAATGTTCTTTCCTGCTCCTGAAGATGAGAATTTATTAGACCTCTTAGCAAATAATTCGGTTTTACAGTACATTACCAGGAATTAGTGAGATTGGTTGTGTTCCTAATTATGGGTTTTTTTAAATGGTCTTAGTCKACTTTGAAAAATTTTGAAATGGAAGTTTATAATGCTTACAAAATGGTTTAAAAGAGCATAGCGCTCTTAAAAGAAGGGTCACAGGTGGAAGGTAACAAAGCTAATATGAAAGGTAATGGAAAAATCCACTACGTCTCTTCACTGCCTAAATTATGTGATTGGGTAAATGGATTTCTCTACTTTCTAGGAGTGTGCTTCTACATTAGTCTAGCAGCAATTAGAGAGGAGAGGTTGCTCTGCAAATTGTCTCCATGAACCATGTAGTTCATCTTTTTATTGTGTAAAACATTAAAAATTGCTCCTAATCAATCCACTTCAATTTTCTGTCTCAAAATCATTTATCATCCCTTTTTGGCCTGGAGTACTTCTAAAATGTTTTCCTGAAATTAACTAAAAGGAGGTGGTATTTGTATCAGTGAGCATATTATTGTTATATGAGGTAGATCTTACTGTGGCAGCARCAAAGACTCTACATTATTACCTAGAAGTTCTTAACAAATTGATCAATGCTTTTAGAATAATTAGTCTGCATTTCAGATGTAATAGCAGTCTCTTATTTAATAAATAAAAGATGCATCTCTTGATTACAGTAATAGACCAGTAGAATAGAATCATAAAACATCCTGAATTGAAAGGGACACAGAAGATTCATCGAATTTAACTCCTGGCCCTGCACAGCACCATCCTTAATCCACACCCTGTCYCTGAGAGCATTGTCCAAACACTTMCTGAACTCTGCCAGGCTGTGATCACTGCCCTGGGGACCCTGTTCCAGTGCCCAACCACCTTCTGGTGGAAGAACCTTTTCCTGATATCCAWCCTAAACCTCCCTGACACAACTTCAGACCATWCCCTTGGGTCCTGTCGTTGTCACTGCCCTGTCACTGTCCTGTATGTCACCATGCAGGAGAGATCACTGCCTGTCCCTCCTCTTGTCTTTCTGAGGAAGCTGTAACTGCAATGATGTCTGTCCTCAGTCTGCTCTTCTTCAGGCTGAATACATCAAGTGTCGTCAGCTTCTCCTCGTACAGCTTCCCCTCAAGGCCCCTCACCATCTTTGTAGCCCTCTCTAGGACACACTTTAATAGGTTTAGATCCTTCCCACATTGTGTCCCCCCAGTCTGCCCCCAGCCCTGGAGGTGAGGCCGCCCCAGGTCAGAGCAGAGCGGGACAATCCCCTCCCGTGCCCGGCTGTGATGCTGTGCCTGATGCCCCCCAGGACACGCTTGGCCCTCCTGGCTGCCAGGGCACAATGGCTCAGATTCACCTTGAGAGGAGCCCCAGGTCCCTTTCCATGGCTCTGGTCTCCAGTGTCTCACTCCCCAGTCTGTCTGTCCATCCAGGGCTGCCCTGTCCCAGTGCAGAATCGGCACTTTCTCCTGTTCAGTTTCATGGGGTTGGTGATTGCCCCGACCCCTGATTTATCGAGGGCTCTCTGTGGGGCCTCCCTGCCCTTGAGGGAGCCAACAGCTCCTCCCAGTTTTGTATCAGCTGTGACCTTGCTCAGTGTCCCTTCCAGTCCTGTGTCCAGGTCATTTATGGAGGTGTTGAAGGGCAGGGGCCGAGGATGGGGCCCTGTGGAACCCCACAGTGACAGATCCCCAGTCTGATGTCACCCCATTCACTGTAACCCTTTGTCCCTGTCCCCTGAGCCGCTGCTCACCCATCACACGATGTGTTTATCCAGCTGTGCTGGGCATTCTGTCCAGAAGGATCCTGTGACACACAGTGTCAAAAACATTACTGAAATCCTAAAAGATCACATCAGCTGGCTTCCCTTTGTCAACTCCTATGCCTTTCAGAGAAGATGCTTAAAAAGTGACCAACAGCAATGGACTGCAGCACCTTCAGAAACGTTTTCTCCACAGGACTTTTCTCACTATTACTCTAAGCAGCCCAAAGTCTGTTCCGCCCCTGTCCAGGGTTGAAGTTTTGCTGGCACATTACCAGCTGACAGCAGAGATTTTAAAACTCTTTATCATTTCATGGTCACCATGGGCAAGGCAGCACCACTCACTGCTTCACTCATGAAACCTCCATTGACAAGCAACTCATCAAGGAGAGCATGTTTCCTAATCAGCTCCCTTAGCATCTGAGACATGAAGTTATCRTTGCAGCAAAGCTTCTGCCCCCCACCTCAGCAGAGTGTATCTGTTTATTAGCTGCTGCAATGTCTCAAGGCATCTTGCTCTTCCACAAACCTCTCATGAAGTAACTTGGTGAAGTAACTGAGTCAGGACAGTTTGCCTTCCAATGAGTTATTTTGGCACCATGGGATTGATGCTTCCAGCTGACAGCAAGCATCTTGCTGTGGAAGGAAGCAGATGTGGAAAGATCAGCTGGAATTTCTGACTGACAGACACTTCACTTTGCAAACTATAAAAGCTACACCATATTTGCACAAAGCAGGAATCCTCTGCTTTGGAGGAGACAATTCCCTGAAATGTGTGGAGTTTTCTCCCCAAGGTAGGGATGTCTATTTCATGGTTACTAGCCATGGGGCTGAGTGAAAGGACTCTGTACACCTTTGTCAATTCAGTGGTAAGTTACATTGACCCATAATCTCTTCTATTTCTTCGTTAATGCAATATAGGTACCTTTATGTCATGCACTGTTTTATGTAATTCACTAGTAGTTCTTTGTGTTTTATCCTGTTCAGTAAGTAACTCTGTTTAAGGCCTACTGTCTATTACTTCATGTTTATTCAATAAATAACTCATTTTACAGTATACCTGACCTGACATCCTTAGGAATTTGCAAGCCAGAGTGATTTAGGTGTGGGACACCTAAGAGCTGCTGCCAAAACTCTGTGCCTAAGCCAGGGCTTGTTCAAAGCTCTCACTCAATCCTGAACAACTGTTCAGCTGTTTTAGGAATCTTCTAGACCTGTTTGTGCCAGCGGTGTGGTTTTCCCATGTCTGGCAAGTTGAAGTCAGGACAAGGACAATTGATTTATAGGTGTCCCATAGTTCCTCAAGAATAGTTTGCTGGCTTTATCATCCTGGCTAGGAGGTTTATAGTACATTCTGACACTGGCATACATATTATTTATTTGCCCCTTAATCCTTTCCCAAGGGCTCTCAACTGTGCCAGTGCCAGCTGCAAGCTCCATACCTTCCAGTCTACCCTTTCACATGTCACCCACCTGCATCACCTGCCTRTTCCTCCTAAAGATCCTGTACCCACCCAGCACTGATCTCTTCTCCAACATCAGTCACAGGACTCATCYCACTAAGATTCACTAATGCCAGTGATGTCGTATCTCTGGGACTGGACCAAGGTTTGAGCTCCTTTTGCTCACTCTACGTGCTGCACATGTTTGTGTAGAGGCATTTCAAGTGTGGTTCACTGCAGTTAATGCCTCCTGGAGCAGACTGAAGGATGCCTCTAGCACTCAGTTCCTCTAGTTTTGGTTTGTCATCCCCTTCCTTACCACCAGCAAGCCTGGTTTTGTCCTTTCCCCCCTTTTGTTTGAAGTTCTACCAATGAGCACTGTTAGCTCATGGGCCAGAACTCATTTTTCTCTCTGAGAAAGGTGCATCCCATCAGATGTTGGTAGACAAGTGTTAAATACACCATCCCACTGCTAAAAAGCTCAACATTTTTCTAATTACATCAGATTTGGAGCCATGTGTTGGTCTGATAGGTCTGCCTGTTCTTGTGGTTATTTTTTCTTGCTACTGGAATGACCAAGAAAAACACCACCTGTGCTCCTGATCCTTCAATCAATCATCTCAAAGTGACGAGTCAATATTGAACTAGCTTATATTTTGCAAAAGAAACGAAACTATTTTGATTTTTCTTTCTTACAGATAGCAAGTGACTTACTAAATAGGGGCTCTTTTTGGCTTGTGTTCTTCTGGGACTTACAGAGATGTCTCCTTTTGTGAACCGTAATGTTTTGTGTTGGCTTAATGATAGTCATTAGCTCCTAAAATRTGGTATTCATTGTGTTCAGGTTAAAGAACAGTAGCAGATATGCCTTCCATGGTAGGCTGCAACCATGACAGGAATTAATTAAATCTCTGTTTCCTGTAGTATGCAGATGTGATGCTCATGGCTGGAGTACCACAAGGCTTAATAAATTGCCCCTAATTGCACGGTYAGATGAGGTTTTAAAAAGTACTGTTGTCTGAATAAATATTTTGAGCTTAGTTTTGTAATCCTCTGGAAAAAATGATATTATTGCAGCCGGTAAAAAGCAGGAATTCAATTTCATTATAACAGTCAAGCTTCTAAAGTTTATTTCTCTTCTGCACTGGAGTAAAACCAAAATTTTAAATTTTTCACGGGGGAAATTGTAATTGTAATACWATTTTCTGGATAAATTATTCATGTSTTCAATTTCATCTTCTCTCAACTGAAATAACTCCCTGACTAAGGATGTTTAAAACCTTTCAAACAAAAACTCCCTGGAACTAATTTAATGTCTGTGATGATACACTTCAGCTTGGACAATCAGGATATTTTCACAAAAAATGTGTTTCTTGAAAATAATGCAACCAGATTTGCTGGTTTAAATATTTTCTGATTAATTAGATCTTGTTAAGTACCTGTGCATATTCCAACAGAAGCTATGATATAAAGTTATTCAAATTTGAYTTCCATATCAATTTTTAATTTTACYGAAAGCTATAGCACCACAAATACATAATATTCAGAATGACATAAAGTTCCTTTTGGTATGCAATAATGATACTTGAAAGTTCATTAAGATGGCTAGACATCTTCTCTAATTGTTTAAGAAGTAAATTGGTGCAATCATTCTGTATAGAGTTTGTGAAACTTTAATGCCTACAGAATATTATGGCACCTGGCACCAGAGAACTGAGCAGTGAACAGGTGAACAGGTTCAATTTTGACTCATGGATGGATAAGCACGACCAAAATTGTCATTTCAGTATAGTCTCACTTGTAGATGGATATGCGTTAACCAAAATTACGTGGTTTACTTGGCCAACAGCATGCCAATAAAGGAAAAAAAAAGTTCAAATTCATAAATTCCGGGTTTTTAAGGCTAAAAGATACTGGAGGTCTCTTGGACCCAATCAAAGTTTGGGCTGGAAGTTTTCTGGGTCAAATTTCTAATTAGAATGTTGCCTTATGGTGAGGTGATCTTTTTAGGTGAAGATGTACGAGMACAACAGCAGGGATTTTTGTATGCTTCTAAACTAACTTTAGCTAGTGTAAGCTGGTTTAGRAAAAGGGAAAATAAATTCTTATCTCTGAAGACTTGTGCTTCTGAGTGCAGAAAGGGGGCTGGTTGGAACAGAAACAATGTTTAGAATGCAAACAATGAGGTGAAATGCTGTTACTGGCACTAGAGTGGAAGATTGCAGATCTACATTATCTTGGACTGATTATTGTAAATTAGCTGAAGAAAGGCACGTAGGTAGGTGAAAGAAATTAGAACTTGTTCCAGCATTACAAGAGTTTTGAAGGACATTACTACATCTTTTGAAACCTCCTCTTAAAYAGGGATGTAGACTTAGTTTAGCTGCCACCATGTTTATCAGCATGAAAGTGTGGGTTTCTCTAAATGAGAACGTGAAGGTATATAGGTGTAGAGATTTTTATATGAATACGGATTTGTACAGTTGTTTTCTTTTTTTTTTCCAGAAACACAGGAGAAGTGTGGAACTGAATAATTTACCCATCTGTTGATACATGTTTCTGGGAAGTGAGTCATATTTTGTTTCTTAAACACTGCAACCACAACCCTAAGTTAATAATTTATAAATAAATTCAACAGCTTGTAAATAAAATTTTGTAAATAAAATCAACAGCTTTTTTTTCCAAGCACTTCAGTGTACTCTGCTTGAGACCAAGCTACAGCCCTTGTAGCTTCCACTCAGAAGTGATGCAAATGTGCTTCTGTGTCCCTTTATCTGCCTCCCAAACCCCAAAACTAACAAGAGTTTGGCTGGAGACACAAGCTTGCAGTTGCTGATGTTTGAACTGCTGCCACACACTTCTAGTCTCCTTCACTGGTCTCAGAGGCAGAAGTATAGCAACCCTTGTCAGATTTACATTTTCCTAGGGATTTCTGAAAAAAGTAGGCATCAGAAAGGACTGTATTTTAAAAGGATTCTAATAGGATTTTTACTTTAATTATTTTTCCAAATAATTAAGTCAACAGACTTTTCTGAAAAAAGATCTGGAATTTCCTGTGAGCTACTCTTGTGCCCTAAAGGAGATAAATAAATCAGGTATCAGTCAGGCAGCAAAATGTCTGGCATGTCTGTGACAAATAACTCAGGTCTGATTAAGTTTATTAGCCCTTCAAGGTCTCCTTATGCTTTTCTTTACCAATATGGGCCCAGCAGAAATTCACTGAGTAATCACAGCTGTGGGAGGGATGAGAACTGAGGGAAGCAACACAATCCCAGGTGCTGGGCTTCAGACTGAACATTGTGATGACTTAAAAATAGAGGTTTATCCACCAGGAGTGGAAAACTAAGGCAGCCAGAGTGTGATCATGTGATCTTTTTGCTCAAATAAAGTTTAATATGGCATCAGGATATTCCAGTATAGTGTGATACTCAACGTGGGGCAGGCAAGGTACATGGATATTTAGGTGCAAGACAGTAAGACTGGTGTGGTTTAGGAATAGGATTCCCCAGTTTAGTAATCCTGCTGAAACCACTCCACTCCATCACTCCCCACTGAATTCGAAAAAGGCAGAGATCGTGGATTGAGATAAGAACAATTTACTGGAGGGAGCAATGAGACAAGAAAACAAACAGCAACAGCAGCAATACTAATAGAAAAGATGTACAAAGATTTACATTAAAATGCTCACAAAGCTGAAGACAATGAAACATCTGCCAATGGAACAGAGCATTTGCCACCACCCACCAGTCAGTGTAGCGGCAGAGCACTGGCCACTTCTGTCATTCAGTGATATCCAAAGCTGGCTGGACGGCTTTCAGCTCTGCAACCTGACTTGATCCACCTTGTCCCTGTGACTCGCCAAATAGGCAGCCAAACAGCAGCTTTCCATTTTCAATGTGTTCCTACAATAYGGCAGGAACTGTCAGTGAAGAGAGTGTACTACTTTGATTTTCAGGTAGCTGGTTATATGGTAAGGCCTCCTTAGAATGTCTTGCCTTCTTGTCCTCCTCATCTTTCACATGATAATCTGAAATTTTCACCTTTTTGGCCAGTTAGTGACAACTTCCAAGATCCCTGGGCATTTGTGGTTTCCTATTGGAGCTTGCTGTGTGATCAGCATGACCCCCTTACTCCCCACAGCATCAGCATCATGATGTGTGGAGGACACTTGCTCTGAGTATGCAGCTCAAGGCTGGCAGTCAGGCTGCCAGGAGGAGCTGTGCTTCGGTGACAATCACTTCTGAAGCACCTCAAACCCCTCCATAAGGTGCCAGTTTCTCTTTTTCAGTTGGGCATAGCTGGCCTTGGACCCTTTCTGTCCCCAGCTCCAGAATCCCAGGGGTCACCCTTGAGACTCCCAGGTACTTTCTGTCAGAAGCTCCAGGAGAGACCCTTCTCTGCAGCTGCAGTGTAGAGCATATCCTTCACATCTTGCCCTGGCCTGGCTGGCCCAAGGGCTATTACATGAAACATTTTCCCTTCAATTTTTTCAAAAGCTTGTTGCTGTTCAGGGCCCCAGTTGAAATCATTCTTGTMCCGTATCAAACGATAGAGATGGATTACAATATGGCAGACGTGTCAGATTGTAGTCTGGACATTGTGCTATTGTGTGGTCATGCCAATTTTACAAATGTAGTGCTTCTACTGGAGTACAGACAAATACAGTCACATGGAGCACATTTCAGTTCTAAATATTTTCTTAAGTGGRTTACCCTGAAGTTGCTTCAATGTGAGTAGCAATGCTTACTGCACAGGAGGCCTAGCAGGTAACGGGGCGACAGCCTTTTAAGCCTTGTTAGAAGGAGGATTCATGGGGCAGAAACATTGGAAGTACATTTAAAATGATGAGAGTTGAAGCTTTCTCATAGAACAGGATACATCCAGGGAACGTGCGTCAAATGGAAAAAAGTGACACAAGATAGGCAAAAATCATAAAGAAATTCTCAATCCCCGACAAAAAAGATGAAAAACATTGTGACTCAAGAAGAAACAAAAAAATACAAGGACGGAAAGAAAATGAGAATGAAAGAACCTAGCAAAACAACATTACCAATGCTATTGTAGACAGAAAAGTAAGGATCTTTCAAGAGGAATAGTTCTGTAATGGGAACAGTCTGCTTTGAAAAACCACTTGTAAAATAAGTATTCAGTAAAGAGGAAGAGTCATCCTCTTTGTTTGTGGAGGTAGTAGAAGCCCACTTTTTTTCTTCTGAGTATATTTTGTTCTTGGGCAGCTTCACTAGCAGCACTTTCAAAACCTGCTGTTGTGATTAATACTTTATGTTCTCAGTATTCTCACAGCACTGTGAAATCACTGTCACTGGTGACCAAATCAGTCTCACTGCTGATGGAGAGCTCAGGGTCCATGTGGTGCCAGTTACCTAGCTGGCTCTTTCTCCTCTGAAAAGAACACCCAGGAAACCTGTTAAAATTATTGCTAAGAGCCTTGTTGTCCTAAGAYACATTGCCCAGTGCGTAATCAGTACAACCAGTAAGAATGAAACTCCTGTTTGCCTGTCCTGAATCTCCCACATGAAAACTTTTAGGAAATTTGGCGAATTTTATTTTGTGTTACCCGAGTCAGAAATTATTTCTGCTGCCAGGGTTGCAGCAGTGGTGGGTAAGGGAAGAGAACAGATGTGTTCAAAGTATTTGACACCATCCAGCATGACATCCTTGTCTCCCAGCATCTTGAGATGTTTAACTGAGACTGCTCAACATCTTTGTCAGAGATGGACCGTGGGACTGAGGGCATCCCCAGCAAGTTCAATGTTACCAAGCCGTGTGGTGTGACTGACCCTGGAGGGAAGGGAGGCCATCCAGAGGGACTTTGACACCAAAAACATCTAAGGCTCCAGGCATTCTATAGATCCTGTAGACATGGTAGAGTGGGAGCAGAAATAAGAAAGGAAAATAAAAACATGCTTTCTCCTGTGAGAGGATGGTATAAATGCAAGCCTGTGTTGTTGGGCTTTAGTCAATACATTTTATGAGCTGGAATTGCAACAAATCCTCTGTCACCAAGCAATMAATCTTGGCAGCCAGTGAAGTCAGCTGAAATATCCTCAGGTGTGMCAAAGACAGCAGTTAGAGCTGAAAGACTGCAGTTTATCTTCTTAAAAAGTAATGTTAAGATGCTATTTATGCTAAGCATGTTGTGCCTTAGTGTTTTGTTTCATACTATTCCTTGTTTGCCAATGCATTGAATATTCTGGACTGGCAATTAATGTGGATTAGCAGTATAAATGAGTGAATCYTTTTATTTGTGTTTATAACACGTTACTTTAGATGTCTTCCTTTTTTCTTCCTCAGTAGGCGCCAATAAGACTTTATTTTAATTCCATTTCTGTCCATTCCTTTTCAAAGAGCATTCTGGATTACTTGGACRAATATAGGTCAAAAGTTCAATGTTCTTGATAAATATACATACTTGGTATGTAAAAGTTATGTTGCTTTTAGCAAACCATTAAGAAGTTCAGTTCAAAGCTGAGAAAAACACATCTCTGCACACGTTAAAGGAAAATAACCCACAGATTTGTTCATCRTCTTCCTCTACTCTGTGAAGACTAGGTTAACTAATATTTACTAATTAATATTTTCRCCTGTGCCATTTGCCTTATTTGCAGTCTTAGCTGTGAATTTCTGGAGATTCAAATGGCTGTCCTTAACTAATAATCTAGTCCTCTTAATTCTGTTCAGCATTTCATTTCTGCATAAGTCACCATTGATTTGCAAACCTGACATGTCCATATGTTTCTTTCAAATCTGTAGTGTGCACATTAAAATGGAAAAGTGTAGATTTGGAGGCCAAAGACATAGGACCAATCTACAGCCAGCAGAGGTCAAACAGACATTATCAGGCTTTTATAACTGCAATTTGCAAAAGAAGTAGGGTTTTTTTTTTTTGTAATTATATTTGAAAATCCACTTGATTCAACGCTACTGGATAATATCAGCTAGACAAAACAAAATTATTTTTATCTGGCTATATTCACCTGCAGTGTTACACCTCTTGAACCTGTTTTTGTGTAGACTTGAAATAAACTGACCTTTGACAATCCTTGTCAGTCTTGTTTCAAGTCCATAAAGAAACCTCATATAAATGAGGTATGTAAAACACAGCCTCAGAGGACAACATTTCAATCTGTATCCCTCAATATTAGTTAAATCATTTTTGTTTCACATTTGCCTCCTTCAAACAGGTGAAAGAGGCGTGCTCTCTGTTGCCTGCGAGAAATCAACATTAATACAGATGGTAAGTAAACAGGCATCTCATCTTCCCCACGCCAGATGTTCACTAATTGTAGAACTGMATAATGGATAATAACACATCCTAGTGGATTTATCAATCCACGTATCTTTTTTACGATGCAAAAGAGGTCATCTGAGACTTCTGTAGGTTTTTTCAGCTCTTACTATTCACTAACAAGGAGCTGCCTGAAAAGGCTGCCATGTGAAAGAGAGGCCACATTACCTGGAAACAATAATGGAGTGTGATACCACRTGAAATAGTAATTTGCTCTGACCACGGCTGGGAACAGTTGCTATAGCCAGTATCAGTCAGAATTAAAGTTACACTTACAAAAGGATATGAGGTGAGATTGATTTAACAGTGACCAAGCTGACTTGTTTCCCATGAACTCCAAACCTTTGAAAGAAGCAGAGGGAAAAAACAGTGAGATGATCTCCATATTGTTAACACCAGAGTWAACAGCCTTATTGCCTGAAAAAAATGCTCTGCCATTTTAGTGGGCTCTAAAGGGAACAATAACAGGATAATTATCTTCAGAACACACAGAACACTGTATTGTTCACCAGGACTTTGAAGTTAAAACCAGAGTTAAAACATGAAAAACTTTTTTTCCTCATCCCTTAAGGAACTTCACAGAGAAGACTAGAAAAATGCCCGTAAAAAAATTTGAAAGAACTACAGGGCAATGTTACAATAAACAAAGAGAGGAAACAGTTTAGTGTGAAAGCAGTTAACAGTCAGTTAAGCTACCCAGCTTTGTCAGGGCCAACCAGCTCTCCATCACTGTTTGATGACTGTGCTGCTTCTGGCCCCTGATCTTCCACTGAAGTAATAAAAATGTTCCTGTTTTTCAGCAGTAGAAAACCAGCTATTCAGCATATCCATGGGTAACCATTGTGCCTATTTTTTAAAATCCCTGATAAGAAACAGTAGATTTATTTTATTTTTTTTTTTAATTTTAAAAGAGAGACAAGAAAATGAAACATATTTTAGTGGAACTATTCTGCCAAGTGTTATTAAATGACACCTGGCATCTGTTTGTCACTCTTCTTTCTCTTTTCCAGTCTCCTTGCCAAGTGACTGCTAATAAATAGATTTAACCTGTGCCATCTGTTGTTTTACTGCAGACCTATGTGCTGCAGCCTCCTGTTTACTATAGCATTTCATTTAATCAATTTTCTTTTGACAATGACATTTAAAACATACACACATCCAGGTGAACCAGACAACCATTGTTTAGAAGCAAAGAGAGCCTCCTTGAGCATATGTTATACTACATTTTCTTTCATTAACAAGACTCACTCAATCTTGGAGTGCACTTGGAGTGCATCTTGGTTGTGTTTGTTCAAAGGAGGCTGTTCATTAATGTACAATACTGGAAAGCATAAGAGAGTCTGCATATGGTCTATTGTATTTCTGATTAAGTAATTGAAGAATTGACCATAATGTGTTGACTCTCTGGTTCTTTCCCATGATTAGATTTCTTTCTTGCTTTCCATCATTTTTCTTTGCAAGGGGTGAAGTACTGCTGTCACTGCAATTCCTGATAAAATAATTCTGGCTTTCACAAGCAGAGGAACTGGGAGCACTGAAATTTCTTTTGCTGAGCAGAACAGTAGATTATAACTCCATCATCTTTCTGTCCTCATCACAGAGGCTGGAACTCTGCTGATAGAATTTTATTAAAGGTGGTGTGCAAGCACTGAAAATGGATTAATCTTGCTGTTATTTGAACAGAAATTAGGCACAAATGAGTAAATACACATTATTTTCTTTCCCTAAGATTTTTAAAGCTATACCTACCTGTGTCATGAAACAACTATATTACTGTCTGGTAAAAAGATTAAATACTTCAGATAAATAAAGGTTTTGTTGTTATAACATGAAAACTTTTAAATCATTTTAGTGTCRTCAGTGACTTCATATCTGGGTGTCTGGAGAGTGCTCAGATAGTTGGGGTTTCTTTCCTTATATAAGAGACTAAGTAAAGATGTCCTGGGTTTAAGAAGTCCTAAAYATGTGCAGGTGTTATATATGTGAACTGAAAGGGAGCTGCAAGTAAAGTGCAATTAAACAGGTGAAAATCAAGAGATGAAGCTGTAAACAGTCTTTTCCCCATCTTTTTGATGAAAATCCTTTGAAGAAATGATGCTTCTTAATTCTTGCTCATTTCAGGACTCAAAACTGACAATGAAGAGATTTGGCAAAGAATCTTTAAAGCAGGTGGCCAGAATGAGTAATACCCTTATGCAAGATTTTTCTGTGATATTTCTGAGCTCATGGAAGCAAAGAGGTTGGCAAATCCTAATGTTATTAATTGTTAAATAATTAGCTTCTTTATGTAAAATGTAGGCTTCTCTAAAAGATACTTCTGTTCTTCAGATAGCCAGCTCTTAAAAATGATACTTCCAAAGACAATAATATCAATTCAACGTGTGAGTTCTACTTGCAAAAAATAAAAATGTAAATAGATACCTAAAGTTACCTCAGAAAATAAAGTTACATCATTAAATATTGTTTTAAATYGAAATTTCCACATATTATCTTCCCTTGTTGATAACTCTTTCAACATCACAAGGTTGTAGTATTTAGGAATGACATAAAAAAATCCATSTATCTTTCTGTTTCTTTTCTTTTACTGGTACTGCATCACAGAATCATAGAATTATAAAAGTTGGAAAAGACCTCTAAGACCATCAAGTCCAACTGTCAACTTAGCAGCATCACCGTCTTCACTGCTAAACTGTGTCCTCAGGTGCAATATCCACACATCTTTTAAACACTTTCAGGGATGGTAGCTTAAGCACTTCCTTGGGAAGCCTGTTCCAATATCTGACAACATTTTCAGCAAAGAAATTTTTCCTAATATCCAACCTAAACTTCCCCTGCTGCAAGTTGAGAGATCCCTCTTGTCCTGTCACACATCACCTGAGAGAATGGACCAACCCTCTCCTGGCAACAACCTCCTTTCAGATAATTGTGGAAGGTTACATTTAATTTAATTTCTTTCCAGATGATGGAATATTCGGAGTTGAAGTAATAAGGTYTCTCTGGAACCTCCTTTTCTGCAGGCTAAACACCCCCAGCTCCCTCAGCTGCTCCTCACAGGACTTGTGCTCCTGTCTTGGGTTGATTTTGTGCAAATCCTGTATYCCTATAYTCTGTCAGCTTGTACTCCCAAAAGGTGCCTGTGTTTTTAAATGYGACCCAGAAAAAGGGGCAGGGGCAGCTGGAAAGKCAGCACGGGCAATTTGAAAGCCMGGGCTGCCTCGGGCAGCTGTTTGCTTTCTGAGTCAGCTCGCGTGCAACAGAGTTGCATTGTTGCCGTTTAGCTAGCTCGGGTTTTTTAGCTTGTGCAAACAGCTTTCCCAGGATCACCACCCCTCTGCGGTTCCCGTGATTTTCTGGAGGGAACCGGCAGGGCTGTTGTCTGAGAACGAGGAGGCAAGTGCCGACCAGCYGGGTGCCAGCAGGGACAAACCGTGCCGCTCTGGCTCATCCTGGACTCCAGAAGAAGCCAAGCCACCCAGAGAAAAGCACACCGAGCCCTCTGTTTCATCCACTGTGAGGAGAGGACTGATCCAGGTTTTGCCACTGTTGCCTGAGAGGSCATGTGGACTTTTCCTTTTGTTTCTTTTTCCTGGGGACATGAGCTGCCATCTTTTGTCCGCACCATGTGGCCGAGTGGCTGTGGGTGGAGGGAGCAGTGCGTGTTCCTGGACTTTTAAATACCTAACAGTTACTTTTTATATGTGTCCTGTGGGCACTGTGTTTTGTTAATAAACTGCTTTTTTTCTTTTCACTTTTGCCCAAACATCTATTTCATATTGGTGGGAAAAAATTATCAACTTTTTCACTTCAGAGGAAACATTTCCTCTGTAATGCTTTTCTCTGAAAACTTTGTCTCAAACCAAGACAGTTCCAGACCCCTCACCACCTCTGCTGCCCTTCCCTGGACACGCTCCAGCCCCTCAATGACCTCAATGAAGTGAGGAGCCTGGAACTGAATGCAGGATTTGAGATGTGACCTTACCAGTACCAAATACAGGGGAGCAATCTCTTCCCTGGTCCTGCTGGCCACACTGATGATACAGGGATACAGGTCAGGATGCCAATGGCCTTCTTGGCCACCTGGGCACAGCTGGCTCATGCTCAGCTGCTGCTGGCCACCATGCCCAGGCTGTTTTCCACCACGGCACTCCAGCTTTTCTGCCCCGAGCCTGCAGCACTGCCCAGGGCTGTTGTGACCCACAGGCAGGATCTGGCACTTCACCTTGTTGAACCTTGTACAATGACCCCAGCCCATCGATCCAGCCTGTCCAGATCCCTCTGCAGAGCCCTCCTGCCCTCAGCAAATCTGCTTTCCCACCCAGCTTGGTGTCCCACGCAAACTTGCTGAGGGTACACTCCATCCTCTTGCCCATGTTGTTGATGGAGATGTTAAACAGGGTTGGCCTCAAGACTGAGCCTTGGGAAAAAAGAGGACTCAGGAAGGAAACTTTCCATTTATTCATTGCTTGATTAAWGTATTTTACTATTAAGTTATGATTTTACAAGGTTAAAATACTCCACAAACTTAAAAGGTGAAATCTTCCAATCTTTAAATTTAAAAAATGTGTAGAAGTGTTAAACTAAGAATTATTAAGACTGTATCACATTAAAAAAAAACCCCAAACCTGAATTGCAGACTTTTTAATACTATTTTAATAGTGATATGAATGATATTTTTTCTTATGTTCAAATGCCATGATAATTTTCTCTTTTTTCCTTTATTTAAAATAAAAAAATACCTCGTGTCTATAATGAAGACTAACAATGCCCAAGCTATAKTGGTTGAGGGCCAAGGATTGCCTCAAGAACATGCAGAAATTAAAGCACAGATGGCAGTTAACTAAAAAGATGAACAAAGGACTCATAAAAAAATKGGACTCATAAGGGAAGAATTCAAGAGAATGAAGAGAGAGAGATCACCCAAATAGGCAGGAGTTGGATTAGGGGAGCCAAAATCCCCCTCTTCCTTGACTTTGRTCTTTACTGGTAAGACCCAACTTGAGAACATTTCAGGACCCTGTACAAAAATCTAAAGTGAGGAAGATTTACAGAGGTGCAGAGGATCAGCTTAGGGAGTGTTTGAACAAAGTAGACAAGTGGGCTGCACCCCATGAAGGCAGTCAAACATTGAAACAGGCTTATAAAGATGCCCTGAAATGGTCAAGGTTTTGGAGGCATCTGGACAATGTCCTTGGTAATATGTTTTAACTTTTGGTAAACCCTGAAATGGTCAGGCAAAAGGACCAAATGATAGATGCTGGTCTCTTCCAGCATAGATATTCTATTCTATTTCATTGGCAGATTTTGGTTCCTGTAAAATTAGCAAATTGTGTAGTCCAAGACAGCTAGTGATCTGTGCCTTGGAATTTCAAACTAAAGCGGAATGCCCAGCTCGAGCATCAATCTTGGAAGATGTGTCTGCAAGACTGGTGTTTTCTTAGTGTACTAGGTAGCTGTGGTCCCAAGGTCCTGATATAAACCTACCAACTTATAGGAAACATCATTTTCTTTAAGACACAGTCCAACACACCCATATTTATCTTCGTTTTGACTGCTTTCTTCCACCCTRTAATGCCCAAATAGTCCCAGCTGGAGAACTGTTTGAAAATAACAATRGCTATAAAACTCTACTTTTTGGCTTCTAGTTTCAAAATAGTTCCTCATCAGATGCTATGCAAGGACAGCTTTTCTCACCAGCTTCAGGGTGGGAATTTCATAATTTCTTGCATACATAAATGCTARGTTTCTAAAGAAAAACATTGTTAATAATGTTGCTCAAGGATTTCAGAGCTCAGTTCAGAAAATTCTGTGCTTAACCATCTGAAGTGCCTGAACAAGGAACGACTGCTGAGCTGGTTTCCATCTTACCCTGGTACCATCCAAATACAAAAGTAAAAGTTTTCCTGACTTAAGCAAAAGCCAGGAAAGCAAGAGAACCCATGAAAATGTGGAAGACAAAATTAATTTTGGATTCCCTTTTCTGAGAATACGCTCTCTTCAATATTAACAATATTCAGCATTTAAACATTCTACTAAACATTAAGATCTGTTTTCTCCATGCATTTGAAAGCACACAGATTTACTGAGTCAAAGACTGCTCCCAAAATACAACTACCCACAAAAAAATCAGATGCTCCTATTTGGACCATTTCTATCCCCTTTTGCAATCATCCAATATAGTGAGGACAGCACATCTGGGAACTGTGATAGSAAGGTGATTTGTTACAAACATTTATGTGCAAAAGAAGTGGATAGATCAAACATTCTGTGAYGGGCTGCAGATCTGTTCACCTCCATATGTGTGCTGAATTTGGTCCAGGCTGGTTGGGGCTGAAGCTGTGGGTGGCTGTCTAATGGGAAAGACTGAGACAGTTTCATTTATAAGTTCTAATGACAAATGCACCTTTTAGCAGTAGCAAGCCAATTTCTCTGGAGCGATTTGTTGGCCACGCTGGGAGTTGTTCTGCACAGGRGTGGAAAGTGGAGTGAGGGGAAAGTGAGCCAGTGAAGGGATGTTTCTAAATCTGTGAGAAAAGCCCAACAACAACTGGTTTAATGAAGCACCTGCTTTAATAAGACAAAGAGGAGGATTATAGGATTCTGAGCACCCCCGGTTTGTGCAGCAGCAGACAGGGTCCTTTCGGTTTTTGCCATGGCACACTGCCCAGAACAGATCCTGCCAGTGGGAAGAAACTAATTTTCTGTCATTCACCATAATGTAATCCTTATAATTGTAATAATCCTTATAATCCTACATCCTTATAATTCTGTAAACAATTAAACAATTGAGTAAACAATTGAGTAAGTAATTGAGTWAACAATTCTGGGAATAATGAATATATACAAACACAGAATATCAATATCTGATGCTGATACACTGTGTCCCTGAAGGAGTTTCCTAAGCATTATTTCCTCCTCCTCAAGCCCTGATATCCTTGTACTGTCAAACACCAGTCAAGTGGTCAAACACCTAACAGACCTTCTACCCCACGCTCCAGCTCTTGTATTTTAATTTTTTCAGTGGTCATGACAGAATCCCCAGTTCAGATCAATTAATTTCCTTTATGAGCAGACCCAGCATCATCATCAGGTTACAAAAATCCTCCCACCAGTAGCTTGGCTTAATTTCATTAAATTAAATCCTGGATCTCATGTTTCTGGTTTTGATTTCCTCAGACTTGCATCCAGACGGGTGGACACATAATGAGGTTAAACATTATTCAGCGACTAGCTTTRCATTAAGCTGAAGCTGCAAACCACAATTTTTCAATAAGGATAGTGCTCAGAACAATAACATGAGGACTTTGATTGTAGTCTAGATGCAAACTAATTCATTACTGAGGATGAGGAATATTGTTTGAAGCAAGGCAAGATGACCAGTTGTAAAAGAGCATGTTATATTCCCCAAGATACATTAAAGTACACTTCAGAAAATCATAGAGAACTTGTAATTACAGAGATGTGGGGTTTTTCTTCTCTCTGTCTTGTTTACCTAGAAAWCAATTTGGTATAAATTTCATTTGAGAGATTTCATGCAGTCTTTTTTATTTATTTATTTWTTTATTTTTATTTTTAAATTTTAAATTTTAAAACAAAATGGGGACATTGGTTAATTTCCTCTGGTAAGCTCTGATGTAAGGGGCAGTTTGGACTCAGAAGCGGCCTAATGGTCAAAAAAAAAGACGCAAACACAGGATAGCCCAAACAGCTACAATGTGGCAATCTTACTGTAGATTGGGCCTTGAGCTTCAACATGTTTGTCTTATGGTGAACAAGCATTGGATGGTGTATTAATGGCACAAATCCTTTCAAACAAAAGGGTTTTTTAACAAGTCACACAGCCTTTGCCTTCAGGAAACTTGGGAGCTGAAGACCTGAAACAAGCTCTCTTTTCCATCAATTTCTTTCATTTCATGGCAAGTGTTTTTTAATACAGCAGGATTTTTAAAGTATCTTTGTCTTGCCCATTTGCATTCTATTTCTATCATTGCCTGCCACCTGTATAGATTRCACAATTAATAGTTTAGAATCCCTGGGTAGTAAATATTAATTAGGTGCTTGRGCTATTCCTTTAAAACAGCTTTTGTGATATAGAGAACATGTTTTCCTGTCGTCTGCTCAGTATTTACTTTAAGCATTTTAAACCAACGCAGGAATATTCAATGCACGAAAACCTTTTTATGTTTGAATGGATCAAATTTTCAAGTCCAAATTAAAGCTATGAATTGCATTTATGTAGTTCATTCTCCACAAAGGGGAATTTGTTTTGCATGCGTAGCTTTCAATATATGCAAACGAAGATGAAAATACAACACACGTTACTAATCTGGACAAAGCAGAGTTTATAGAGCATTTCAGCCCCTGGCTGATGATCTTTCTTTCAGTAGCTGTTACGCTACTGCACAATTATGCAGCATGTACATGTGTTCCCAAATAAAAAGTCTTATTAAGTAAACTTAAACAGACCTCACTTTGGCTTTGAGGAATATAATAATRCTTCAAAAGCTAGTATTGGTATTTTGGGTTTTAGCATAAATCAGAAAAGGCAACTGGGGACAAGCAATGTAATTGAACAGAAGGTTAGGTGCCACTGTCTTTCCTCATCAGTTTGAAACATTTGTAAGAAAAACAAAGGCAAGATCAAGTGCTACCTAATATCAGGCTTTGATTTAAAAAAAAAAAAAAAAAAACAACAAAAAAAACCCAAAAAAACTTTCCTAGAGTTAACAAAAACACCTAACCATTTTGCCATGTTTGAAATTGTTAGAATTTATGTGGATAAATCCATCTGTCATTTTGAAGTCACAAATCCTACCGTAATTTTGAAACTATGAAACGGCTTGCGTATTTGGAATGGTTAATGTGAGCAACCTTTTTTGCAAAATTGAGAAGCCTTAATTGTCCTACTGCTCAGTTTTAGAAAACCTGCCTTGCATCACATTAACAACCAAAGATGTTCCTAAGTATGAAGTATGGGCACTTGATAAGGCATTTGATGGCCCAGTCTTAGGTGATTTGTATTCATTTAGATGTACTTAGGAAACCAGTTTCCCATTTTTGTCCCTTGTCAGCCAGTGTTAGCTTTTTAGATCAACAGAAACATTGAAATTATCCTCCTCTTTCTGCCTTTAACATGATTTTTCATTGATTAAGAAGAGAAACCAAACCCAAATGTGCCTAAAAGCACCTGCTTGGCAATAACATTAAATAATTGATGCCTGGAAGTTTTTTGAGCGAATCTGAAAGTAATATTTAAACCAGCAGCAATTTTTTAAGAGGCTTGTTGTCTCTGTTTCTTTCAGCACAACATAGGTACACAAATTCAATAATTTGAATACAAAATTACGCCACTCTCTTACTRATTTATTAACTCACACAGACAAAACTGAAGATATATGTAGTCAAAAATTCTTGAACTGTAATTATTAGTGTTACTGTTAGAATTATTACTATTATTAGTACTACTRTTTGTTACCTTAGCACACATTTCTAGAGGCTGAATACTCCTGCCTTGCCTTGCTGCAGTGGCTGGTCAGCTTTCATTTAATAGTGCCACCTCATTATATATAATTTCAGCTTTGGTTCCAAAAACCCCCTAAATGATCACATCTCCAGTAAAATTAACACAAATTCATATAAAAATATAAAAGAAAACAAAATTAGACAAACAGTACAGTGAGCATACAGGCTAGTATTTTGAGATAMAATTTTCTMTCCTTGAATGCCCTTACACAACAGMTCTGGTTGGGATAGGGTTAATTTTCTTGTAGCAGCTTGTACAGTGCTGTGTTCTACGTATCTGTGGCCAATGCAAAACTGACCACACAGCTGTCCTGCTGAACAGTGCTTTCCCAGCAGCCAGAGCTGCTCTGCTTTCCCCCTGCCACCCCTGTGGGGACTGGGGAGGGGCAGGATGTTGAGAGGGGACACAGCAAGGCAGATGAGCTCAATCACCAAGCACATATTTCACATCATATCATGCTACAGGCAGCAATGAAACAAAGAGGAAGGGGTCTAGGGATGCTGGCCGTGTTTTTCTCCAGAACTGGCTGAGGTGATGAGCTGTTTTGCACCATTTGTTTTGTTTCAATGCATTTCTTTATTCTAAAGAATAGAACCTAAAGAATAGGTTGCCCAGGGAGGTGGTGGAGTCACCATCCCTGGAGGTGTTCAAGGAAAGCCTGGATGTGGCATTCGGTGCTGTGGTCCAGGTGACAAGGTAGTGTGAGGTCATAGGTTGCACTTGATGATCTCACATGACTTTTCCAACCAAGTTAACCCTGTGATTCTGTCTTCCTCCTTCACTCCTGTGTTGAAGGACACTTTGAGACCAGAGCTGTTCAAGCCCTTATTTAACAAGCTCTAACTAATAAGCACATCTTTTACATTTTTAGAGCTTAAAAATAGCCCATTGGATGAAAGCTGGTTACCAACAAAATCGGGCTTTTGTTCAACTTGTGCTGTCTCTCAAACTGCACAGAAAACACAGGCAGTGCTCTGAACGCCGTTTGGTTCTCTGATCCCCTACGTCCTGCTGATGYGCTCGCTCTCTTTCTCTGTGCTGTAGGATCAGATGGCTCCACTCTCAGCAAAACTGCTGGCAGTCAGCCATTTGGAACAGACAGCCACAACACGCAAAGAGAGTTTTGCCCAGCTTATTAAATGGATTTTACTAGACAAAGACTGATCAAAAGCTGGAATTTT
>NW_026623349.1:1690043-1692579 GCF_030028575.1 Malurus melanocephalus | reverse complement strand
GACCTCCCTCAGTTTGCAAGTTCACTAAATAGAGCTTCACCTGCACCATGATTGTGACAAAATACATTTCAGGGAGAATGATTCCCCTAATTGGCAAATAAACAAGTACACAAAGGATAAGGTTCAGTCTTAGAGTTTTCAGTTCTCCAATCGTCTCATAACAGGGAACGAACAATGGCAATATCAGTACTCCAGGCAGCTTAGAGCTTTTGAAAGTGAAGAATATCAGTGAGTGTGTAAACACTGGACCATCAGGCAATAGCTGAGGATTTGCTCTTTGTTCTGTGTGAGTTACATCCTGCAGCAAAGTTGCAGGAGCACAAGTACCATAAACAAGTAAATACACCAGGAAAAATCATAATGAAAAAATCAGCATAACAGCTGCAGAAATTCTTCCCTAGAAACCTCAGCTACAGATGTTAAAGGGTGGTTTGTTTTAGGGTGAAGCAAAAAATATTTGAGGGCAAAAGTGTGAATTTGCTGAATATAATCACTAAGTTCAGTTTAGSAAACATCCTCAAGGCAATTTCTTTCATTTGCCACATCTAGGGTTGACATTACTCATCAACTGCTTTCTATTCCAGATACATGAAATCATTCAAAGTAAAGAAATAGGAGCAATAAATAAATTATTTAAGCTGGATCTTCCAAGTCTCTCAGACTTCCAAAAAAAGAATTTTGTTTTTGGGGTCTCTGGATGCAGTGACTTTCGTTTTCCGCAATTGTTTTCAAATTAAGGATTCAGACTAAAAAAAAAAAATCCTTTTCCCCCCTCCCTCTACCTTTCTTTTTGGTTTTGGTTTTGTTTTGTTTTGTTTTTTTTTAACCAGATCATTTTTTTGTCAGTGAATCAACTCTCATTTGAAAGCTTTCAATAAAATTTTTGGAGCTTGAATAACTGATTAGAAATGCCAGGTAGCTTGAAACTGCATCTAAAAAAATAAGTGAAAGGAGCCTAGCATCAGAAAATAACATAGATATTACATGGTACGCTATAGACACAATGAGAAAGGTCTAACTTTTCTAAAAAAAGGATTTTTGCTGAAATAATATTTTTCAAACAAATAACAAGTTTTTTTTCCTTAAAACTGATTTTYCTTATGCTGCCACTGTTGTATAATAATCCTGATTCAAACACCTCAGCTCCCCACCTGACCCTGGCAAACCCCTTCTCTGCCTAAATCCCAGAAATGAGCCTCTTCAGTCTTCTTCTTAGATGTTGTGCATGGACTGTGGACAACCACATCTGCATTTTGTGCTGCAGTCCTTGTACTGCAGCCAAAGCAGATGAGCTGCTGGTGCTGCTTTCTGTTTGAAAGTGTGTCCATGCAGCCCTGCATGTGGGAGAAAATAACAGATCATAGTGTTAATAAAATCTTCAGGGCATTCTCCGGCCTCTGGTTGTGGGGATTTTTTAAGTGYTTTAAGTTCCTGTAATACAGGTTGTTACAGAAATGCACACCATTATTGATTCATCTCAAACTGTGATTTGCAAAATGCAAAACCCCAGGACACATCATTGTGGTGGACGGACAAATCTTCCATTTTACAGATTTCACAGATAAAATTGTCTCCAGTCCAAACGTGTGATATGCTGTACATTAGCATAAGACAGCAGCACTGGAAAATAGACAACAAAAAATATCTGGAAYGTACACTTAGAAAATAATGATAATATAGCAAGGTCCATTTGAATTCAAGGTAAAGGGAAATAACTTTAAAAGCAAACAGAAAGGTAAAGCCTTTAGGCAGGTATGTGATGATACATACTTGAAAAACGACTACTCTGATGCATGTAAAAAGAAAATTAATGGACTCCTTAATAGACTCGAAATGCCCCATGTGACTACATACACGAAGGGCTGAAGTAAAAAAAGAGAAGACCATTAATTCACTAAATAATGGAAAACCAGCTGGATTGGATGTTTTCCCCTACAAATTCTATAAAATCCTCACAGAAACTCAAGAGTTCTATTTGCTGGGCAACATTCACCATGGTCTTGAACATGGTGACAAGCCAAGTCATTTGGCATTATCCTGGATGAGACTGCACATATCCAACATCATTTCATCTATCTGCAAAGGCATTTCCAGAGGGCATAAATCTGTATTTTCCTATTACTCAAAACCACAACTAACAGATAAACTCTGTTAACAGGGAATATTTGTTTAATGATAAACATATTTATGGCTTTCTTCTGTTAATCAGAGTGAGTAACAAGAATCATTACTCATGAAGTCTATAAAGGATTTGGTTGCAAAGCCTTGGCTTTTAAACAGTGACAAAAGGCTTCTACATCCATATCAGAAAAATTGGACTAGATTTTTCAAACAAAATATTGCTCCTTAAATATAGAGAACCTAGAATTAATCGAAGCACCCTTTTCCTCTCATAAAATGCCTATTTCTCTAACCAAAAATTGTTTCTGGAGAAATATTAATTTCAACAAATTCTTGAGCTTGAAAAATGTCGGGAAAATTTCAGAGTTACTAGAATAGTCTGTCCAAGATGCAAAATTGAGTCTTTTTCTCTAGT
>NW_026623349.1:1600127-1689196 GCF_030028575.1 Malurus melanocephalus | reverse complement strand
TGGGCTGCAAAGGAATCCCAGCTCCGGTGCCTGGAGCAGCTCCCCCCACTTCTCCACTGCTCTTGGTGTCTGCATCCCTCACATATTCTCAGCTCCTCCTCCTCCTTCACTGGCAAAACTACTGTGTCCCTCCCTTTGTTTTGATTTCTTCTTAAACATGTTTTCACAGAGGTGTAACCACSATCTCCAATTGGCCCAGGTTTGGTCAGTGGCATGTCCATCATCCTCAGAGCCAACAGCAATTGGCTCTGCTGGACATGGTGGAAGCCTCCAGAAGCTTCYCACAGGAGCCATCTTTTTGGCCCCCCCACTAYCAAAAACTGGGCCAAGCAAAACCAACAYACCCTTTCACAGTATTTCCCAGTTAATAGTTTAGAAAGATACCCCTGTTACCCTGAGACAAGCAGTTCCTTCTGGTCTTCTTATTTATCACATCTAGGGATTGCTAATAGCAAGAGATTTAAGGTTTTCTTCCACTTTGTGTGGGCCAAAACTGGCCCAAAATTTTCTTAATCAGGATCATCTGCTAACCTTTTGTCATTTTCTTCCTCACAGGGAAATTTGCCATAGAAAGAGGTTTAATGCATAGGAAAGACGTCCATAAGTGTAATTGCATTTGTTTTCCTGGGCTTTTGAATTATTYAATGTCCTAATAGTTTCTTCTCTGATTTTTATTTCCATTTTTCATCCTGGTCCTATAAATTATTGTTCCTACCCAATTCTTCAACCTTTCTTTCACTCCGTCCACTTTGTTTCTTACACTCAGCCCTTTCTTTCTTTCTAATCCCTGCCCAAAAAMCTGCAGATTGTTCAGTTTCCTTGGCAAGCAGAATTAAATATGAAAACAAAAGTAAAATGCAGTTATACAAATGAATTGGTCCAGGGAAATGATATCTACAGCTCACATCTCATATTAAAGGGAAGAGGGACGATGTTGTGGTTTTAAGCCCAGCTGAAAATTAAGCACCACACAGACATTCCCTCTACCCCYACTTTCTCCCCCTCACCCTCCCCATGTACAATGGAAAGGAGAATCAAGGTAAGATTTGTAGGCTGAGATAAGAACAGTTCAATAATTTAGAAATTTAATACATTGAAAATAAAATACAGTTATAATGGTGAATAACAATAATAATAACAATAATAACAATAATAACAATAATAACAATAATAACAACAATAATAATAATAATTATAATAATAATAATAGTAGTAGTAGTAAAAAGGGAAAAACAAGTGATTCACAATGCAACTGCTCACTGCCCACTGATGAGGATGCCACACCCTGTTCCCATGTTTAGATCAGCTGCCCTTCCAGGGAACTCTCCCCAGCTCATATTCCAGGCATGATTTTCTGTGGTGTGGAATATCCCTCTGGCCAGTTGGGGTCACCTGTCCCAGCTGTGCTCCCTCCCAGTTTCTTTAGTTCATGTCCTAACTGGCAGAGCGTGAGACACTGGGTAAGTCCTTGATTTAGGATAAACACAGCTTGGGGAAAAMCCAAAACATCAGTGTATTATCTTTACCGTATTCATTCTGAATCCAACACACAACAATGTAGCATCTGCTGAGAAGTTAACTTCAACCCAGCTGAAACCAAGATAGAAAAGTATTTAATTTTAAAGGATGACAAAAAACACCAAGTGCACTGCCAATGAGGGTAGTAACAAGCTCTCAGGGTTTCAGCATGGCAAGCCACTTGGGCGTCACTTATGACTGCCAAGTCAACTACTCAATATAATTTTGCTACAGCTCCCAGTAATTTTTTCTTTCAGTAAAATATAATTAACCCTCTGAAAAACATAATTTAAAAATCCTAAGGTAGAGGTCTCTTTACTTAAGCTTGAAAAGCTTCATTGTTCAGATATTAATGCCATTCTCTGAATTTCTTCAGGAAAAAGAGGGAAAAAAGGAAGGTTTATTCATTCATTCAKATATAAACCAAATGAGAAAATGTGTAAACACGTATGTACTGTGGATGTTTTATATCTCACTTCAGAGTGACCTTGGAAAGACGCTGTCAAATGTCTAAGTGCGCATTGTACCAATTACATGCAATCCCTTTCCCATCAGTTTCCCTGTGGCATCTCAAGAACCCACATGCATTATGGTTTTTGCTATTCATGTGCCTGCAGAGTTATAAAATGACAGGTAGCTTAATCAATATTTTACATATACAGATCTATTGCTCCATCACCTTACAATAACACATCACACCACAGGCACTGTCAGACTCAAAAGTTCTCTGAAATCAAGACTTTCTCTGACTCTGCTAGCATTTGAAACAGGCCCTACACTGCTGTGACTCCCTCACAGAGGAGTCACTGGAAAATTTCCTAATGCATGGCCTTGACCCTCTTTTATCAGTTATTAGCTACATGAACATTTAATTACATGTATTTACAGGTGCTCCTATTCAAAGGTAGATTAGGAAAACAGGAGAAGGATGCAATTCAGCAGCGAGTGAGGGAAGCCAGGAACCAAGGAATGACTGTGACTGGATGACTCTAGTGTGCTTAATTGTCAGAAAGACTGAAGTCTTCTCTCCCTTGTGCGAAGGGACTAGAAAATAGAATGCAGTGTAGCTGAAGGACTTAGAAAATCATGTTTAAAAGTGGGGGACCATAGAAACAGCACACAGAGAAGTCAGTAGGATGTGAGTGGAACAAAGTAAGCTTAAAACCAGGGAAGAGGAGCAAGAAAGCAATAGTTCAAAAAAAGAGGAAATTTTAGAAGGAGGCAGAAGTTTCTAAAGTAGATGAATTTCCCATTATTCTCAGAGAATGAAGAGGTTGGAGATGAGTTTTCAATCAGCCAGAGATGATGAGGTGACAAAAGAGTAAACGTGCCTCTGTGAAAGTCTACACAAAAGCTGGAATGTTGGAATGTTTCATTTTCGCATTGAAGTTTAGAGTTTTCCAGAGATGCGTGTTCTAAGAAGTAGGCCTCTTTGAGCTCAAAAATGATTACTGCAGAAAACTCACTTGATGGAAAGTGAGTGCACTCACTATTCTATCACCGTCTCTCAAATATTGCGTTTGTCACTTCTGAGATGCTTTGCAGACCTGAGCTTGGAAAACTGACAATTAAATAACAGGAAGTTCAGAGTGAGATCAGTCATTCCCACAAAGTGGTTGGCCCATGGATACAAACTCTTTTCAAGACTTTCTTTCTAAAGTGTTTCTCATCACAGTAAGCAACTCTAAATGTTTGAAGAGATGTTGTGGCAGGCAAAACAAACAAACAAACAGACAAACAAGCACCCATCCAGGAAATAAAAAAGTTGACAAAGGAAAAATTACTTCCAACTCTGAAAAACAGTCCCAGTCATCCCTCTGTTTTTAATTACTTAAAATTTTTTTTTTGGAAACCAGGTGACACAAGAGCTGGGGAAACATCACACAACAAAATTAAATATATACATCTATGAGAGATTCACAATGGGAGGTGGAGGAGTCAGATTTTCAATACTGATGACAGACATACRTTTTTCTGGACTTGCATATTGATAAAATGTTGTCTGAAAGCTAATTTTAAATGKAAACCTCTTCCTTCCCCTGTGTAAATTAGCTCAAAACAAATTGTCTGATTAACAGAAATGAACCTATCATATGTCAGTTGTGTAATGTACATTAATTTCTGAATGTTAGGAAGCCCAACACAGAATACTGACAAAAATGAGATTGATGGTCTCAGCCACCATATGGAAAACCAAAGTGTGCTCTGAAAAACCTCTTTCAGAATATAATAGTCGCTTGGAAAATGTACAGAGGTTTTGATTTCCCACTGTTTTGAATTTTGTATTTCAGATCCACTTTCCAGGCTTTCTTAATTGCTATCATCTTTTACCTTTGGGCTGGTGAGAAATTTTAGATACTTCTGCATACTCCCAGAAGACACGGTACCGAAAATCCTGTTGTGCTRTGACAGTCCTCAGCTCATGACCAGCATTTAGGTCCTTGTTTTGCAAAGACAGCTTTGAATTTTGGTGTTCCACACATGGTCAAAACCATGTACACTCAAATAGGAGATTCATTGTGCCTGGGTATGTACATTCTTCCCTGCCTCTTCATCTTTCYACTCCTCAGGGGAAGACTGCGGCTCAGAAGTTTTCAAAACATATGCTACAGCATATGTCAGGATGTCACTAGCACCGTATGGATCACTACAATCTCACGGTGTAAACAGTAGGAGGGGATTTGTTTTTTTTTTTCTTTGTAGAAAATGATGACTAGAAACAGCTTTAAAGCATACATATGATGTGCTAGTGGTTACAATGCTTCAGTCYGGAGATTTCAAACTACTTTTCAATTGTAGCAGTCATCATTTGAGAACACATCATAATAATGAATTCCATGGCATAAAGCTTTGCATTCCCTCCAGAAATCCTGTGAATTGCTGCGTTGTCCTTAACCAGACCTGAACAGGCAGTACTCTCTTAAGATACTTTATTACTGATGGATGAAAGGTACAAAACAGTCACATGGACCCCTGAACCCAGGGAATGTTTCTCATTCTATCCTGGGTGCCCCATGCCATCTTTGCTGGCTGTTTCCTGGTCTCTAAAATTATTGTCTTTCCTGACATATGTTTGTGAAAGAATCATAGGATTCCAAAGAACTGGCAGACTGAAGCAAACTTAAAGACATTTCTAGGTAGAAAAATRCTGAAGACAGAGGTGCATTTGAAAACAAAACCCTTGGCTGATGGCAGAGACCACCACAGCACACAAGCCAAAGCCTTATAGAGAGCCTTTTTCTGACAAGCTTACCCAGGAAATACAGTCGGACAGTTTGGTAGGGGCTCAGATCCCATTTCAGCATCAGACATACAAGACTTTGGATTCTGACCTCTCTTGCCATTCTGGCCGTGTGTGCTAGGATGTAAAGTGCTTGATAAAGAGCATGCAAAAGTTGCCTGTAAGTGAGACACGCTTGAAAAGCTGTCCCCCAACACAGCTCTCCTAAGATATCCACAGCAGCACAGCAGCTCGGAGCTCGGAGCTTGGTCACTTCTCTTGTTGCTGTACCCAGACTCGGTGAGTGTGGAGCCACAGAGCAGTCCTGGTGCCAGCACGGAGGAGTTACCAGACAGGAGAGATGGACTGAAAGGTCTCCAGAGGTCCCTTCCAATGGTAACAATTCCACAATTCTGTGAGCTCTGTAGAAATGCATACATGGATGGAAACGAAGCCTGCCTCTGCAGATGTCCTGTTCCTCCTTTAGACCTTCCCAGGCAGGTTTTAGCTATTCAAGAACACATCATTACTTAAGCAGCTGAAATGAAAAATAATAAACTTTATCCTTAATGAATTTTACAGTTTATATGAGAAAAATCAGYATAGATTATGATCACACTAACTAGAAGGCTCAGATTGGTTAATGAAACCCCTTTTTTTGTTAAATAATATCCTTAAACTGGGTTGTTCTGTATTTCTAATGAGATGGAGATCTTACATAAAGTGTAGTATTTCCATTAGTATTGTTTATGGTATTTGCAACTCTTTATTGACAGAGAGCACTTGGAATTTGCTTACTGATTTGTTTTGCATGTTCAGTCTGCTGGGGCATCTGACCAATTTCATAACCTGAGTATTTTCCATTGGTGCACATGGACAGTCTGTGGGATATTTTCATAAACAGGATATGTGGACTACATTGTGGGTCCATTTTGGAGTTGGTGGAACCTGCTGTGTCTGACMCAAGGAGAGACAGCCCTTGTCTCTTCAGAGAGGTCAAACCTGCGGCTCCCCACTGCCATAACCTCGCCATGTGAAGTCAATACATGACTTCATGATAACACATTCCATCCTGGGTGCTTGTGTGCAGGAGCAGCCCCACAACTTCTGACACTGATTTCAGAAAWGCTCTWATGGCTTCACCTATATTGGTTTACAGAGGAGATCTCGCACAGAGCCCTCTACACCTCATGGGCCAGTCCTAGACTAAATGTAGAGCAAAGAGCTGAACAAGATAGTGCCAAACCAATATATTCACTCACGTTTGGTCATTATCAAGCTCTTTATAAACTAAGCAAACAAAACTCCAGGTGAAACGGTTGCCTCCCATCCTCTCCTTTTACAAACACTTGTGAAAATTTGTCCTTGTTGACCATTTCTCAGCTCTACAGGTACTGCCAGCAACACCATGAGACAGACACATGATCAGTCCTGGTCTTTCTAGACTTGAGGTGAGGAGATCAGGGCTAAAATTGGTTAAAACAAAGTAGACACCTTGAATAATCTCACTGATGCTAGAATAATACACAASTCTCTTTAGAAGACACAGTGTGTAAAGCTCAAATTCCCACACACTGAGAGGCAGTGTTTTTTCTATGGTGGGAACAAAGCCTCTTATTATCCCTGMTAATAAGAGAGAATTGTCTCTCATGCATTGCCAGCATTGAAGCTGACCAATTTGGACCTAGCAATGGGTTACTAAATGTTGAAAGCAGGAGATTATTGGATTGCAGCCTATGGTTCTACCAGCAGTTGAGGACTACACTGCACAAATAATACACAAATTCATACTGTTGCTTAGGAAATGAGGCCTGCTCATATTCATACTGTCTCATTGGTGGCTTTTTAATTGGTGCTGCCTTTATGGTAGTGCTATTGTGATTATCATCATATGCACTGTGTCTGTTTTTGCCTTGATCTCTCTTTGCTTGATTTTCTGTTTACTCCATAAAAATTGTATCAAAAGCTTTCTGTTGCTTGGTATTCTTGTTTCCATAATGTAGACTAAAAAGGAGTTTAGTGCCTGTTCACTGTCCCTGACGAAGTAATACACTCAGAATTGCACTTACTGTCTTTTATAACATGTTGTGCCAGAAATAGTGCCATCAAACAGAACAGGTACCAACAACATCATCTTATTTTGCCACAGTCAGGAAAAAGACATCTAGCAGCAGGTGTATAACTTTTTTTTTTTTCCTCCTCCCCTTATCTTGACATTGTTGTAGTTTAAGCACAGATGGAAATTCAAGATGGAAATTTCAAGATGGAAATTCGGCACCACAGAACTGCTTGCTCAACCCCCATTATCTCTCCCCACCATTCTGGTGGAATGGAGAACCAAAGTAAAACTTGTAGGTTGAGATAAGAACAATTTTTTTTTTGTTGAAAATAAAGTAAAATGCAATAATAGTGGTACATAATAATAATAAAAAAATAGAAAAACAAGTGATGCACAATGCAATTGCTCACCGCCCACTGACAGATACTAGACCCTGTTCCCATGCCCAGAGCAGGTGCTCTGGTGTCACTGGGCATGACATTCYGTGGTGTGGAATATCCYTTTGGTGAGTTGGGGTCACCTGTCCCAGCTGTGCTCCCTCCCAGCGTCTTTAGTGCCTGTCCCAACTGGCAGAGCGTGAGACGAGACAAAAAAGTCTTTGACTCATGACAAACACACCTTAGCAGAAAACCAAAACATCAGTGTGTGTTACCTACACCATCCTTTCTCTGAATCCAAAACACAGCAATGKAACAGCTGTTGAGAAGAAATCAACTCTATCCTAGCTGAAACCAGGCTGGCCATGTAAGTATAAGAGGGTCTTCCAAGAATTTTCRATGAGATCACTTTTACAGAGACAGCAGTAAGAGATCCCAATGTTACCATAAAAGTTCCTCAGTCATTTGCATCAACAAATCATTGGATTTGTGCAGAACTATAAGAGGTATATCTGAGAAAGCATAAAGCATGGAAAGAATACAGTTCACTAACTGTGGCCACCTCATACAGTTTTAGTTGGAGTCAAATACTTTGAAAAGTATTTTTTGCCACTTAACCAAGCACTTGAAAGTGAGTCTGGTGCAGAAGCCATTTTGCCTGATGTCTGTGTCGCAGGATTTTGGGAGGTGCTTGCACAGACCAAAGACCTTGTCTCAGAGAAGAAATAACTCTAGATACATSTGAAAGCACCTACTGCTATTTTAGGGATTATTTTCTTTTAAAGAAGAAGGAGGGATTGAAGGGAACTTTCAATGCAGAAACAAATTTGGTACATTTTTAGCATCCTATTGAATCCTCAGAGATCAGTAAAGGACAAGGTCTTTATGAATCAGAATAGCAATGGTTAGGTAAAGAATTATATTTTTACAGTTACTGCAATATACTCAGATGTGGAAAAGAAAGTCCTTCCCCTCCGCACTACCATTTTGAAGGAACTTTAGGGAGCAAGCTTTATGGTAAGTAAAGCTAACTTTATTTAAAGTCTATAATTTCCCTGTTAAAAAAACATAGAGAAAATATTATGGTGAATTTTAGTTTTTTCCTTTTGACAACTATTTAGTAAAGTCTTTTTTTGCAAACAGTCTGGTTGAGGTGTCCAGGAGAGAAATACACTAGTTGAAAGTATTTTTGGTGAATTTGCTCCCTTTCATGTCCAAGTGAAAACGTTTTTATGAACAATTTTCCAGAAGGAGGAGCCTTTTCAAAGCTGGGCTATTGCTGGTAAGACTAAACCCACCACCCACTCTGCACTGCTCACAAGGGCTTCAGTCAGTTCTCTTGAGAAACATACACAGCAGGCTTTATAGAATGACATAAGGAAACACRAAGAAGAGCTAATGAAAAAAAATAAAGCCAAAAGCTATCTAAGTGCTCGGCAGCACACTGTTGTTGAAGGGCTTTGAGCCCTTCAAGTTTCTTGAGAGTGTTTTGTGGATGGTTTCTGAAGGATGGGTGCTTATATCCTGTGTGTGCCTTTCCTGAAATTCCCATTAGCASAGTCAGAGGTCTAACATATGAAGAACAGCCCAAAGCTGGTAGTTGCTTTCTCATGCTATTGGATGAAACATCTTTCAATTGGAATGAAAGTAATGGTGAGAACTTCTTATTTAGGTGTTGAGAATACTGCAMCTATCCAATCTCTTTTAAGGAGCCTTTTGAATTCTGTTGAGGCTCTTCCAATTCAGCGTGAATAGGCTACTGTTCTGCAAAGTGGATTACTTTGCCATATTTAGAAGTAAGCATTTAAGCTCTTGAATAGTGGTTCTAGCATCTCTGGAAGGCAAGGAAGGCTCATTGTTCTTTCCTCTTCCTTGTAAGTAAAGAGTTTGCCAGACACTGCAACTATCAGTACTCCAGAAACAAACCATTTACTTGAGTGAATGAGTATATCTCATAAGGATGTCTTGTCATTGTTTTCTCCACAATAAAGTCYCCTCTCCTTTCCAAGGGTACTGTTTTCTAGGACTCCTACTCAAGGTCATGCCATTATTAATCTTAACCCTCTCTTCCACAATGCGATGATTCCTCCTGCTCCCCCTTACCTCGACAAGGCAACTAAGGAAAATTATATTTTTGCCTGGAATAAAACACAGATCTTTCCCAAACAGCATTAAAATGATAATATAAAACCAAATGCTTTAAGTGAAAGGCTTTCAATGTGCACAATATGGTGATATAGACATGAGAGAGTGTTTCTACAATTTTTATAAGGTTAGTCGATWAGTATCAAATATTGTCCAATTAGAAGTGTAGTTGGTTAGGTGATTTTTCCCTGGGTTTGCCTCACTGGAGTTATTCCAGGGCCTTTCTTGTTATGTCTTCTAAGTTCTAGTGGAAAACCAAGTGTCCTTGCTAGCCTGAAAAGCAACACTCCTTAGAAATCCAAGAAGCCAGCATAATACATGGGAAAGTGCAGCTACTATGCTAAAGTGACCAGGAATTAKAMACTACAYAGCTATATATTAAAATCTATAAAGTTACAGATATATATAAACTGCAAAATCTTCAGGCATCAATATCAGCTTGTGAAAAGCTTTATTGTATCCAGGAATCCCGAAGGCAGAGGACAAGCTGAGAGATGGACTAGTGGTGAGGATTATAGTAAAATAGACTTTGGTACTGTTATTGCTGCTGCTATTCTAGGCCATGCATATCTTTCAGAAACCTTTAGTCCTGTATTACCTGCAGCTAAACAGAATCAGGATATTGTAGCAGRATACACAACTACCCTCCTCACACCTCCATCTACAGTGTTTTTTCACCATTTAAATTTTATGGATTTCATAATTCATTCTACTACTTTCTCTGAGGTTACTACAGACACCTACTATCACCTTTCACCACAACCTAGAAAGGTGGAAATTAATATGGGGAAATCAGCAGACATCGTATTAGGAAAAGATGATCTTCAGGAGTGGCTATGTGGCACTCTGGGAAGTGGAGCTATAAAGTACCCAGAGTGGCTCCTTAAAAAAAAAAAAAAAAACACCTTGGCCAAATCATATAATTTTTTTAAAATGGAAAAGTTACCTGAAACCCGGGTAACAAATGCATTTAAAATGAAATTTTGATCAACAAAAACCCCAAGCGGGCCACATAACAGGTAAAAACGCTGGACACTTGCACACCCATGTATTTTCTGGGGAAGAGCTTTTACTGAGTGTCTTCTGCCATCTAGTGATCTAACGAAGGAAAGGTTCCAGCACCCCGTGATGGTGTGTGAAAGCAGAATGATGATCAAAACCAGCAGATACAGAAAGTAAGATGTGAACAGTGCTTCTCTAAAGTCATGGAATGGTCAGAGGAAGAAAGGAAGAAAAGAGGGAAGCAAGACACTTGGGAATTCAACAGTTATCTGGGAAAGGAATCCTAACCTGAAATCTCAGCCCAGGCTCTGCTGTGGTTTTATTATGGCAGTCAAATAGCACTGGGGGAGAAGTGACAGCTGTGGGGACATCTGCACAGTTTCCTACATCTGGTTTCAGGTGAAGCCAGGCCCTATAATCACTTATGAATGGAAAATGTGTATAGCACAGAGGGTACCTTAGTTGGCTTTGGCTGAGCTGTCTGCAAGAATACCGCTGCAAGAATACAGCTGCAAGGATCAGTTTCTTTTTTTAAATGTCCAAGCAAGATTATTGAAAAAAACATGGAGGATGGATGTCTTCATTGTGGTATTTCTGAAATGAAAATAGAGAAAGGCTTTTTTTAGTGGCTCCATGGGGAAGTATCTGTAACAAAGAAATTATTCAAGATAAAGAGACAAGATACTTCAGAGACTTTCCCTAAGTAATARTTATTGTAATATGGCCAAATAGCCAGCTAGACTCAAATAAGTTTTGTGAGACAATTTCAGTCAGCAGTTAATGACACTTGGATTATTTAGGGCTATAAACAACTGGGTAGGTGGGATTGTGTGATATGACAGTTGTTTGGTACGAACACCAAACTTATATCCCTGCTGCTGCTTGAGCTAGGATGCTGCAGCAGTGAGGTAGATTTTCTTCAGAGAGAGGAAATAACACTAGTAGGTACGAACCTACCCACAGTCTTCTTTCTGAGCCAGAAACCAGAGCTGGTGGTTCAGGCAAAGGACTGGGCTGGTGAAGCTTCATCTGTTTCAGTTCATGTACGAGAAACTCTGACAGAAACTAGCCATGTACTGCATAGTTTTCCCTTACTTTCCAGCACAGAATCAGACAGATTTCCCAGGTGTATAATCCCACATCTGCAAAAGTCCTGCTCTCCCATTTCTGTTGTCGAACAACTCGTGCTCTAACACAACCTCTAGCGACACACCCAGGTTACTGCTTCATTTTACAGATTGGGAGCAGAGACAAGAAAGTTTCCCAAGCCAACACGGGGCCTGCTACATAAATCACAACTGGACACAAATCCAGGTTTATTATACTAACAGGTTTATTATACTCCCTAACACAGGGACGCCAAATGTTGTAATGTGATTGGTGATGAGGTGGGAACTTCCCTAGGATGTGGAAAGCAAGTAAGCAAGCAGACCCAAATCTGATATTTCTTTCACAAGTGTAATTCTGGCAACAAGCAAGACTTTGCATGTGAAGTTTAAAAATTTTCTCGTTGCATCTAGGCAAATGTGATCCTGAGCTGCCATCTATATTTGCTGTCAGGGAACGAACAGAAATGTCAGGTAGAGTGCTCCCATTTCCCTCACATTTCTTAGCCCTTTGACATCAAAGACATCAATCAATATGGCAAAAATAAAATATTCACTGTGGCAACCATGACAACATATGCATTCTGATCAATGCCTTATGAGTTAATGTACTGGTTGCTATAGTGAACCCCTATGCTGCAGAATGCCGTAGCAACAAGAAAATGCTTTGAACTTTACCCCTCTAAACCATCAGGAGTAATAGAGTGAACTCCTTTTTACCAGTCAGTTTTCCAGTTTTGTATTCTCATGTTTAAGATTCGTAGCTTCACAAAGCAAAGCAGAAGCATGCGTACGGTTGTACATATACAATACACAGCATTGTATTAAATCAAATATTTTCATTGGTTTCTGTGCACTAATGGGCTTCAAAASCAGCTTGAAATCAGAATCAAACTCAAGGAAACAATTCCTGTCTGATTTATACCATCATAAGCGTGTGATAACTGCAGCTTCAATGAAGATCCACCAAGTTTAGAATGATGTACGTGAAAAGAGAATTTGATTCAGCCTTATATGAAAGTTTTGTGACCTGACACTTGTTTTTGTGTTAATACCAGAAAAAAGCCTAGGACTGCAGCACACCTGTTTATTCTGTGGGTCTGCTCATAGAACTGGGATGGTCCCATGTTGTGGTAAATGAAACCACCCCAGAAAATGCTAAAGGGTTAGACAGTCCTGAGATATTCAGCACACAATGGTGGAAATCGTTTGATAACCCCCTTGGGAATGAAATGGCTCTTGCCATGAATATGTAAATCCTGATGTCCTGGTTGAATTTGATGTGATCTCTCTCTCTCTCTCTGCCTACCCCTTCTCCTATTGGTTGTTATGTTCCGCTTTCACCTTCTGTCCTTGCCCAGCTCCTCAGGTAACAGGCCCTGAGGGATATATTAATGGGCCGGTAATCCCACGACTCCCTCTTTCGTCCGTAGTCCCTTCGGGAATAAAGTCCTGGAATAAAMCACACRGATGAGCACTCTGCTTCTTCATCTCTGGTAATGTAGGACTTCTGGTCCACTGGGAAAGGTGTTTTGCTAGCTATCAGCCCAGGTGTGGGTAGTCTTCTGTATAGCACCAGGAAGTGCTAGCCAAGGTGATCTCAAAGGCAGGAGATGCCTGTGGTACACGCAGAGAGACGAGACCCCCTGGATACCCCCCAGCACACGTTAGTCCCACATGGATGAACTGTGCCCACAAATGCCAAACTTAGGGTTTCACACCAGCTGTTCCCAGGGAATATCCAGCTGCACTGATGACTGTCACACAGAGCTGTGATCCCCATGCCATGTACCCCATGAGGACATAGCTTCCTTTGCCCTGCATCAATGCTCTCCACACAGATTTGTCTTCTACAGCTCTGAGGTTCACCTTCTCACCTACATGCCATCGCTAAGCTTTGTAGGTAACAAATTCAGTGCAAGCTGTATCTAGCTGAAATTTGGAAGTCTGTCAGTGATCAATAGACTCACAGCTTTTGTGAACAATTATTTCATGGCACTGAATAGCAAAACCGAATTGAGTCTGTAGAAGCATTGGGATTAATATTCTATCTCCTTGGCATCTTGCCTCACTCTATTCATTTCTTATGTGAGAAAGAGGTGACACCTGGTTTGGAGAACACTGAATTGGCTCCATAGCTTGCTGTGTATTGCATGTCTCTTTAAAACAGTGTCCTTGTTTTGGTTGGGATAGGGATATTTCTCTTCCTAGTAGCTGGCACAGCGCTATGTCTTGGATTGAGGATAAAAACAATGTTGACAATACACTGATGTTTTAGTTGTTGTTATGGAGTGCTCACCCTAAGTCAAGGACTTTTTAGCTTTTCATAACACTCCAACAATGAATAGGCTCGGGGGAGCATAGAATTTAGAGAGAAAACAGTCTTGCTTTCAGTCAGCAGAGGATTAATTTTTTGCTGTAACCAGGAGAGGGTGTGGCCAGGATCTGGAGTTTATTCTATACCTCTTCATATTCTATACAACTTCATTATTCTGTTCTACCTCACATCACTGCTGGGGGATAGAGGAAGGGAATCTCCTCTGAGGTGAAAGTGTTCCTTCCAGTAGAGTCAGCATGGCAGAGAGTGGTGGGGTAATGCAAAATTTCCACCCAGAATGAAAAGTTGTGCAGTGCTGGTTTTGAGCCAGAAGCAGCAGTTGGGGTGGCATGGCTGCAGTCTTGTTGAGCTCTCTGGAAGCAGCAGTTGGGGTGGTGAGTTTGCAGTCTGGCTGGCCTCAGTGGTGAGAGCATTTTTACATGTGAATCTCTCTTTTGTGCATTTTTACTATTCATATTGCTGCTGTTACTGTTTTCTTATATCATTGCTGTTTCCAGTAAGTCATTCTTGTGCCTCCAGTTCTCCTCTCCAGCCACTCACAGGGGGAAGGGAGTGGAGAAGAAGCGAGCAAGTGGCAGACTGGTTTGCAGAGTCTCAGGGAGAGCACTACACTGGGGAATACCATTCCTAAACCATGACACACACTCAACTACAACAGCTCAAACTTGTTTGAAAGGATATTCCACGACATATGGTGTCATGATCAGTGTATAAACTGGSKGGAAGGCTGGCTGGGGGCCACCGCTTCAGGACTGAGCCAGCAAGAGTTGGTGGATGGAGAGCCAATGCCTTATGTATCACTTCATCTGTATATTCTATTATTAATATTATTATTGTCTCAAAACRTCTTTACCTTGTCCACAAATATTACTTTTTTTCTCTGAATCCTCTTCCCTGTCCCAGGTAGGAATGAGGAGTGAGCAAGTGACTGGACTGTGTTTAGCTGCCCACCAGTCAAATCACAACACATCATCAACAACCCACTTGTTTCCCAAAGATACAAAGTTGCAATGGCTGCTGATAAATAGAATTGGAAAAAGGTCATTTCTAAAATGTCCTTGTTTTTTCCATCTGCCTCTCATCTCAGCCCATTAAAATAGAAGTATTTTTGTTACCTGCCAGACGTGCCTAATTTACATATTCCAGTACTTTTCTAAATGGGGTCAAGAGAGAACTTTGTCTTTAAGAATAATTTTCATTGATTGTACATGTTCTGAGCATGATAAAGGCTATAGAGCAGATTTCCTGGAACTGTTGCACACAGAACTACGTAAAAGTTTTCCTGGAATTATTGCCAGTGACTTTTAGTGACTAACACCCTGCAAAAGCTACGGTACAGAGCTATTAGAGATGTACTGACATCCAGTGGGTAGCTTGTGAGGGTGAGAAATTGAGTCATGCCACTAATGCTTCATTCACTTGTCATCTTCATTAGTTCTAACCTATTGTGCACTGCCATGCCAGTAACTTCAAAGAAAGTAAACTCTCTTTTTTGTAAGATCTTTAAAACAGAACTTCATCTGTTATTTATGAATTTACATAATGTTCATTTATCTCTTTGAATCTATAGGTGTATMGTGTGTACTGGGTTTACATGGCCAGATTTTGGTAGTGGAGGGGGACTGGGTGTGGGGTACAGAGATGGTTTCTCTGAGAARTTGCTGGAARCTTCCTCCATGTCCAATGGAGCCAATGCCAGCCAATGGGCTTGCCACTGGCCAAAGCTGAGACCATCAATGACAGTGGTAGTGCCTCTTTGATAACTATTTAAGAAATGGGAAAACCCTGCTGCAAAAGGAGCAGCCAAAACAGAAGAGTGAGAATATGTGAAAGAAAGTGTTGTAGAAGACACCCAGGTCAGTGGAGAAGGAGGAGCAAGAAGTGCTCCAGGCACCAGAGGTGAAATTCCTCAGGTGAAGACCATGGTGAAGCAGCTGGGTCCTGCAACTCATGGAGATCCATGGGGATGCAGAGATCCACCTGCAGAACCCCACACTAGAGCAGGTGGATGCTCAAAGGAAGCTGTAATCCTGTGGGAAACTCATGGCGGAGCAGGGTCCTGGCAAGACCCGTGGCCCCACAGAAAGAAGAGCCAGTGCTGGAGCAGGATCCTGGTAGGATCTATGGCCTGGTACAGAGAGGAGCTCACACTGGAGCCAGTTTGCTGGCAGGACTTGTGACCCTGTGGGGCACCCACATTGGGGGTTACTGAAGCACTGCACCCCATGGTGGAAACATGCTAGAGCAGTTCGTGACAAACTGYAGCCCACGGAAGGACTTGCATTGGGGAAGCTTGTGAAGGACTGTCTGCCACAGGAGGGACCCCACAGTGACACRGGAGGAGTGTGAGGAGTCCTCTTACTGAGAAGGAAGGAGTGGCAGAGACAACATGTGATGAACTGGCCACAGCCCGAATTCCTCATCACTCTGGGCTGCTGGCTGGTTGGGATGGAGGCAGAGAAAATCGGGGGTAAAACTGCCCACAGGGCACAGAGAGGAGAGGTGGAAAGTATTTTTAAGATCTGGTTTTCTCTTTATCCTGCTCTGAATTGACTGCAATAAATTACATTAATTTTTCCCAAGCTGAGTCTGTTTTGTCTATGACAGCACTTGGTGAGTGATCTCTGTCCTTATCTCAAGGCATGAGCCTTTCACTGGATCTCCTCTCACCTGTACAGTAGAAGGGAATGGACACAGCAACTTTGGGGGCACCTGACATCTGTCCCACCACAAAGTCAACCTACTACATGTGCTAGCAAGCATTTAATAAACCAAATGTCTGTTTTGAGTTCTGTGATGCAGGTTTGCTGCCACTGGTACTGTCAGAAATGTGTTCCTGGGCACTGACAGTTCAGGGTCCAAGCTGCCAGGGTAACTCCAAGATGGTAAAATGCACTATTCCACTTTCGTGTTGAGAAAGATCCAAGGAGATCTACACTGAACTCCTAGCACCATCATAAGGATGGAGGGAAAACAGTCACCGGAACACATGGTGGTACTTGGTTGAAGTCCCTTCCTGCTTTCACTGCTCTTTTGGCTACATTTAGGATATAATGTTCTACACATATTGTCTTCTCATTATGTCATCAGCAAACTAGGTGGGCAATCCCTTTGAGCAGGTGCAGAGAAATCTCACAAATACTCTGCAAAAATTGCCTTCCATCTACAGAGGAGTCTGAAAAAAGAAACACAGAACATCTCTTCTGCAGACGGAAAGCCACTGCCTTCAGCTATATGATGCWTTTTTAGCAATTTATGCATGGTTGCATTTACTAGTCCAAGTACTTGTTTACCCAGCATACAATTGTGGAATTGAAAGAGCAGCCATTTCAAAAGACTGATATTAAATAGAGCATGGTAGGAAATAGCAAAGAGGGAAAGTGCCAGGGATAATTTGTAAACAGAGCACATAGGGTCTGTTCTTCTTGACAGTGAGAACCAATATTTCCGATTAATTTCCCTTGAAATAATATATTACTCTATTTCAGACCCTAAAATTACTTGAAATATAAACCCTGCTATAACCAGCATGCTGGATAAGAATTGTGGACCAAACCCATGCATTTTCTTTAGGATGGGTTCACATTAAACATATGTGCACTTGTCTGTCATAATCAGGGTTATCAACATCCTTTAAAAACACTGAAAATTGAAACATGCAGTTTCCGAAACCTAAGTGAATGAGGCGAAAGAAAAACACCTAACAACATGAAACCAATGATAAACATTGCAAGTAGTAACAATACTGACATTTATAACTTTGCAGAAAATTAAGTTAATAAACTGAGTTTTRCAGGAAACTAGCACTTTCACAGTAAGTTGAAATAAACACCCCCTGGAAATAGCTGTACTGGCAGCTGTCTAAGCTAATGAATCTGGATTTCCTGGAAAAGATTCTATGGTAATTAAGGGAAGTTTGAAAAGTTAGTAATTGCTTTATCTGAATAGACCATCTGCACAATTTTTGTTTGGAAAATGTGTCAGAATTTTCTGATGTTCTTGTACTTTAGTTCTTCTCTTTTTTTTTTCCCCCCAAGCCTTTAGCATTAACAACATCTTAGGATAGTAATAGGTATCGCTATCGTTCTCTCTTTCTCTCTCTGCAAAGAACTTCTCAGTTTTGGAGTCCATAAAAGTTCTGAAGATCAAAACTATAACAGACTTGAACCCTCTTCAAGAGGATCTTTTACAGGTCCCCTCTTCAAGAGGATCTTTTACAGGTCTCCTACATTATTCTTGCCTTCACAGAGAGTAGTCATGCTATGGACCTGATTTTACCTGCATTTGAAAATGTTCAAATGTGTATAAAAGTTCCTACTTGGTGACTCCAGGTCAATTTTCACAATAAAAAGATAGATTTAGAAGAATTAATACAGGAAACTTTAACTGTAGTCTGGATATTTCCATTCATGTGGAGTTACCTCCAAACAAGCACCAACTTCCTGCACTCTTCTTTGGGCAGGAGGACTGTGGCATAGAGTGGTTAGCTCCCAATTTGGGTGCTTCACTGGACAAGCTGGTGAGGTGTAAGCACGTTTTCAGCTTAGATCATGAGCAGCTATAGTTATAGCTATATAGGTAGGTATATATGTATGTATATGTCTGTATACAAGTAAATATATTATAGTTATCTCTATATATATACAGTTATCTCTGCAGAATGTGCGGATTTCTGAAAACAGTAATTTCTCTTCAYGCAGCAAACACTTCTTTGCTATCAAAAAGGGTAGAAATACCATTAGACRTGGATGGCAACTCTGAAAATTATTTCTAGTTCATAGCTTTCTCTAAGTGGCAGCTAAATCTTCTCAATCTGATTTTCTTTGTGCCTACAGCAATTTTATCTGGCAAATTGGTCAGTTTCAGGGTAGAAATGCAAGCAGAGGAATCAGGTTTAGAAATGTTCTACTATTCTGATTTTTAATGAAAGAATTCTACAGCAAGAGGTGTCTTCCCCCTATCCCAGTTTAATTTATGAGTAATTCCAGTCAAGTCAGAGAAATTGGGCTGGTATGAGATGAAAGATTGTATGAGGGAAATTCACACTCATGGTGGCAAAGGAAATTTTTTTATTTCCTTTCATCCAAGGAACACAGTTCTTATTTATGATCTATCCTCTCAAAAAAATTAAAACTTAACCTAAGTGCAATGAGAAGCAGGTTGACCCAGTATTTGGCAACACATTTTCCAGGAACTCAGGCTGTAGTTTCCTCCAGGAAAGACCTCCTCCAAATGACTTGTACTGGGGAAGGAAATAAGGCAGAAATTAGATAAAAGAACTTCKCACAGAATCACAGAATTTTGTCATGTGAATCTCTTTTCCTCTGCCATGTATGTATATTTACATATATACATGCACATAGGAATACACTTCCTCCAAAGCAACTTTAGATGTGTTAAAATTTTCATGAGAAATGAAACAGAGAGAAGACTTTCCAAACACCAGCCAAGTGCCACATTCAGATGTTCTCCCTTTTTATCAGGCTAACTCCTGGTTTTCTGTATAAAGTCCCCATGCCTATGGTATAGCTCCCTAGAYAACTGAAATTATTTCACTTCTCTATTCAAATTTTGAAGCATCTGCTCAACACTGATTCTGCTGAAAATAGAGCAAGTTCTTGTCCTTGTAGCAACCTGGTAGAGCTAAAATTAGTGTGATGAGCAAAAGTTGGAGTAATGAAAAGATAAGAACGACTGAATGTACCCAGAGATCATTTTTGCTGTGTAAGTTCTTCTATTTTCAATAGCAAGGAAAAAGGATGAATTAAGAGTATTTATTTCTAAAGCAATTAGTTGTGAAAATTAGAGGGAAAAAAAAAAGGCAGTACATTAGGACAAATTTGAAAAGTTCTTGCCATAACCTTAATACATAGACCTTTGGTTCTTTGTGAGATAGTGTTAAATACATCTGAATATATTCTTTATTTAATATGAGTATTTCTTTCTTCTTTGCCTTGGACAGAGAGTTATGAAATACAATTTATCTCAGAATACTTTTCAACTTTAAATGCAAGTTAAGATTTCAATGTAAACAGGCCTGATGACAAAACTATTATCTTCAGTCACCCTAAAAGACAGAAAAGGATGGAAAGGATCCTGACATTCCTTCAGCAATTGCTCTCCTCAAATACTATGTTAACATTATATTAGTCAAAATATTTGATTTATTTTTGTTAGCATTTGAGATAAACATGAGCTRTGCTACTTAAGTCTTTATGTAAAATTCTACCTTTCGTCTTTTGGGTTGCTCACACAGAATCACAGAATAGGCTGAGCTGGAAGGGACCCRCAAGGATCACCAAGTCTGATTTCCAGCTCTGTATAGGACACCCCAAGAGTCACACCCTGTGCTCAGCGTTCAAGAGCACTGTCCAAATGCTCTTGAACTCTGTCACGCTGGTGCTGTGACCCCTTCCCTAGGGAACCTGTTCCAGCACCCCACAATCCTCTGGGTGAAAAACCTTTTCCTGATTTCCAACCTAAACCTCCCCTGACACAACTTCAGGACATTCCCTCAGGTCCCATCATTGGTTGTCACAGATGAGAGATCAGTGCCTCTCTTTTCACAAGGAGATTTCAACAAAGATATTTTGAATTGTCTGTTGGTTCTGTATGTATTTGTCATGCAATAGAAAAATGCCTAAGAAGAGGAAAACATTGAAACAACAATAAAATACTTGTTTCTCTAAAAGATGCAAGTTCTGAAAGCAGGTGTCTGAGARAAAAAGTWAAATAAAAAGAAAAAAATAAGCCAAATTAAAAAAAAAAAGTTTTGAGAGAATATATGAACTTCCTAAATTATACTCTCAGAGGATAAAAAGTTCCTCAATACCTGGTGAAGAGACGTTGGCAGCATTTAACTAGCTCTGTGCTGTGGGCAGGGAAAYCTGTGAAGTTGGAAGCATTTCCTAATAAGACATGGCAAGGAACTTCCAGAACAGGCACAGTCAGCATTCCTGTGAAGTAAGTTACAATTTTCTTAATGAGTAATGAAGAGGAAGATAAGACTTGGGGATGTGACTCATGGGGGCATGATCAAATGAACCATCCTGGCTGACGCAAAATCACCACCTGAGGTGACTATGTAAAGGTAYAAGATCAAAATTCCTTGAACTGTGTGACTTTTGAAGAATCTGAACCATTTWAAAGAATTAAGGAGCAACTACAACAATTTATTTACTTTTAAAATTTAAAGTACAGCAACTTCTTACACTTAAATAATTTTTGTTTTCTATTTTTTTTGATGATACTAATACCTTTTAATGATGCTAAAAATAATGATGTAATACCTTTCTCACTGCTGGGTCAGTGCATATCCTTTAACTAAAATGGAGTTTTGCTACATTTATAGCAGTGCAAGTTAATACAGAACCTTTTACTTTGTTTTAAAKTGAGTTTGCTTTTCTAGATGTTCTCCAAAACTTCCTACAAATAGAAATGTGAGCACTATAGTAATGGAGACACAAAAWTATGAAAGTGATAACTCCTTCTGTATGTAGTGTTGTGGAAAYGGACACATTTTTAATATGTTCTTTTCTTAACTGGGGAAACAGAAATTGCTTGGCTTTTTTACTTTCTCCAGAGTATAAGGAAAGCATTTGCCATGGCAGAAGTGGGTGGAATGCAATTTTCTTTCCAAAGCAGATTCTATTATTTTGGAAAGATTTTCCCAGTGGCTGTTCACAATATTATTCTTAAGATCAGTATTTTGAAATGACACATTTTAGTACATCTTCCTGATTCCTCAGTTATGCAGAGTAGTGTCATGTATTAAAATATTATGGATAGCTGTGACCATAACTGATGTTATTTCATGTGTACAAGTTCTRTAGCCCTCAGAAAACAGTGTGGGTTTATCCTTAAAACATGCATGTTTCTGTTGCTATCATGAACACAAAAGCACAAAGAAGTTGTGGTAGAAATAGACATAGTGTTTATAGCTACATGAAGTACCAGGATCACTGTTGAAATATGCGTGGCTTAACCTCCRTAACACAATTTTGTATATCACATACTCAGGAATGAGAGATGGAAATGGGATTATTAAACACTGGGGATAAATTTTACCTATTGAAATGTAACTGGTTAATTAATTAATTAGTCTTTTGTACAATTAATACAATATTTTTAATTTACTCCCTAAAATGGCTGTTGCATTCTCATTTTCTCTCATTTTGAAAATAATGATCTGTTGTGGAGTCCCATTTTAGGACCATTTCACTAACCTAAGTGCTCTGTGAAAATAATATCCACTCAAAATCTCAATATAACATTAGAGTTGCTCACTCCTACTATTTTACATGCTTGTATTCCACTTTTCTCTTTTTTTTTCCAAAATTAGTTCTSTATTTCTGTATCTAGTGGTGCGGAGGAGGGACTGTAACTCATCTATAGCCTGCTTTTTTATGAGTCCTGTGTTGCACACAGAAAAAAACAAAAARAAACCCCAACAACCCCTTCCTGCCAAAGCAAAAACACAACAACCCACCAAAAAAAGAAAAAAAAAAGAAAAAGAAAAAGYATAATGGAAGAACTAAAATCTTTACATCTTTTCATATTCTAGTTTTCAGGAACTTCTTTTCTCATATCAACTTTTAATCCTACCAAGCCCAAAAATGCTTGTGGTTTGAGTGACAGGGGCAGCTCAGRTGGATATGTTGTGGTGATGGTGCACTGCCATGTGGTGGTCAGTCACTGCAGAGGACACCAAACTTGACCACTGTACCTGCAACACAGGCTGTCATGAAACAGGCTGCAGTTCCGGCAATCATTGCTCTCAAAGCTCCATCGGCTATTTCCTTCTTTTTTGAGGGAGCTATGCTTGCTAGGAAGAAAAATAAAGGGTATGTCAAACTGAAACACATATAAGGAAGATGAACCTGTCAGCTTTTGCCCCCACAAGAGCAATTTCCCACCCTTCAGTTTGAACTAAGAGAAACACGGAAGGAAAATGAGACATTTTTAGTGGGCTATTTGAAGGCCAATTGCCAGTGTTGGTTGTCACCGTTAAGAGGGTGGCTTGTGTACAAAATGATAACTTTTTGCTTTGGCAGTCTGCAGATAAGTGTTGACTCACTGTGCCCTTCAAAKGAGCCTAGCCTCATGGCTGGGTCTTGCTCCTCTATCCTGTCCCACTGCTGGCACTGCAGACCCCAGTGGGGCTTCGCAGTAAAGAGGGCTGCCAGCAATTCTGGCTGCCTGGTAAGGAGTTCAGATGGTTTTTCAATTCTTTTTTTTCTTAAAACTGTTTTTTTTTTCCCTTTCCCTATAAGCCTAGTGTATATATGTGATAAGTTTTAAAAGAAACAACCAACTACATATTTCTCCATGCTATGGAGATGATTTGCTCCTCCTCAAGCTTGTGGGTTGCAGTAGTTCAGGCTCATGCTTGAGGGCTAAGCAGGGAGGGCTGTCAGAAGGGCTTGGCTCCCTCCCCTATCCATAAGTACCTCTCCCAGAACCTCCACACAAAAGCCTGTCCCCCTCTGGTTGCCCCTCCATTCACGGTTGAGTGCTAGGCCTGGGCAAAGCAGCTGCTCAGGCCTAAGGTTGCTGAGCTTCACCCACAGCCTGTTCCTTTGCATGCTTTATTTGGGATTTGCTCGACAAACAAATTGTCTGTGAGAGGGGTTCTTACTCAGGGCTCCTATTACCAGTCCCAGGGAGCCAAAGTTGGCAAACCCACAAAGAGCATAGGTGGCGATGACTTCAGAGCGAACCTGAAAAGCAAATACACATCCTCTGAGTGGTGTGAAACAGCTCATTGTGATATAAACATCTGAAATCATGGCACTGTGGTTCAGAAATTCGAGGACTAAAATCACTCTGTTTTGCTTGGTTTCTGCCCAAGGTGTGTCTTTCAGAATGGTAGACTTATTCTCTTGTTGAAAGTCAGAGGCACTTATACTCACTGCATATGTGAGGACTCATAAACCATRTGATGATTTTATTTTTCATGTATATTGTTGTGCCTTGTTGGATTGAGTACTAGTAATTAAAGAAAAAAATATCTTACTAGTAGCAGTTGAGCTGCTGTTTTCTGGAAGATGAATCAGAGAGCTATAACTCAACTTGTTTTTCATAGCTGGATGCCTCTAAAAAACTCTGTTAAAACTTCCAGTTTAGTATGCAACCCTGACTTCCTTGTCCCTGAAGAAGCAGAGGACTCTATGTACAAAGCTGCTTTGTGCATGATCCACCCCGTGCAGAGAAGGCAAATGGGTCTCCTAGGAAGTGGGTACATTGATGTGTTAACAGGTGGAGAGGGACATTATGATTTTGGAATCCCCATTAACAGCTCATTTCCATACTGACTTCTGCCACCTTTTTTCCCTGGAGTAATACCAGCTAAGCCTGGATCTCAGAGGAGAGACAAGGCCGGCATTGCCTACACAGAGGGACTCCTCACAAAATGRCTTTAGGTGAAATCAGACTACAAACTTTGCAAACCCTAAGACAAACGTAGTTCAAGCGTTTTGAGAAAGGAGGCAACATATCTCAGCAAATGGATTTTTGTCCTCCTGGCAGCTCTAAATTCCTATTTACTGTGTTTTAGGCTCAAGTTAAAAATGAGTGAGTGTTCTAGCAGGTTTCCTGTTTATTCGATGTCTCTCTGTTTTAATTCCTCTTTTATGAACATCAATTTGTAGATACGTTCAAATCAATCTGCACAAATGCAGGAAAATGTTTTTCAAGTACCCACTCTACCAGCCTTTCCTAGAAAAAGCTSTGTGTACTGTGATTTCCCTGCTTTCATTTGCACTTTCCCAGCTCTGAAAACAGGAAGCCATGTAATTAATGACTCAGGTGAACACACTTGTTTGCTCAGTCTGAGTGAGTGTCTGTGTGTGGATATATTAGAGAGCTCTGAAGCTGAAGAGAAATTAAAAATGGAGGCCAAGCACACCCTCACCTGAACTGTAATTATAATGGTTACCAGCCAATTTTTACCAGTATTATGAATCAAAACTGTTTATGTATCTCAGAGCTTTTCACTGTGGAGGCTAATACAGCTCTTTATAGGACTAAAAGTGAATGTGAATGTTCCATATGACATCTTATGGGGGGAAAAAAAGAGAAAAACAAGGTGAAACAGAGTTCATAGAAACTGTGCTTTAAGCCTGAATTCCAGGCTAAAAAAACTTTATTCACTCATGTAGGAATTCAGYGTTACATTCACAAAGTAGAAGAAAGCACAGCTATAGCAGGTCACATCAAAGATCATTGTAGCCCAGGATTCTACTGCCAGGAATTTCAGGAACACTGGTAATGGATGCTCAGGCAAGGGTGCGCATATTTGATCAGGCCATCTGGCTTTGTATCTCCACATGTGAAATATGTTCTGTTAGTCAGGAATGCAAGTGGTCAAGAATGTAGTCTTCTTTTTTAACATATGAAGTATCCACAGCATCCCAACTGATCCAAACAAGCAAGTAAGAGCTGTACAAAACACTTTCTAGTTATGTTTCTCCACAGTGACAATTTGTCTCAATTTGAGGATGAAGTACCAATGCAGGTGTAAAATTGGGTATGATGCAGGTGTAAAGTTTTCGTTGCCTATGCTCAGGATGAATTCAGCATGTGCTGTGCATGTGAATGCCAGATGGTGGAGAAGTGGCGTCTGCAAAGGTCAGCTTTGATCAYTGCATGACCTTTGGCCCCCTGCACCCCTCTAGGATGCCCTTAGCACTGCCTTCCTCACGCTGTAGCATGAGTTACATGTCTGTTGGCTAGTCTGTGAATGAGAGGTGGAACAAGGCTGGAAATCTCAACTGAGACAGCCTGGTTGGAATATGTGTGACCAGGSAGGTGTATGCCATGTAATACATGTCTTTTATTACTGCCCTCTACAGAGGGAACAGCAGCCTACAGCAAAGGTGTGCCAGTAGTGCCATTTGCTGGAGTTTGATGGAAGCCTCTTTARTGCTCAGACAAACCTCTGAGGGCAGGAGGATACTCAAGCTCTTCCTTGGGATTTTCTTGGGAAAGTAGCTCATAGGGAGGTGCTAGCTAAGAATCAGGTAGGAAGAAACTTGCCTTGAGGACAGCCTCTGTCTTAAGCCCAAAATTGTGCCCTTATGTTTCAAAGTTTGTTCAAAATAGCTAGGATAAATACAATCATGGCAGCCTCACAGAGCAATGCTGCACTTTCATAATTGAACTCTGTCACTCAAAGACACACTTAAGAGTAATATGCAACCATTTTATGTTTGCATTAAAAAATAAGTTGAGTTTCAACACTGAAGTATCACATCAAATAAATCTGTAGAACAGAAAATACTACTTACTGTCATATACTGTTTCACACCATTAATGTACATGCTTCCACCCTTTTCTCGGTTTTGAATCAGTTTTGAAAGGCGCTCATAAGCCAAAAATTCATTGAAGAAAGTTTTGTAACCTAGTAGTCCAGCAACAATAAAACTGTCTTCCCAATCTACTCCCATCATGAAGGAGAATGGCATGAAGACATGAGCACAAATGTTCTGCAGAATGTAAAAGACAGAGCAGGTCAAAAGATACAGTTGGCCAAAGAACAATGACATACAGTAAGTTTTTTTAAACTTAAAATAAGGATGGTTTATTTCAGCAGAGGAAAATCAGCTTTGAATTTTTGCTGCCCTTTTCTCTCCACTTCTGGGAGAGTTTTAATAGTAAGGCATGCTTCAGTAATTTTGAAAACACAGATTTTAAAAAACAGATTCTATATATAACAACATTTTTTTGTATGTCCCTAATTTTATATCTAAAATCAAATAAAGTTTCCTGTGCCTTTCCCTCCCTCAATAATGGCTTCTAATTAGGTATGTTGTTAGAAGAAAAGAAGGAAGATTGAACTATAAGAGTTGATAAGATGACTGAGAAGACTAATTCTTCTGCTGATTAAATCAAATGTGTTAATGAACATGCTTAATTACCAAGTTATTGGACTTCAACTGGTGTAAACAAAAGAGTTGTCTCTGCATGCAAGCTGTGCATCTGGCACAATTACAGCTGAACCTATTTTTTCCTGGTATTATAAGTTTCATTCAAATTTAAGAAGAAATCCCATATCACAGTATGGCTTATTTTTAAGAGAGGAAATAGCTCCAGCCATGAAAAGGTTCGATCAGATTGTCCTTAGGGAATGTAACTGAGGTCTTTGCTATTATTACTATTCCTGGCTGGTTTCTCTGCTTAGTTTCACCCCCAAGGGAAGGATGGCTGCATGCATGGTGCCAGTCCATGTGTCTCAATTTCTTGTGGACTATCTATCTGTCCAAATCTTACACCACCCAGCAGTTATTAAAATACCAGCCCTTGCATGAGTGTGCCTGAAGCATGCACACTTTTGCCTTTCCTCAGCTGTGGATGTCTTGGGTGCAGTGGGGTATCTGTGAAAGCTCTACAGAGTATTAACTTAGCATTGCTGAAGACACATCAGTTATGAATGTCTGTTCACTTCTGTAGCACCTTTAACACAACTTATATCCAGGTTTCACACAGTGCTTTTATTTGGGTCTTGCATAACAAAAAGCCCCAAACCTTGAAACAAGGTGGTTACATTGGCTCAAAAATGATATATGGACCTAGGTGCAAGCAGAAGTTCTGTTTGAAACCCATTTGCTCAACTGAGTGATCTGGGTACAGTTTTACATTGTAATTGTCCTGAGAATGAAGTGGTTTTAAATAAGTCTGGCTTCAGACAAGTCCAGYTTTGCTGCACTGTCCCCAGCTAAGTGAACCTAGTGAGGATTAACGATTTGATGGGAGTCTCTGGAAATAAAGCCACTTTAATGCTGAGCTGAAGGAGATGTTAATAGCTTGCCAAGTGTGTAACTGACAGATCTGCTGCCCTGACACATCAGGAGGCAGATGGTAGCATACTCTGTGTAAACTTACTCTGAAGGCTAGCAATAACACCACACAGGAAAACTATACGTGGACTAACAGATACAGAAACACTTACATGGCAGAAATTTGACTGCTCAGAAATTTTTCAGAACATTCAAATAAAATATGGGTTTGGATCACATTAAAACACAAAACAGCAAGAACAAAAATAACTACAAATAAACCAAGCACTTAAATTTGTGGAAGACAAATTATGCATGTATGTAAGCTGCATGAAGAACTGGGAGACYATACCTCAAAGCTCAACTGTGGATAGTCAAACAAGCTGCCCAGCCAAGAAAGGGCTGAGTCAAKGAAGCTCAGCAGGGCAAGGAAGGAGATCAGATTCACGGCGATRTTTGCTACCAGTCTGATGGAGGTAGACGCACCCTGACTGGCTGCTTCCAGCAGGTTCTTCGATTCACTTTGCCAATGAAGAGAAAACCAGAGYGTGAACATTTTAAAATTCAAAAATAACAGAACTAAAAAGTACACGCACTTGATTAGAAGTGGAGTATTGAAGCTGTTCACTCAGAGAAAATAATGAAGAGGAATGATGAGGTAAAGTTGGCTTTTCCAGTCAGTCCCCATGGCAGACACCTGAAGTGTATGCTTGTGGTGCCCTGAGGATGAATTCTGATACATTTAGATGGCAAGGTAAAGGTCAAGTCTCAACACTGSAGCACTGTTAGAATTAGGGAGAGATCACTGCTCTCCTTCCATGCAGCCCTTGCAGAAATGCCTGGGCCATTTAGGAACAGCTCCTTATAAGACTTATTGCTTTGTCTATCATTCTCCAGAGAAGTCTCCCTGTAGATGGGCAACAAGTTTGCTTCTGTTGTTAATGGCTCTGCCTTTGCTTTTACATGTTTACATTTGCAGATTCATTACAGGAAAAARACAGCAACATTACTAATGGGAAAGCCTCCTGGCAGGTCACCTCAGGCAGGCATTTCCCTCTTTCTTTGGAGAGTTTACAGTTTGGCCCAGGTCCTTGGCATATGTTAGATTGCAACTGGGCACACTCATCTAAAATCAACCATTTGCAGTATATTAGTCTGCAACTGATTGCTCACACACCTCCTATGTAGTCCCCTTAAAATATATATGTGAAGAGTTATTTTTCCATATCTCATTTTTTGCAGCAGTATTAAATAAACAGTAAATAGAACAGCTTGCCTTTTTGCCATTTGTAGGCCATTCCTCAGAGTTATCAAAGGCTTTTCAGTTTCAGGCCAGAATAATTTGGAGGCAGCTAATGATGCTGGTGCTGACATGACAGAAGCAGTCAGTAGGTGGGAGGAGGAAACCTAGAATTCCAGGAGATAGAAAATACACTGTGRTAACTGTATAATGCACAAACATGGTGGAAAGCAATTATATTTGTTAGTTGTTTGGATTATTTTTCTAYGGGATGTCATTAAAAGATCATATTGCTCATAAGGTAGAGAAAGAGCTATCAGAAGACATGGGATTTTTGTGGTTAATTCCTTCAGAGATGAAGAAAATAAACAGTGGGAATGACTGAGCGATAGTTTCAAGCATTTTAGCTGGGCTTCATACTTAGAAGATTTCAGATAAACCATGCATTTTCCAGTTCTCCTGTCTTACCCCAAAAGAAATATATGCCCCTAAGACACTTCCAGCAATAGTTGAGAATCCTGCTGTCATGACTGCATGGAGTTCAGATTTGGTGACRTATGGTAAGTAGGGCCGTACCAGGAGAGGAGACTCTGTCTGGAATTGAAAGACAAGCACCAAATTAAGAAATCTCTAATAAAAGTCCATAGTTGGGGTTTTTTTTTTTTGTTAACAGTGCAGAAAAATGAGYGTCTGCATCACACTTTCACTAGTTGTATCTAGTGCTAACAGGGACTCAAAGTTTAATAGAGGCTTTTTTCATTCCAATTTTAATTTTAATTTTAATTGAGGCTTTTTTATTCCAAGAATGTCTGAAGACAGTTCTGGCTGGTTTGCTCTCTCCCTGAAAGACACAATGAAGTTGCCAAGAAACTCTATTCCAAATTTGAGTGACTTAGGGACAGCCACAGGTCTGAGCTACAGATAGGACTGTCAGTCAAGTGAAACGTGCCCCTTTGGCACATGTGTTAGCACATCCTGATGGTAGTGTCATGCAGAGGTGCTACTCTAAATCTTGAAACAGTGTGATGTGGTCATGTATCACTGCTAAATATCATGTTAATTTGGCTTAGTGTCTAGTTGGTGATCTTTCTGCATTACTTCTAAGCTTGGAGCAGACTTTGTAAGTGTGGATTTAATGCATTTCCCATTAAAGTGGTCTGCTAGATGCTGACCACTCTGTGGATAAGGCCTTGTACTGCTATCCCTGGAGCTCAGTTTTCTGCATTGTCTCTCTCTCCTGCCCCTGCCTGCTTTGCGTGCCATCTTTTCACACCACTTGACTTTTCAATTGAAAAAGAACCCTCATTTCTTCAGCCTTGGAGTAGTCTGGTAGGGAACCTATCACCTACATTTATGTTTGACCTTCTGTTGGGAAAGCATTTCGGCTTCCCAAATCCACTCCATTGTGCATCACTGCCAACATATAAACATACTAGAGTTTTGAAAATCAACCATCAGGCTTGCTCTAGTGGAATCCTAGCTTTATAAAAGATTATTTTTTTAATACACAAATGCTCAGTGAGAAGCATTATTTCCTTGTAGTCTGTAATATTGTGTTAGTATGTTTTTCTGTGCTCCAACTCACCTGTCCCACAAAGATGTTACCTGCAGCTACCAGAGACTCAACAGGAGTTGTCCCCATGAAAATGTGCATTACCCAACCAACCTAAAATGGTTTTAAAAAAATAAACAAAAATTCAGTCTGCCTCTTCCATTCTGTTCTCGAGTTAATCATATCAATCTAAGAGTTCAGAGACATGTTACAATATTTCCTGATTTAATGATTTCAGCTTCAAGGTATTGCACACTCATGTAATTGTTACAGGCTAAAATAAGACAGAAGAGGAATAATTTAACAGAACTGAGAGTATTCAAGGCTCCCTCTGGGAACAAAAATGTTAAACTAAATTGAACACAACAGATATTTTGATGCATTCTTATTACTTATGTTTTTGTCCAAAGAGACTTGTATCATATGAAGGGAAAAAATGTGAAACTTAGATTAAGGCTAAAAAATGATTCACTGCAACTTTAGCACTCTGATGTCAGCTATGTGAACTTCATGGTGCTTATATAACAATTCTGCGAATGTAAGGGGCAAAGTACTTTTCATTTAAGAATACCTTCAAATTTAAGAAAACCTTCAAATAAGGTTTAACTACTACCATAGAGGAAGATCTTTTTGACAGGTTTATTGGAAAGAGGGGACAGAAAGTAGGCTTGATATTATCTTAGTAGACACTAGCAATAGATGTAGAAGCAGAAATTAACACTTAATAGAATGAGGTGAGGAACCTGCTTCGATCTTATCAGGGTACCTGAGACAGGAAGGTATAGGCAATTGCTACTGCAGAAAGCAGAAATCCACTGCCTGTCATTCAATCTCCATCCTGCATTTTGAGGGCTGAGAGAAGGCCAGGCAGAAAAGAATATTTAAGCAAGTATGGCATCTGAGGAACACTAATGCTATTCAGGCAAATCTAACAATTAATATGACATAAGCAATGAAACCAGACTGAGAGAGGAAAAGTGTGCTGTATCACATCATTTAAGATTTTGCAATGGTATCAYCTGCAACTGTTTCCAGGCTACAGTTCCTCTGTATGTGTCTAGAAACTTTCCCACACTAGCCAAATGAGTACCCAACTGGCAAAAATGCATACCTTTCCAATAAGCCACTGCATGAATCCAACATGGTAAAGCACAGACATGACTGTACTGAAGAAAACCACAATTGGCAATACCTGGTTTGAAGACACAWGATCATTAAAACTTTTCAGAGTGGTTCCCTGTCTTTTAGGCCATTCAAATTTTGAAAAAACAGTAATGTTTTTGAAGTCGTACTTACAGGTACTGAAAACTCATCATTAAGTTTATAATTATGCCGCAAAATTGTTGACTTTCCAGATTTGTTTGCGCTGGAATTGAGTAATTTTCATTTATCTATATAGTTTTCCAACATGACTACAATTGTTTTGAAACTGGTTTAGCATAATATACACTAGTTTATAGCCATGTTTAAGTCAGTTCCAACATTTACATTCTTTAAGCAGAATCTGTTTGAAGGTATATCTTTAACAAATACAAAAAGTGAATACAGGTCTCTTACTGTGGAGACAAACATACTTTCCTTTGACATAATTTAGAAGAACTGGATGAATGTCCAACACACTGGTCCGATGGGTTATTAAATATGTGGGGTTTTCATCCTAAATAAAATTTCTATAACTTGATTCTCAAGTATGTTAAATACATACTCCATCACTTACAAGCTACTATACAACAGAAAGAAAAATCCCTCCAAAAAGTCCAAAATTAGTCTGACAGATAAGTTATAGCTAAAACAGTACCACTGTAATATGAAAAGTTAACTTCAACTCTTAGTGTGAAGAGATTTATTTGACCCTTAGTGATTAATTTGTCTGTCAGCATCCCAGGAAAGCCCAACCCCTTGTACCCTACCAGTCTGTCAGCATCCTATTTAGGGGACCCTCCACTCCAATCCACTGCTGGATTGGAGGGAAAACCAGTGTAAGGGAGAGCCTTCAGCAGGTCTTCCCCTTTATTAAGAGTGTGTTACCCACCACTAGTGACTGCTGGTGTCCGCAWGGGATGCACACCAACACTTTATGGGATAACACTCTTTATTAATACAAAATTGTGACAGATTAAGTTTTGAAGCTTGTTGATGATAGTATCTGACTGCAAAAATGTACTTGAAGGACTACACAGACAAACTCTAATAAAAGTATCCACATAGAGGGCACAAAGGGTCTGGTTATTAAACAGTTGGCACCCCTGTGGGGAAGAACACAGGTTCAGCCCATCTACTCCTCCTAGCAGTTACAATGGAGTCTTCCCTTACTTTTGCCCCATTCTCAACTTACTTACACACTATTTCTTTGTGTGTAGGTGGAGCATGAGTGACTAGTCATATATGCCTTTACTGTTACTGATTAATGTAAAAGTCTCTCCCTTCACTTTTAAAGATACAGTCAAAAAGAGTGTAGAATGCATGCCCAGTGAGGGRTGGCTGTACCTCAGGGATGTGTAACTTTGGCACTAAGTTGCGTGTTAATATTATTACTAAGCTTTAATGAAGCAAGTTCATCTAAGGAGAGGGATTTTGCCACAGTTGCTGACTCAGCATTGGGGCAGCTTCCCCTTTTTCTCTARGTTGACAGGTGATGTGCAGTTTATCAGCTACAGAGCACCACCAAGTTCCCTTCCCTGCAAGGACTTCAACAGAGCCAGTTGTGGTGTCTCCACTCTGCTGCATCCTTCATTCCATCCCCCTCAGCAGGTGATGGGAAATCCTTGTGGAATAGGTTTTAAGTCAAGCCAACTGCAATCCATCCAGGGAGCAGCAACTGTGATTGACTGTATAATTTCCATACTGCTGTAATTCCTGCTAAGATGCCAGTATAACTCCTCAATTTCCTCTAACTCTATCCCCAGTTACCTGTCCACAGGGTCTCCAGCCATTTCCCGTAACTGCTAAGACTAGGAAGCTTTCATGTGTTTTCAATAATGACATAATGCTTTATAAATTAAATCAAATAACAGAATGCAAAACAACAAACCACTTCGTTAGTTCAGSTCTCAGCAATAAATAGAAGCAATGGCTTTCTAGGAAAGCTGGTACGATCAACAATTTTGATAAACATTTAGAAAATCAGTTTTGCTGACSAGAAAAAAATCACTGAAAGGACGGAGTGCATTTAACCAATATTGTTGTGCTGTTTCAACAAGTTAATACAATGATACTTTTTCTACTTTGAGTCTTTGTCCCTTTTTGCGATCACATAGGGATATGCTTGCCACACGGTAATAGCGGAAAGTTCACATCAGTAAAATAATGTCTTTCTCCCCTGCCTTTTCTCTTGTTATTACCATGCAGAGCAGGGAGCTAAAATTGCTGGCTGCTCTCAACTCCCCTACCATTAGTGGCTTGTTGTTCAATTTTTCCCTTATTTTCCTTTAAAGAAGTTGCTATCAATGTTTAAGGAACACCCTGCTTTTTCATATGCTCCTAAAGCCTTCAAAGCAAAGCCTTTCTCAGGGAGCCATAATCCTCCTGTTGTAAAAAGAAAGATACAGATTTAACAGAAGTCTAATTGTTTGTTTGCTCAAAGCAAACTTTGCCTTTCAGAGTCAACAGGATTGAAGACTTAATACTAAGAGGCTTTYTGAATCTACTTAAGCACTTGGATGTTTATTTGGGCAAGTTTTTTTAGGACTCTGAAACTCTTTACCTGCASACACAAATATACATTTAATGTTTATGTATGCAAAAACATGCATTTATGAGTAATTAGTGATTCCAGAACCATGTGATTAAAGGCAATGGGGGACTGGTCAGAACACACATATGGGATGTGTCTGCTCACCTCACTAGGCAGAAAAGTCATGTTTCCCCACATATTGCTAAGGATGYGGTATGGATACAACTGGACTGACATTCTTCTGCAAAGACATATCCTGCCCCTTGTCTAATCTGCCAGGAGCTACGCATTCTCTTTTAGTGCATGCTTTGAAATATCTTGGGGCAAGATTTGGAGAGCTCATCACAACATGAAAACTTCATAAAATGTTTGAAAGACACAAATAGTGCTTTGGACTGACTTAATGTCCAAAAAAATGACAAGTGTTTCAAGACAGAATAGGCTGGCTGTCACTCACTGTTGTTGGGAAAGGGAATTCCCTGTCTACAGGAGAAGCAGATGGAGCATGTTTTGGAATTGTTGTACACTAGTCTGCCATTCTGTTTACTACATATATATTCTTATATATATGCAGCTCTGAAAATCAACTCATGAGTTTTGTCTTCTTGTTTTTCAATGTGAGAATAATCTACTGGTTCCTGTTATCATCTTCTAGAAATTTCATTGTTTTGCTGGCYTGAACCATAGAACAAGTCTGATCAATGTTTGCCTACACAGAACTTCTGGCTGTCTGGTCCCTAGTCACGGCTTTAGTAAGCGAAGTATTTTGCATAATCATGGAGGCACTAAGTATCACTTAGTGATATTAGTGATAATCATATTCATAAGGCCATGTCAAAAACCACAGGAAAAATAACAAGGGGCTGGGAATTTAGTAATTTCATCCCTAAAACATGTAAYTGGAATTTTTTATTTGAGTGCTCAGAAGAGTAAAGGTGAGAGAAGCCTAGAAAGTGAAACAAATGTGCATAAGTACTGCTCTTGAAAGATAATTCATATTTTTTGATGAAATGMCTAATTTTTTTTTTATCCTTTAAGATGTTCTGATTATTCTTAGTAGCAGGTTCTTTCACAGATAGCACCTTCTTTCTCAAGTAATGAAAGAGCTAAAATTGAAAAATATCTAGCTCGGAACATTAACTTGATTAAAAAAATAGGATTAAAGGCATGTAAACCCATGGTCAGGAATCTGAAATACCAAAACAATGGTCTTTGCATAAGTCCTGATACATTTCTCATATTTGTTTGGGGTTTATTTATTTGTTATTTGGGCTGGTTTGGAATTTGGGAGGGTTTTTTTTTTGTTTTATATGCTCTTGATTCCAGCCTAAGCAAGCCTTGTGGCATGGGCTACWGATTAAACCCAGGAAGGATGCTGGTGCAGATTAGAGAGCAAAGAGCAAATAAGCTGTATTCCAGCTGTTTTCCAAAAAGGTCTCTTAAGAGAGAGATGGGAAATCTCCCTGGGATCTTACCAACCTAAYAGTAATACAATATCATGTAATTCTTTCTGCTCATGCAGTTTCTAGCTCTTCTACCAGGAATAAATAAATTCTCRTCTAGGCTTTCCACTTCTTTGGGGGGAACATCTGTGAGGCAGTGGCCTGCACAGCATTTAAGGTACAACAGCACAGCCTGGTACAGCACTTTTACTCATGAAGAAGTGCRGAAGATAGGCAGGAGGTAATGTTTGTGTCAGTGGTCAGGTCTGTCTACATACAATATATGTTATAATTAAACTAAATAAATACAATCTAACTCAGTGTACAGCAGTAAATGAAAGCAATTCCAAATTTTCTATTCAGAATGTCACATAATAAGGAATAATTTACCTGTTGATTACTCTGGTGACTGTGACACAAGACATAGTGTAACTCTATTTCCCAGCTACACTGTTCCTTTCGCCATTGTCTATCTGCCAAATGCAGTGTAAAACAACCTTCTTACCGTCTTACCTTAAAAGCAAAGAAATGATCTGTGTATTTGTCACCAAACACAAACTTGGCACCTGTATCAGTGTACTCCAGAAAAGTCTAGAGACAGAGAGAAAAGTAAATTAGCCGTAAGTTCTGGGCACCTGTGAAAATGCAAGTAAATAATGCTAGTAGTCTAGAGATATGTCTGAGATATGGTGAGGTCCAAGAAGCTTAGGTTCTGGTTTGTATGGGTCTGGACCTCGCTGACTGTCTTTGGCTGAATTGAGGGTCTCTGCTGTGCTCTGTTGAGTAYCCAACACAATAGAGGCCATAAACTACACTAACAGAAACATTTAMTTTTTAATCCCAATACTGTGATACATTTCTATGCTCCATCTGATGCAAGTAAGTACAACAAATTATACAGTTTAAAATAGAGATTTGAAGCCTGAAGTAATGAGTTCTGAAAGGTGTAGCTAAGAACTAGCCTAAGGGAATCTTCTACTTATTAATTTTGATCCGATGGTGCRTTTTTATACTCCTGATGCAAACGGGCATTAACGATACCGTTTAAAATGGAGTTAAAATACAGATTATAATAGTTACARTAACTAGCTCTGACAGAAGAGACTGTAAAACCTGAAAACATGAAGCTAACGAAAGGGGGCACCAGACCTGATTCAGTCAGAGATGAGAACCTGGTGACAAAACTCGGATGACTCCCTCTGCCTGCAGATTAGACAGACATCAGATCTGTGCTTTTGCTCTTACAGAGATAGGACATTCTGCACTTCTGGTTTTACACGTGATTGATTACCYGAGAAGACTAGTTGTAAGAATAGTATCCCTATGGTGAAAAGTCCAAACATCCTTCAGTGAATACTCTCTGATCCTTATTTTGGATGTTGCTCATTTATTACTTCACAGTAATGTACTTTGAAAGAAAAAGAATTGTGTCTGCAGGGACACCTGCAGACAGTGCCTGTACACCTTCCAGAGAACCCATCCTGCATGCAGATGTGAATGTTGCTACCTGTATGTATCTGAATTAATTTTCTTATCTATCATGAGGACTGTAAGTGTCCCTCATGCCACCACTGTTGCTACTCTGAAGACAACAGGGTCTGCCCCTAAATCCCAAGGTTTTTCAACATATCACATTTAGTGCAAGGATGATTTGGACCCATGTCTGGGAGTCACTATGAGTCACTCTGGCACAACAGTGGTTTGTGTTTCATGAATGCAAGTTATAACTTCAGCCCAGTGATAGTAAAGCTGTYAACAAACAGGATTACTCTGACCATTGTATTAACTGCACAAAAAAATAATGTGAAGAAGGTTGAATTCAGSAAGTCAATCACCTTTCTGAGAATCCGGTTTTCCTCAAGAGGAGAAAAAATCCGGGGACTAATGGATCTGTAAATAGCCTGTTCATATTATGTAAGACTCTCAAATCATATTAAACAAGTAAGGACTTTGATCAATAACTTACCTGGATCTGAATGCCTAGCCAGTTAAATACATCAAAACCCACTTTGGTCCTCAGAATAAGAAGCCCAAGAATAAACTGCATTCCTATTCCTGAAAATACTGGTCTCCAAGCAACCTAGATAGACAGAAAAATAAATTGCTTGTTATTTAAATAAATAATAGTTTACTTTAGATGTTTATTTAAACACTGCAACAGGATTGTCTGACTATACCTCAGGATAGGAAAAGCTGGCAAAACAGGTTGTAGGGGACTTGGATGTTCATATATTTGGACAGTGGATGTTCATATATTTGGACAGTGAATAAGGAGATTTTGCTACAGGGTTTGTTCTTTGGTAATTTCAACTGTGTTTCTGTTCTCCGGCTTTAAAGACTTTTGATACTGAGAACTTCTCAGTTATATGTCATAATTCATCACGTAAAGCCAGTCACAGGAAAAACTGTGGCTGCCTGTGATGAGTTCCCCTTCATTACACTGATGATTCCTGCTCTATTGCCTCAGAAAACATCTTTGTTTTGTGAAAATTGAATCAAATTACTTACAAGACAAAGAGCTGGGATGGCATTCTCTAATTTAATCAGATCATATTTGAATAACACAAACCAATTAGGTRTAATGAGGACTAATGGGAAAGCACAAAGCATTTGGAATTTGAGTTTTCACCTCAGTTGGAGACAGGAACAATTGCAAAGAATGGGGTAAGTTCATTAGTCCTTTTTGAAAGGACTTCATCTGCTAAGAAAACCTTAGCACTGATGCAAATATTGAAAAGCACTGGGAAAACTTYGTGACCTGGACAATGTATATATGATTAATGAGAGCATGAACTGGTATGTGAGGCATGCAAACAGGAGTAAGAAGCAGAGATGGTAGTTGTGGTGGCTGAACTAAGCCCTTTGTAATACCACGSCAATATCAGAATGGACGTGTCTTATGGAAAATTAGAAAAAATGGCATTTATGAGCCTATGGGAGTGCATGAGCAAAAAGTGAGGACCTCAGCTTGGCCTCAGCTGCTGAATTTGCAACGGGAAATAAACTTGCGAGGGATTAAGTATTATACAAGTCTATCCTATATCCAATTCCAGTCAATTGGTGTTGATCTGATGACAGTGACCTCAAGTTACRTGACTGTAATGTCCTGACTGTGGTGAGGCTCCTGCACAAAAAGATGGAGAAGGTCTATCTCAGCTTGCACAGAGAGCAAAGGTATTCCAACCTGAGTCAAGGCTTGAAAAAAAGATGGGCAACAGCTTCCCAAAATAGTGAGAGAMAGGTGTTGGTACAGATCCGCACATGTTCCCCAACAGCAAAATTACTTTCCTCAGAAATTAAATACATTGCTTTCTGCAGTGCAGGTCTCTTTCTCTTGCATAGGTCTCATGCAAACCTACATTTTTGCTTTCCAACACTTTCTGTTACTCTTATGAGACTTGGTCCTAGTGTAGAGGAATAGCTTTTTAAACACTGAATAAAAATTCCCAAATGATCCACCATGGACTGAATACTCACTCTGGTTGGGTATTTGGAAAAGATAAACATCAGGAGAACATACATCACAAGCCCACCAAAGGAGATTAGCTGACGAGATCCTTGTTTTGTTGTGTCAAAGATGAGCCAGAAGACGATAATTATAATAAGAACTGCACAGAATACCCTAAAACAAAAAGAAAAAGCATGATGACATCCTGAAAAAGACATTTGGGATATTCTTTTCCCTTCCCATAACCAAAATACTTCCACCTCTCTTTGTGAATAAACTCTTTGTACAATGTATTGGGCTGAAACATGTAKCTCTACACAAGAAGGAACCTGCCTTTGCTGATGTACCTCTGAAACATCCCTTTGTGTCACCTGGAAGAAATGTCCTCCAAATCAAAATATGGGAGAAAACCCAAAAAAAGAGCACGAGTGACTCTAGTCTGGGAGCTATTGCTATTAAATGAAGTTTGATAAAATATCCTCCTTTCGAACTTCATGCTTCTTTTCCTTCCTTCCCTTCCTTCCTTCCTTTCCTTGAGTCTTTCCTTAGCTCTGGGCAAGACAGGCTGTGGTTTTTATGGCTTCCACTGTGCTGTTTAGCTGGTGGCCTATGAAGCACTCTGTACTGAGGACCAAGTTATAAACAACTCATTTCTTTGTAACCAGTTGCTGTCTGTTCAGCTGCCTCAGAAACAATGACAAGAGACGTGTACATCGTGTTTCGGTGTTTCTATGGTCCCCATAATGACAGAACCATTCAAAGCTTATTTATCAAAGTCAATTACCACTCAACAGCTGGGAAGGCAACAAAAYACATCATCCCATTCACAGAGAGGAAAAAACCACAGTCCTGAGTCTTTAATGTTAGTTTTGTCTAACAGTAAGCTTTCACTTAGATACTTAGATACTATTTTTAGATGTGTATTAAAAACATTGCAAACAAACTCCACAAAATGGCTTGACCATTGCAATGCTGAGTAATACTTTATATATTTGAAAGTCTTTCTGTCAAAAAATAGAGTTAAGCACCTAATCTGCGATAYGCACAGCTTCAGGACTGCAGCACAGATAATACAGCATTTACTGCCCCTGATTTGTTCCATGTGCTCCTCAAGGCTCTCCTGCACCTTTTGCTCATGCCCCCAAGAGGCTGSCAGATCATCTAAGGGAGATGCATCTGTGTGACTGCTCTCCAATGTGACTCCTGAGCAGAAGATCCACAGTCTTTATAGCACCTGTCTTTGCAATATTATTTTAAATCTTAAGAATTAGGGTGGGATATTTCCCTAAACTGAGAACGACTTGTCATTAGAGCTCTTTCTCTCTGAGCTAGTAGGTGACCTAGCTGAAATAGAAGGCAGCTGACCAATTTAGTTTTCCTTTTTAATGAGATTTCATTTGGTCTTTGGTCTACAATGCTCCTTCGGCTCCTCTTTTTCCCAGGGATAACTCCAAYATGCCTGATAATTGCTCTGGAATACCTGAAATAAGTGTCTGACAAATGTAACTACCTACCATTTATCTACCAGATGAAGCTCTACCATCCCAAATTAARGTCATATGACCTTATTACGACACTAAATCTGGCTGACCTGTTTTGATTCCTGAAGGTCAAATGAAAATTGCTGTGGAGGTATGTGGAAAAGCAGTACCTAGTTAATAAGCTTCAGTCTTGAGCAGTTTTTATATGTTAGAGTTAAGTTTTTTATGAACCTAACAGCTCTCAAAACAAGCAACAGTGAAGCACTTCTGGCTTGCAGAATGAAYGCAAATGGCTGCAACACACATGAACTTCTGTGAACATAGTCTTTTTCAACTACAAACTTATCCTATCTCAATTCTTGGTATTTTTCTTCATTTTCTGTCAAGTCATTTGATCCCTAGCTACTGGATTGCAGTTCTAAATGTATTTCTGATATCTATAAACTGGTAAACACTGAGTTCTGCTGTGATTTTATTATGTAGGTATGATTGACCCATCTCCCTGTGCTTATAAGGGAGTAGGATGAAATAAAATCATAGGAATAACTTGACTARTGCACTGTCCTTCTACATAAATTGAAAGTAATTAATATTTACCATTTCAGCCAAAACCACTGTTTTTTCATGTATCTTTCTCCAGGGGAAAAGAACGCAGAAATTCTGTCTTCATACTTGGCAATTAAAAAATCCCAGCAGATGAAGAAAATCGCTAGGACTGTGATGACAAAGAGCGGCAAGGCTCTCTGAAAATTCAAGCTGCAGGCTGCAATAACTACTGCCAAGTATGCTGTCATAGAAACAAGAACAAACATGTCAGTTAGGATGGTCTTACAAAACACAGGATTCAATCTTAAACAATGYGATCAAAGTCAGGCCTATGTTTATCATTTTGATGCTTTTCTGACCCTCAGCCTAAATTTTGAAAAAATTTGCTTTTGTAGATACTTATGATATATTCACTGATCTGTAAGGGGACTTTCATTATATCAAAGTAGACTACATGCTTCTGCCAAGTTCTTATCAAACATGTAAACCTTTGGAAAACTAAATACATCTAAAGAACTTATTTTCCTGTGTAAAAAGTTTGACTTAAGAGTASGAGTCTTGTTCCTTTATTCAAAAGAGAATGAGTTTATCCTCTTATAAAACTAGAAAAAATACTGAGAAACATCAAYAGACTGATTTGATGACCTTCTCAAGTAATTGAGAAACTTAAAAATATTTTATTTCATAAAGTAGCTATGAAATTCTTTGCTATTTGACAGGTTCACTGCTAATAAATACTGGTCAAAAATTATTCAGTTCTTGTAATTAATACTTTGCTTTTGTCTATGGCAAATAAGGAAGGACTACTGATTTTTGAAAGGCAAGTTGGCTTTTTACAGAATTAATGTATGAAATCCTGACTTATTSTTAGAACTCACTCACTCTCTTTGAGCCAGAACATGTCTGTACTATGACAAAGCAAGACAAGACCATGTCATGAGGGCAGGATATTTGGCATGCAAGCAGCACTTTCATAACCATCTTCTGGTGTGCTGATGCCTATCTCACAGATACATTTCAAGTCTCTGTGTTCCCAGTGTTCAAATAGGAAGATCTCAAAAACAAACTTGGTGAAGTGAAAGGAAACCAACAAACCTACTGACTAATTAGAAAAGGGAGAGAGTATTGGAATGTTTTTACAGTGCATACTATCATAAGTACGTTTACTCTAGAAGATAACTGCTGTGGACATTGAGTGATATGGGTCAGAACAGAAGATATTTATTTCCAGCTTGCCAACTTAAGTTCAATCCTACTTGGTGCCTGTTTTCAATGTGATTTCATGGTTTTGGACAAGTTACTGAAACTGTAGTTCTGGAGGTAGATGGCAATAAAGTAGACACAAAGACRGAACAATCCTGTTATCACAAATGTAACTGCTAGTCAGACTTGAAACATGCTACAGGAGCAGTTCACAAAGATTTGTGCTTTTGTTGTGTTTGGGACTAGAGCGGAAGTTCTGCAATCTGGAATCTTCTCTGGGACAAAATTCCTAAGTACTTTCATATACATTCTTAAAGGCAATTGAGTTTTTACATCAGACAAAGACCGAGCACAGCCTATAATCTCATACAGGGAAATAAATAAGGCTTCAGCAATCCTAGGTGTAAAACATACTGTACCTGTTATTAAAAGTCCATAGATCACATAGTGAATTCTAGTTTTATGTTTCTTGTAAAATTCATAGATCTTATCATACTCTTTTTGTAAAAGCCTAGAGGAAAAAAAATAACAAAGAATAGAAATGTAAGCTTTTGCAGAAGAAAATTGGGTTAAATTGGTCAAAATTTCTCCACTGGAGTTTGTTGAACTTGGTAAGGGTTCAATTTAGATCTCAAAGTGCCAAATAAAAAGTGCCTTTTGAGAGGGACTTCTTTGGGTTGATCTTGGACAAGTGAAAAAGAAAATACAGTAGATATCTAATGGGACAATCTGCCAATTACATGAAGGGCTGCAGTTAGCAGGCCAGCTCTGCTACCCTCTGAAGTACAGCTCTTCTTTGAAGAGGTCTTGTTAACAAGGTTAGTGCAAACTGAGTAGGTTGTTAAAGATTCAGTGTCCATTATTAGACCCATAAAGCTTTGCTCATACAGCTAGCCCAGCACTGCTATATGGAACAGTAGTGTTGCTGTAATTTTTTTTGTTGCTGTGAAGACCTAAGGCTGCTTTTGTGTATGTAAAGTAACTAATATCCATCTAAAGCCTTATTGCAGTGTGCAGACATTTTTCTTTTTTTTTTTTTTTAAATTTGGTTGTTTATTACATTAACTTTTCATCTCACCATCTAATAGGAGTTAAAATTGTTGAATGTCATGCTCTAGTATAATTTCTTCCAATTATGAAGTATTTTACTTCCTTTGTTTTCATCACTAAAGGTAAAAGAGTGATTCCTCCAGGGAGGTTGAAATTAGGGAAATAGCAGTTAAAGGAGTTCATTCAACACATATTTCCAGTGTCAAGTACGCTGGTGATGTGGACATGCATCAGTTACAAAAGAAGTGGCTAAATAAACACCTTCATATTGTGCAAACTCAAAAAGAATACAGCTATGGCTCTGTCATCTGAGGCACTGCTTTAGAGACATCTCTAAAGCAGTGCCTCACATTCTCCGTGCATAAAGGCAATGCTGTATTTAGAGATGCTAATGATTCAGGCTTTACTTGTTTGGAAACTAAATGCAGCTGGAGTTAGATGCACACCGAAATCCAGCATGAATACGCTTCTTTCCTACACTTGAACAGATTAAATTAATTTAAAACAAATTTGAGAGAAACAAGAAATATTAATTTAAATTATATCAGTACTCAGAAGAACAGAGCAGGAACATACTTCTTTATAAAGTACAAAGAGTAATAGGTTCTCTGAGAAATCTTGATTGTTTTTGATATTTCAATTTCAGTTCTGGGAATTCCTGTTGCTTCGGAAATTGTAGCACTTTTTTTTTTTTTAACTTGTAAGAACATTAGGTTATCTACCCAATCTCAACAGAGAGATTAGATACAACAGAAAAAGAAAAAGGGAGAAATGAGAGACAAATAAATGAAAAAGGCAGAGTTACTTCATCAAATTTATGGTTCATCCATCACCCAAGGAAAGGAAAAAATACTGTCTATTATCTTCTCCTGCTGCTTATGAGTGCTTTGGGATTTAAAATGATTACTTTCAGATTACAGTTTCTTGTAATTTCTTCTTTGATCTAACACCTCTCTCTCCTTTGTATTTTATTAATTTAGGCTATTATCACTTTGGTAACCAGGATAACTTCAATATTTAGACTCATATGTCATACATATGCAATTCTGTTCTGAAAGGCTGCAGAAAAAATGTATTTCTTATGAAATACAGTCAATTTATTAAGGAAAATTCCTTTCTAAAAGCCGATCCTAATGGTTTGAAATTTAAATTACGATATGGAAAAAACTGATCTTGAAATAAAGATGTGGAAAAACCAGATCTTGCTTAAGCACATTAATGTGAAATATTTGAATATGTCAAAAGTATCCTTGCTTGCAACTCAGAAATCAATTTTCTCTTGCGCATGTACTCCAGAAGGGTATGTTAACACCTTGCACTTGTAGTGAACCTTAGTTATCAACAGACTGATCTTTCAAAAGCMCCTTGTCTCAGACCACAGCCTATTCAGTGCTATCTGCTGAAAGAAATCAACAACACATATGAACATTYAGTATTTTAAGTACTGTGTCTTAATGTTTTTAATGCCTTAAACAGGGTTTGTTGTTTTCACTGTGTGCTCACTTAGAAGTAGTGCAAACCGTAAAATGTAAAAGAAGTAGTGCAAAATGTAAAAATTTCATGCCAATAAAATGTTTTTCACAGCTATTCTGTTCTTATTTTGGGCTGGAGTAAATGACTATGCACACTGAAAGACAGCAGTGAATCTTTAACTTCCTGAAAGAGACTACTCTGTAAGACCTCTCTTTAAAAAAACAAATAGATATATTGGAAAAGTAGTTAGTGTACCAGAAGAAAAAATACCTCTCCTTCAATTTCCAAGGTTTAAAAAAATAGTTCTACAATCACAGATCCTATTTGTACGGTACAGTAATTTAAAACATGTTGTGTTTCTGTATTACACGAATTGCTAGGCAATACAAAGGTCTCTGTAGCATGCAGGTACAGCAGGGAAATTCAGAGCTGTCACTCCAGAAGCAGGAACACTGGCAGCTTTTTGTCTAGGCCAGGATGAAGTGAGTGGAAGAGTTACTCATGCAAAAGCACATTACCCTTTTGAGTGTGGTTGCTCATCATCTATGGAGGCACCTTTGTTTTCATGCAGATCACTCTCAATATTGATGTATTCATCCCCCTGGAAAACAGATCAGTGCCGAGGCTGTCAGGAGTTTATGCCTGTTAAATTAGGTGCAAAAATGCATCCCTGATGGTAGATAGCTGAAGCAGTACCTAGACTTTCCTGTCTGTAACATGTGCACTGTTCCCATCTGCCACCAACTCTGTGATCAGTATCAGGCAAACCCAGCGTATAGACTGGCTGTGAATTTTGTCAAGTCATCCACACCATTTTCCAAAGGGGAAATAAAGCAGGGAATAAAAATCAGTGTTACTGAGACCTGAAGAAGGCAGGGTCCCATAGAGTACATTAGTACTGCATACGGGTGAAAAGCGTGAGCTCCAYGAAGGGAAGGCAGTGCTGTGAATCAGCCAGCTGGCCCAGCACCCCCTGCAAACACCACCCTGGGTTTGCTGCTTCTCTCTTTGCAGAACTGTAATATGGTGGAACTTTGCGTACGGAGATAGCTTAAATTGGACAAGGCTTAGCATTTTAAAAATTTAACTAAGCYGATACATTTATTATTAAGAAAAACTGCTGTGAAAGGATAATAGCTGAGAATCCCTTAAACAGAGCTATCATCCACAGACTTTGCARCAGAAATATAAAATTTGGCCAGATAGCACTTTTATCAGGAAAACAGCTTTTTTTCTACCTGAGCCCACGTAAGTATGAGCTGTTAAAGCTTCTACACAACTGCAGGCTGACCTGCAGTCTGGGGACCGCCCTGAGGTGACCGAGAGTGGCACTCCTCGAAGCTTCTCCATGCTCCTGTGGGGACTGTCATACCCCCACCAGCCCACATCCCTCACCCCACTCCAGCAGGGCACAAGAAAGGTGCCTGTCCCACAGCCATGTACCTCCATGCTCACGGTGGGGCCTGTGGAGTGGCCAGGGCCCAGGGCAGGCAGCCATCGTGCTCAAAGACAGCTTTGTGCCCACATGTGGCCCTCACGCTGCCCGCTCTGAAAACCGTGCTGTGACCTGCTGATGGCCCTGCCAGGCCTGGCCAGGATTACAGTGAAGGCACTCAGTGTCTGCCTGACCTGGTGGACATGTCCTGTCCTCTTCACAGGAGCGGCCCACMGTGCTCAACCACTTTTGGAGCAGAGGCAATCTGCAGGTGAGTTTACCTTTTCTTTTTCTGTCGCTGCTGCTCCTGATAACTCAATTCCCCAGTCTGCTGTGGAAAGCAAGGCCCACCAGAGACGGTGCCCTGGCCTCTGCATTCTGTCTTCCCTGCTTCGGCAGCTGCCAGAAGTCCTGGAAAGCCCTGAGTTTGTTGCCAGGGAGAGACCTGATTCACAGTCATAGAACASCCTGGTTTAGCAGGGACCTTAAAGATTATTGAGCTCCAACCCCCTGCCATGGGCAGGGATGTCTCCCACTAGACCAGGTTTCTCAAGCCCTCATCCAGCTTGGCCTAGTACATCTTTCAGGGATGGGGCACCCACAATTTCTTTGGACAAATTATTCCAGCGTTTGGTCACTTCACAGTAAAGAATTTCTTCCTAGTATCTGATCTAAACCTCCCCTTCTTCAGTTTAAAGCCGTTTCCCCTTGTTCTGTAACTACATGCCCTTATTAAAAGCTGCTTGCCCACTTATTTTGTAAGCCTCTTTTAAGCGCTGGAAAGACCACAGTGCGATCCCTTGGAGCATTCTCYTCACCCAGGTGAACAACCCCATCTCTCTCAGCCGGCCAAGACTTTAATACTATCAAAGGCAAAACTAACACATGACGAGACTGGAACAGCATTTATGTGGAAGCTGCTGTTTGCTCTCCTAGGGAAAACTCAGCCTGACACCAACAGGTGTCTGCTGATACTCTTGGCTGCACTTTTTGGAGCAGGGTGCTGTGGGGTTTACAAAACTAGTAAGAGCATCCACAATGGCTGGAACACAACACACCTCCTCTGTGGAGCTGCTGTACAATTTATGGCTGTATTTTAACAAAACTCAATTTCTTTCTCTCTTTAGACTTGTTGAGAAGCAAAGCAAACCTRAAAAATGCCTACTAAGTTACTATTACTTTTGGTAACTGGCAGCATTCTACGCAGTGGTTGTACAAGGTAGGCTTCTCATCTGAGAAACATTGAGTGATAATACTACATAAATGTAATTTACTCCTGAGCTGTTTAAATTTGGCATATATTGCATACCAATGCTTCTCACAGATATTTTAATCTACAATATAAATCATGGGAATTCCAACCCTCCAGACTGAAGTGCCATGCTTTCATTTTTGCAGATACCTACACTCCCTTTGGCACTATGTCCACTCTCCTGGTCATAGCTGGAAGCTCATGTCCTATAGATACTGTTTTCATTCCCATCTTCATTCCCAGTGCCCACACTTCATGTGCTGCCTAGGCCAGGGCAGGGTGCCCTTTTTCTTTCTACCATCACACACCCATACTCCCTGTGCCTTGATCACCTACAGCCTGAATTCCRGCTCTTTGAATTTGTGAAATATATGGTTTGTCTTGTGAATATAGCCTGGTTTTCCTCTGGAGTATTTCAATTAAAAAAGCATCAGTCACATTTTTCATCATGTTTACAATGTACTAAAATATGCTCACAATATTACTGTGTCACTCTTTTATTGACACAGATGCTTTACGGCAATGACATTAAGAAGTGCTGAGAAAATCTGAAATCAAAGACAACTTTGTGTGAAAGCATGCAGATACAAACAGAAATTGGAGAATGGATGTAAACCCTTTAAATATTTTTCAYGGCCAAACCAGGTCTAGCTCTTGGGGAGTGTTGGCTCTTGCAGAGAGTTACCTAAGCGCTGTGTAGAGGACTTCTGCCAGCATGGGAAGACACTAAGTTCATTACTGTAAAGACTGCCAAAATAAATTCTTATACCTTAGTCACAGTGTGACTGAGAAAGTGCTGGTGCGAATACACACATTTATAATACACTTGCACCAAGTAGCAGCTGAATGCTTTCAGATGAACACTTTCAGTGGGAAATTGGTTTCTCTGATACAAATCAAGCTTCCATTGATGCCACTACTTTTCTTCATTTTTCTACAGTTTCAATCAGCACTGAAAATCTTCTCTTTTTTTTTTATACAATTTCCTTTTTGCAGGCTTTTTTGGAGATGAAGGTATAGGCATCATCTACCACTTTTCTCTCATAGGATCTCAGACCCCAATCTAGTTCCCAGGAGTGCATATCAGAGCAGTTTAAGTGATCCTTTCCATTACTGTATATCTGGAATTAATTCAGCTTTGAGAGCACAGACATTACTCAGCATGCCTTTGCTGCCTCTGATCACATCTAAAAATGCAATAGAAGATAGAAATGAGTATCTACTACATCAAGTATTCCTTATGTGCTGCTTTGCGTACCATTACCAAACTTGGCAAATAGACATATTTACAAGAGAATTGCAATTTTAGAGTAGCAACTTATTTCTGGATTGTGGATGTGAAAATGTTAATACCGGACAATGGTAAAAAATGTGTGGATTTTTTTAACCTCTCATGTCTTCATAGCGAGATGCTAACTATGGGGGCTTAAACAAACATACAGTCAAAATAAGTCAAAATTAATGCATTTATTATTACAGTGAATATTGTGCTTTCTTCTTCTCTGGTCAGTTTTACTCAGGATTTACTGCCTCAAGTGTTTATCTGAGATTTTCCCTATTTTGTATGTTCATTTTGTAATTAAATATTAATTTACTATCGAGTATTTAATACTACTAATTATCTGACTTGGCAATTGTATCACTAAAACCAATGTTTACAGACTCTCTTTTTCCACCTTCTTAGGAGAAAATGCTTCTATATCAACTTCTCATCCACAGTCTTCCCTCTGATTAGCATTTGTGATGTCTCTTTTTTGTCTTGTATGAAGCCATTATGACATCAGAAATGTGTTTTCTGAACCCCACACATCCTGTAATTTTGTTTTTTTCCTCAATACATTTTTGAGAACTCACTTTCCTGTCACTTTATGCATTTTAAATGTTATTCAGATTTTGTTAAAATATCTGTTTGGGATATATTATCACATTGGTGATATTAATTCTGAGGTTTACAAATTTTCATAAGGCTATTAGACAGAAAAAAAAGAGAAAAACATACCTGATTAGTAAGCACTGGTTTCTTATTTTGTGAATTCTTGATTCTCTGTGAATTGTCTCCTAGGTCTTTCAGATTTGTAAGATCCACACCATCACCGTCATTCTAGAGCAAGAAATTTTATTTGTTCAAATCAGAAGCTGAAAGCCTTTCTCACAGACAGTAAGAAATGATTTATACTCTGATGCCCTGGCTTCCATTGAAGCAAGTGACTGAGTGACAGAAATAGCCTCAAGTTGTACCAGGGGAGGTTTCAATTAGATATTGGAAAAAAWTTCTTTGCTGAAAGAGTGGTCAGGCATTGCAACAGGCTGCCCAGGGAGATGACAGAATCACCATGCCTGAAGTGTTTAAAAACCCTGCAGATGTGGCGCTTTGGGGACATGGTATATTGGTGAACATGGTGGTAGATGCAGATTCTACATTTCTCTGTGTTACTTTAATAGAAGTGGGAGCCCAAAACTCAGAGTGCAGGGATTGGCTGTTCAGGACCTTGCACCATTGCACAAAGGTGCCTCAGTCATGGACGGTGCTCAACTAACGTGACTGCTGTTTTCTTGAATAAAATCACATGTCCTCCCATGATGAACTGTGCTGCCTGTTGCCTCAGGACTGGTTCAACAAGTTTATAAAAATCCAGCCCTTCTCCTCATAAAGGGCAAAATGGACTACTGGCCCCTCCCCACTTGTTAGTACCTTTGCTCTGGTATTTATGCTCCTTCTGCACATGGAGTAAATGTCAACTACTGCTCTTAGAATAAAACACTAAGGGTATTTTTGAAGAGAGGGGTTAGCTTTACTACATTAGCCCTCTGAGGTATACTTTTCCTCAGAATATACTGAGAGATGAAGGCAGCCATAAGCAGCCCCACCATTTCTCATTTTTTTAAAAAAAATTCTTAATCTCTGTTTCCTTGTTTCTTAATGTTTTGAAGGATGCATTATCTCTTTGTAATGGTCCTAGAATGCCTGGTTCTTGGTTTTGTAAGAAAGCTGCTTAAACAAAATTTCAGATAACTTATATCCACAACTGCTGTGAATGTTTTGTATTTCAGCGGTTTCTTATGGCAGCAGTTACAGTAGGGTCATTTGACTGGGTTTTATCACATGAAGTATCTCATTATTTACATGGTAATAAACCCAGTAAATTAGTATTTACTAATAAAACCATCATTTCCACATGAACAATACAAATCAAGCTTTATCATTGTAAATTATGATAAAGACAGGAAGAAGCAGTACTATCAGAAATAAATTGAATTTTGCCTTTTAGCAGAAACATGACTTTAGAAGCAACTAGAACACTGTTCAGTAACTTCCTTAAGCATACTTTGCCTCTAAACTTAACAAAAAATCAGTTTCAGTGAAAGTATCTCTGTAACCTTGTATGTCTGGAAGAAGAGAGAGGAGTCACAAGCTGTTTATTCAAGTGAGAGGAGTCACAAGAAGCTGTTAATTCAAGTGTTGTGGACTTGATACATCCCTTCCCTTCCTTCTAAGACAAGAGTGTCTTTTAATTTCCGTAAGAGAGTGGTATTTACATTTCAAAAACACTTGTTACTTGCCTGTCTTCTAACCATAGGAGTTTGCTGCAGTTGCACCTGCAGTCAGCACAAGAAGCAGTGATTAACTGYAGCATTGAGATATATATTTAAAATACTATGCAGGACAGCATAGAGAAGACAAAGTGGTATAGTTCTGTAATTCACATACACACACACTCCTGAGAATAGTGTCCTTGAAGATTTCTATACTTGTTGACGAAGAAAAAGCAGAGATTTCCTAGGACTTTTGTCAGTAAATGTGTGAAAAAAAAATGCAAGTTGCTGTTAGTGAAATACACGGGTAAAGAATAATTTGTGTTGGAAGAAACATCTAGAAGTAATTTTGTCCAACTCACTGCTCAAGTACAATAATTACATAAACGTTTCATTTATAGAGTAATGAAAATATATGAATAATGTAACATATTATGAATATAGGAGTAATGTAACACAACTAGTAAGAGCATCTCACAATTGCTGGAACTCAATARCCCACACTACAGAATGAGAGATTTGTGTCCTTTTCTGTGAATATAAAAGTCCTTATTTCAGCTGATCATATCATATTTCTGGAATAGTCCTGATTCAGTAGAAACTGGCTAATTACTGTTGATAACAAGTTTACTTCAGTAATACTCCTGTTGACTAGAACAGTCTTTGAATGAGTGCCATGAAACTGATTTTCTTATTTCATAGCTGATTCTTCAAGTACAATCTCTTCATCCTCCCCTTTACGGAATTTGTTTTGTTTGGTGAAAACACATTATTTAATCCTACTGCTTGAAGAAAAAAAGCTATTTTTAATTTCTAATAAGAAATCAAAATATCCAAGTGACAAGTAAAACTGCCTATTCCCTTTTCCTGTTTACTTGGTGTCTGAGTTGCTGAAGGAACTCCTCAACAAAATGTTAGTCTGTGCATATCACACACTGTTGCTGATTGGTATCTAAGCACCCAGTGCAGACAGAAAACTTCTACCTCATTTACTCAGTATCCTTTTCCAGCTCCCTCTAAACATTTGCAGAACAAAACATTTTAAGAGAAAATGGGAGTTCAAGCCTTCGGAATTACAGTTTGTACAGTCCTGCTATGAGCACAGGCCACATCCAGCAATATGTAAAGTCACTTCTGAACCTACTTGATCTCCAGGTGATGTGTGAGAGCAGGAAGTTCATAAAGAAACTCGGATGGGAAAATTTTCTTTGCTTTAGTCCACAGTTAAAGAATTACAGAATTGATCCATCTATTTTGAATGCTTGCAATAAGCAAATTTTTTTTGAAGCACTGCTACCACTTTCACAAGCTGCTTTACTTTCACTGATAGGAATCCCCCTCTTGTAAAATATTTAATTAAATGACAAGGGCATAGATAGGATTCCCCTCTTGTAAAATGTTTAATTAAATCACAAGGGCATAGAGCCATCTCATCTATGTACGTGAAATGCTTTCACTGTTTGTTTAGTTCCCTCTTGAAAAGCTGTTCATTCACCAAGTCTTGTTGCATGACTACATTCTTTGTCCTTCCCTGCTATCTCCTCCTTCGTTTTTGAAGGAAGATAGATTTTTGTAAGGAGCTAACAACTTCTATTGTTGTGCTTTAAACAATGGAGCAGATAGTGTTATATTCATGCTAGCTAGGAATGAAAATGGGCTGGCCATCAGAGCATCCAGGCAGCTACTTAAACTGTTTATGGTTTAATGGTGGGTCCTTACACTAGATTGGAGATTAGAATCAGGATACTCAAGGAACTCCGTGGAAAATAGATGCTTCAAAAGCATACGGCTTAAATTCTAATGCTGGAGTTTGTTGCATTTAATTGGATTTTTAATCGTATTTTTGGTCGGCAGAATTGAAGCCATCAAAACTTGCTTCTCTTCAAATATTCAATGATACTGAACACCATTCACCTAGGTTTTCCCTCATCTTCTGCTAACCACTCCCATGATTCTGAAGGAGTTTAAATGCATTTTAAATATGGAGAAAGATTTGTTTTAAGCGAATAATCTTAGCACTCATAAATACCTGTCAAATTATAAAACTCAGTGTAGAGGGCAGGAGGGATAAATGCTCATTATCCATGTGCTAAACTACTGTAAATGAGCTGTAGAAACAACAGATAAGAAACAGGTACTGCCAGATGTAAATCTAGCAGGCTAAATCTTCATGGACCATTATGAAAAGGGCTGTAAGTAAGACTCCCCACATCTGGTACGTTGTTATTTTCTTTAAAAATTTAGGTTGTCAGGGTAGGATAGTTGGATTATCTCCTGAAATGTAGGCATTAAAAAAAAAAAAAAAAAAAAAACAAAACAAAACCAAATGAGTATGGCTTTGGAAAGCAAGTTTTGAAAATATAGAAAAGGACTGCCGAATTTCCTGTGTGGATCTGACTAAACAATGCAGTGCAACACCTTCTTCATTTCCAAAGGGAAACATTACAGTGATGTCCATGAAATAGAAATATTTAATAGCATCTATAATCTTAACTAATCAACCAGACAAGAGTATCTAGGAAGCCGTGGAGAAAGGTGATAAAAAGAAATGGTGTTTTCTAAGGTGTGTTCTAAACTTATTTGGAGAAGTGGAATACAAATACTGCATGTGTTATTGCAATACCAATGTCCTCTGCAGTGTGAGTAAAAGCCAGACTTTGAGGCAGGGGATCCTTCCTCAAGTCATCTTCTTAGGAGCATGGTGTACTCTGCTACAGAAACAGATACAGGCTCTTTAGTGCATCATAACAACAGCAATAGGAGGCAGTGAACAATAAATATTTATTAGCTGTTACCTTCTGTTTGCATTGTATTTATTTTATGTTTGTGTTGCATTTAAATGCAGGGAAGTTTATTCATCCCACCTACCTCCTTTTTATGATGCAGCTTTTATCATTCCTTATGGAGTGTGACCTGATGTTTAATGTTATCAGAGATTTGAATCATCAAAACTGATTAAATAAAAGTTTTGTCTCTTAAATGAGGGCTTAATACAAGCTAGGTAAATCCAATATCAATTTTAGGGTTATTATTAGTCCTACAGAGCAGAAAACTCTGTGGGCAAGTGTAGTGGTTCTCCAGCCACCCAGTGCAATCAGGGAGAAGTTAATTGAACCACTTTGAAGGCAAGAGACACTTTCCACACGTTACACATGATATTATTGTAGCTGTAGATACGCAATGTGTTACACTGGTATACAGACACTTAGCAGGAACAATTTTCTGAATTGAGGATAATGATTTAAGTTTCTCAAATTACATGACATTTTTAAGATGAAAAAAAAAAATTAACAGCCTGACTGTCATATTATAAACAGTGCAGCAATCTGTTGATTCTAGCTATGAGGTAGAATCCAAAGCAGGTAACTTTAGCAAGTAGGTCTTAACAATTGCACTGGGTTTTATTAAGGCAAATACTTTATAACTGAAATGTGGGAGCATGCTAGGGAAGACTGGCAGTATGGGTAAAGCTATAAATCTCAAAACCAATACAAAAATCTCACTCATTGTAATACACTCAAATGGCTGTAATTGGGATGTTCCTAATATCAAAGAGAGAGACAGAGATACAGCAGAGCTGTACATTTGGGGGATATTGCCTGTTTTCTTTTGAGACAATTTTGAGCTGTTAATAATGGGGAAAGTTGCTTCTGGGTGTCCCAGGTAGTGGCATTATCACAAGCGAATAATATAGGACCTGCATAGTGTACAAATGAATTACCTGATATTTTGCAGAAGCAAAAYTGAAATGCAATTAATGGTAATAATATCACTTTATGCTACATGGAAGCATATCCTACCTGAAAGTTAACRGTGGTTTACGGAGGTTATACTACAGTACCACAGAAAATAGTGATGCAGTGAAATGCTTCTGTGAAGCCATAAAAATCATGTCACATTACAAATAGATATGTGTGTTTGCATTTCAACAGCAAATGAAAATTGAGAAGAGTTATCCCCCTCTGACCATTTGTATGACAAGTCAAAAAGCAGACTAGTCTGTATTACAACTTTTCAAGCTGTTAAGATCCCTCTACAACAGAAAGCACAATACTTCTCATCCTTGACTTAAAAAAGCTCTAATATGATCCCTCATCCATGCCTTGAGGTGCTTTGTATTACACTGAGAGCTGTTTTGCTAGGTTAGGTAATTCATAAAAGAAATTACCTAACTCAGATTGACTTTGTCCTTTGCTTACTTTATCCCTTTGTGCATTAATCATTAAAAGGTTCAGCTGCATTTGAAGGTACCTATGGATACTTAACATGACTTAAATTAAACCATTTCCAGAAAGATTTTACATTTTGTGGTTTAGGTAAGAYACTCATTTCTTAGTACTATAAGACACTGTTACTTTGGACGAATTAAAGCATTCACTCTTTGTGCCAGAAAATATTAAATACAAGAAATATGGGGAAATGAGGTAATTGTTTACTTTTCAGTGGCTTTTACTGTAAAGCAATTTATTATTTATTTATTTATTTGCAGAAGATTATCTATTTCGTTCTGTGCCTTATTTTCTATAGGCAGTGCCTTATATATTGAGACAGAGATAGTAAAAATGCAAATAAAAATGGCCCAGGTGAGCTAGCTGCATAAGGCAGAGGGTTAACACAGATCAGTGTACTGTGCTCCACAGAGACTTCTAAGGAAAAAGCTGATTTTCAAAGAGTTCAAAACCGAGAGTTCAAAACCGAGCTCCTGCAGYTAGGGACTCCTCTCCTTTTTGAGTTTGTAGGCACAGACTTGGGAAGTTGATGGCACTAGCCTAGGCACACATTTTGTGTGAAAACATAGACAGGATGAAAACTCTTATCTGGCTCACTTGAACTGAGGGACACTCGAGTAAGAATTGCCCATCTATCTGCCCTGAAGCACAGATGCCTTGAGCGCGCTCTAAATACCCAGGAGAATGCCCTAACCACTCGGCTATCATGTTTTAAGAGTTATCTGTACTGTCTACATTCCGTAAATATTCCCTGACGGTCTTGTCTGTCCGTATAGCGCAATGAATAAACAAACGGAGCGGTYGAATGTCACTGATGTTACGTAAATAATCCACATGCTTAGCATCTAAAAAGACCTTTCTGAGTTACTTGAATAGTGTCTAGTGAYACTCACATGCGCTACTCACTTCCTGCTAGCTGAGCTCAGGTGCGGCGTAGGGACAAGAGAGCAAGGACTTGCTTTGCTAACACAGCCCTCTTCAGACTGCTTTAGAGACACCGTCACTCCCTGACCTATTCTACCTTCAGCAACAAGCACACTGAGCCAGCCCGGCCGCGGGTTCGCAGGTTTCTGTTTATCCTTGCTCTAATTCCAGTGAAAGCACAATAACGCTGGACACCGAGAAACAGTAACTTACTAGTTTGGGGGTTTATGGTGTTTGTTTGGGGGCAGTTTGTTCTTCCTCTTTTGAAATMTGCGGTTTTTAAACGGCTGTTAATATTATTTTATGCCCCGAAAAKGCAGAACTTTCTGGGTTGGCTCTCTACCTTCTCTCTCAGCTCTTCTCAAGAGCAGAACAAGACAACTGCACTTACTTTATGCATAGAAGAATGGTATGTCCCATTATGATTACATTATTATTTTTCTCATATTATTGATACACATTACTTTGATGACTTATATATGTGCTGCATAATGRTGACTTTCTCTTCAACGGAGCTGCAAATGACAGCTCAATATCCTCAAGAAAAAACAGAACTGATACAGCAGATGGGAGCCAGTTGTGAGACAGAGTCCACGGAATATTACCGAGCCAGGAGACTTTTCAAAGATAGATGGTAGCAGAAGAAGGCAGCGAGTGGAGCATACTCCTGAATATGTCAATTGTGCTCGCTCAGCCGTCTCTCTACGCAAGAGCCGTACTCTGTACTTTGGCAGAGTATCAGTGCAAAGCATGTAGGGTACTGTAAAATATCTACAGACACAGCGCAGAAAATGCCTTTTCTTTGTACGGGCACCGGATTAAACATTGTCCATTGTTTTAAAGTCCTTCCTCTTCTCCATAAAGCAAAGGAAACCACACTTACCTGGAAGGCTAAATTGTGCGCTCCTGAGTGACCACGGTTGGTCTCMGTCAACTCCATGTGCCTCGTATGACTTGGAGAGCTTTAGGCGAATGTTGGAAGCTACTTGCAGCACAGAGGCCAGTCAACCAGCACTTCGTTAATCCATCCACAGGACGGGTATCACTTGAAGTCAAGTTAGCTGGAGGCTTTCTCAGCTTTCTCGCCCACTTAGCTCCACCTTCTCTCTCCACGGGCACAGCCCCTTTTGGCCAGCACGGAAGACGGCCATCAGAGGGTACGTGCAGGGCCCAGAAACATGTTTTACCCAGTATATTTCTGGATGATCCCAAAGGCAATTATGTGTATGTCTTTYCTCACTTGCATGGGAGAAAATCTTCCACACCCAGATTTTGAGAGGCAAGCACATTTTTGTCTTTTTTTTTTTTTTTACAGATATTATCAAGTCATTATTTTTCTGTTTATAACGTAGTTCTATTTTCATAGTACTTGGAGGCTTCACCTAGCAAGAGAAAAAACGAGAATGCGAACAACACTCAAAACTCTGAAAAATGCTTGTTAAGCACTTTCAGGTGGAATCCTGTGTTTTATGTCAAGGAGTCTTCTAGTTATCTGTCCACAAATTATTCACCTTTGAAGACTGTTTCTAATACTTGTCAGGCGTGCTATTTGCAGTATTGCAAATATATGTTCTTAAAACTACCAGTTGGGTCTTTTACCCATGTTTTTGTTGATTATGGACTTTGCATATACAGCTGTTCTGTGGAAGTCCTGAAAACACTASCACTTTTGCAGACAGCAATGTCAGGATTACTGCGAATACAAGTTTTACCATTTAGAACAGTAAAAATGACAGTGTTCTGTTTCTTGGAAATACATCAAAGTMTATTTATGAATTCATTAGCTGCCTACATTCATAACTTTTTACATACACATTGAAAATTAAGTTATGCCTCACCCTGTGAAAAGCAAACAACTATGTCTCATTTTACGTATAAAATCAGAATGGATTGGCATGACTGATAAATTATTTGAAATAATGAACTATTACATGAAAGATAAGATGATGCATCTTTCTGAGAAATCTTCCAACTGTTTTACTAATATTATAAATCATACTGCTACAATATGTGCTTTCTGAGTATTAYAACTTTTGTTCAAAACAGAAAACTAACTGGATTTTTTTTTTTGTAACGAGTTAATGGTTTTAAATAATTTTTAATCAGTGTTTGTTTGATTTTTTGCAAAATTAGCTTGCAGTGTTCAGAATATTTTTGGTGACCCAAATGCTAATTGTATTTGTCCTGTGAGTAGACAAAATTTTCTCACTAATTACTTACGTGCACAATACTTTTCAGCACAAAATAACTGCAAATGTCTTTAACAAGTTTTGATACAATTGCCTGCTGATTACTGCGAACCTCAGGTGCTTTCTCTTCCTTTCTTCCTTCTCTCCTCCTTCCAGTTTTGAACATGTTTTTACTATGACAAGGCAGAGCAAGCAAGACAATGAATTATTTTCAAATCCAGTCCATGCAATCTTAAAATCTGTAATCTGCACTTATATGGCTGGAAGAAAATTCTACCCTCCTGATAATTGCAAGACACAAATATTTTCTGCTATTGTTCCTTGTCTTCTGGCAAATCATTAAATAATTTTAAAAATTGTTTTTCTAATTGAAAAAAAAATCTCAGAATAACACTGTCTCAATAATTTCAGTGACCAAAATGAAGAAAAATAAYAAATGTCAGTAATTAATATTTTTTAGAAGTTTTTAGTAGAACAGCTATTTTCCTGAATCCTTTCCTCAAAACRTGTGAAAGGTGGTTTCAGTCATTCCCCAGAAATTATTTAAGAAAGCAGAATGTTACCACACCTTCATTGTGTATTCCTTGTATTCTAATGCAGATTAAGGAAACAAGAAGTCTTGCTATTAGGAGAGGATTTCAGCTGTGCTTTTTGATTATAGGTCTGAGTGGCAAAGAAATGGAATACTGTGGCAAATAAATAAAACATTTTGTTAGCGAATGAAACCTTTTCACTGCTAAATAAGTCTGCCATGAATCCTAGTCACATGGTAAAGCATTCAGAACCTCTTTGAGCTTCAAGTAACAGCACAGCAATGCTCAATTTACTCAAAATTGTCACACAGACTGTACAGGCCAGAAAGCTTTTTTGAGTAGTATAAAAGTATTATTCAACAGCACTGCTTACTGTACACCCAGCAGGCAAATACATGGCAACGTGATTCTTAATAATTTGCTAGGTGCATMGAGAAGATGAGCAGGAGTATGAAGAAACAAATAAGTGTATGTAAGGAAGAGTATGGTCATTTTAGGGCTTTTTCATTATTGAACTGTGAGAAGCAGCTTCATAGTCAGAACCTGTAAAGTTGAAAAACTAGAATTTTCCCATACTTAATTGATCCTATTCATTATGTGTAATTTTGYTAATATTACTGAGCTGTGATTTCAAGAACATTTCAGTTAAAATTGTCAAAAGTATTGAGATAATCAACTCTCAATTTTTCATACATACCTTGAGTAAACTTACCAGAATGGTGCCAAGTTTGAGGAGATGTGGACACAAACCCCTGCATCTCCACTTTAAAAAATCGTTTATGTCTCCTCAAATTTACTGTAAATGAAGTGGCTGAGTGGCCAGGTGCTGCCTCGTTTCTTCCCAGGTTCCGGTCTGTCAGGTTTTGGTTTTCACTAGTCTCAGACTCTTGCCAGTAAATCTCCAGCTCCTACTCTGTCTTGCAGCTCCCCCTTTTAGATCTGTTGAAATCAGTATGAATTTGAGCAGACTTGTTCTCTTCCTTGTTTCTCTTGTCTTGTTGATTTCCTGATTTTTCTGTGGCAATAGAAATTAAACATTATCATGCTTCTCAGTTGAATTAAAATTGCTCCTTCACGGGGTGGGAGAACACTGTAAAAGAAGTGCATGTTTAACAAAAGCAATGAATTCGGGAGGAAAGAATTCTCAAAGTGAAGTCAAGGGCTTTGAGGGCTATTGTGTTTTACCTTGTGGTAAATACCKTGCAAAGCTAAACAAAATGAATCCTGGGCATGTGTTAATTCTTCTTTTGTAATAATTTTGTCTTTCTGCAAAATTTCTGTTCAGTGAAATGCTGCAGAAGTCAAGAAGACAGCTGATCAATCCTATTGTGAAAACTAGACCTCTGAGCTTGAAAGTGAATTAGGGCTATCATTACTAAATACGTRTATGTTGCACTTCCTGCAAAGGCAGTGTGATCAACCCAGCTTGGAAATTAATATATAATTGTGATATAAGGAAGAAATTGAAGTTCTTTCAGTAGTTCTAGTTGTGGTGTGACTGGCGTGTGCAAGGGTTGTGTAAACAAAGGCTGTGCTTCTGGACATACTGTAGAGTTTTCACGGGAGCTTCTCAGCTTGTTCCGATACAGATGAGGGAGTCACTCATTTGCGACGATTACTTCACTGAATTTCTAGCTTGCATTGTCTCAAAGCAGCTGCCTAGTTGACACTGGATCTCCCCAAGTGCTGGATTCCCAGAGGTGCGAGACATCCCCCATAAGAGGCTGCAACAAGTTGGTAAGTGTTAGGTGCACATTGAGATGTGTCAATGGATATTCTGGGTGGAGACACTGGGTAATCCTGCGAGCTCCTCCGGGCAAGGCAGATCCTACCGATGTGAAAAAAACCTGACCAAAATGTGCATAGATAAGAAAATTTGAATAACGGCTAGAAAATATTCCTGTGTATATAGGAATAGTAAGGGAGAATAGTATTTTTTTTCCACTTCCAAGATAATTRGAAGATGTTCTGTAGGTATTTAAAATTAGCCCATAGCAGTTTATGCCCTTRTTAGGGTAGTAATCCTGTTTATAGGACTAGAATCTATCAGGATCACTAGAGTTGTAAAAATTTATCTTGATTACAGTTCAGGAGTCTGATCTGATCCAGTGAAGATGCAATTGCTTGCAATGGCAAGTCCTGCACGTGTCTGCTTTAGTAGTCACTAAACAGCCCTGTTTGAAAGATATGGCTCTCCATGAAAGCATTACCTKACCAGTGCAAAGGAACACAGAAGATTATTTTTTATCTAGCACTCAGTCTGTGAATGTTTGTACAGGTCAAAAATATTCTTCCTAAAACAAAGCATTCTGGTATAAACCAACATCAATTATTACTAGTTTAAAAGTGAGATGAGAATCTGATAATTTAGTGGTTTTTTTCCAGTGCTTATAGTTTGTTTGTTGCTGTTACAATCCAAACTATGATACTTACCTACTTCTTGATCTTTTCTTTACGCAAGAAAAGAGAGACGTCCTGCCAGTGCAGTATATGCTTGAGTATGGTGGTGAGTTTCAAGCTCTAGCATCACAAATTAACATTTTCCTTATGATAAAGAATTTCAAAAGAATTAAAAAGAGGACAGGCATGGATCAGAAATGTTTAGATGTCTGTCTACAAAGAAAAGCTATATTCATAACACAAAACTTCTATTTCTGTGTGATTATTGCTTTCTTTGCACACTTAATAGGCTTTATGGAATTTGTAAATGCAAGGGGATGTTGATAAGCAGGAGCTTAAAACAGTCAGTGGGAATCGTCACTGGCTGGGGAATGACAGGAAAGTCACAAAAAACTCTGTACTCACATTCCTTACATTTAATGATAAATCACTCATTGTTACTGGAATCTAAGGTAATTTAGAAACTGAATATACAGTGTTCAGTACAGTTCCCTGTGGAGACACTCATGCAGACAACAAAGATGCACTGATGTAAAAATTGCAATCAGCACACTTTATAGAGCTGGAACCACTGCAATGAGGTTAAACATTTTTACACAGAACTTTAACTTTCATGTGCAGTCCAAGTTGCCTAGATTTGAAGAGCAGCAGCACTGGTGACAGATTTAACCTTGAAGTCTTGGTAAGACTGTCTTAACTGTCAGCAGATGGTCCTATCTCTCCTTTTTTTTAAACCATCACCTGGTCACACTGTCAGTACAGCAAGCTTATATTTTCAGAATAACAAAGCTAAGGTTTGTGCCCTAATTTACTGCACATCCAGCATCAGAGGCTCCTTGAGAACACAAGAAAAGTCATAGGAGGTAGAAGATTGAGGTGCATGTTCCTTTGAGTACCTTTAATCTAGTGTGCTAGTACTAGAAGTACTTTTCATCTGGGACAGATAACAAGGCCTATGCAAGGACATGAAGTACTTTACTAATACAAGCTCTTTTTGGACAAATTTCTTATCCACAAACTTTTCATTTATTTATCTGGATTGAGTTTGGTTTTGGTTTTTTGCTTGGGTAATGCTGATACTTCTTCTGAGACAATGGCAAATATGCTAGTCATACACTTCCTCTAAACCATCATTGTTTAATTACATACATACATTTTAGTGGAATGGAGGACTTGGAAGTAGGGCAAGCACACACTGAGGAATTAATATTCCACAAGTCTACACCAAGAATAAATCTTCAGAAATTAGACCAGAATGGAAGATAAACTCTTGAAGACAAATGAGGTTGAATTCCTAGCTACTGTGCTAAATCTCTCCCTCATGCTGGTTCGCTACATGTACTAGAGATGGTACAGCGTCTCTCTGCTTGGTGCAACTGGAACACCCAGCGGGATTCTATTAAAGGTAATCTCTTGAGTGCTGAAGGCAAATTGAAAGRAATAGAAACATGAAAACCTTTCAGAAGAAAGAATCTATCCTTTGAATACCAGGAAGTTGGTTCATTGAAATACTTAAATATGACTAAGCACCCTTTTATATTTTTTGAATCTGTGTATTTTATGTTTATTGACCAAATGCAGAAGTTGAAGTAAAATATCCTTCAGAATAGAAAATAGATTCCTGGGCTCTCAAATACTACATCAACAAAAACATGCACTCAGTTTGAACTCGAAGGTATTTTTTTTAAATTGCTGCTTCCAGGGGAGGGAGAAGCCAGATTTAAAGTGATCTTTTGAATTTTTAATAGGCATTTAGAAGTTCAAGCCCTTGCAGCAGCTGAGAAGATTTAAGGGAAGAGGTCAACAGTGGCCAAATAGCACTCTTAACATACTGCTGTTAACACAGCTAAAACTGTTATCATCCTGAGGACTTTGAGGGAGGACCTGCTTAGGCACAACTGAGGCACCTCTAGATTGTTCCAGTATCACAGCAGTGTTGCCCAGACCAGTTTTTCCAGCTGAAATCAATTCGTGTTGGAGCCTGGAGACCTTTGCTTGGTTCCCTGTACTGTTTGCTTTGTCTGGGAAACAGTCAAACTCATCTTGCAAGACAGCCAGTCTGAAATAATACCTAAGAAAAATAATATGTGTTCTAAATACAATTTAATACTAGGAGTTACAATCTCCCACTCCTCAACAAGAAATCTGAGATGTTCATTTTAAAGTGCAAGAGACACAAAAAATACATCTTGTCTGTTAAAGGGCTTAATAGGGCACAAGTGTATTTGGACAACAAATACCATAAATTATTCCCCCTTTTGCCAGGGGATCCCGTTTACACTACTAATCTATTAGTGGGAAATTTGTAGTCGCATTGTCATTTTTGCAGATCTCGTTAGACTATGCAAAAAAAAATATCAAAAGCTTCTACCTTGCCTGCTTATTATAATGTTTCTGTACTGCAGGCTGTATGTATTGATGGTTCATGAGTACATTTTCAGCTAAAAATTTGCTGAACTCATGACATTTTGAATTTTTAAAAATATGCTGCCAGATAGAGTAACCTGTTGATAAAATKGATGCAACATAACCTAAAGAAACAAAAATAATCTTTCTTACTTCACCATATCACAAGTGCAGTTTTTCTTTCAGCTTTTTCTTCAACAGAGTGCTCTCTAGCAGATTTATGTGACCTAAATCCAAAGACTGATGACAGAAAGAAGAAGAATACTTCTTGCTGCAGAAGAATCGGTTAATCTTTGTTTATCTTTGTTTAGCTTGAACTAAAACCACTTCTGCCATTTGGCGACAGATATGCACAATACTTCTACATAGAAAATCTTGTTTAGTTCAGTCTTCTGATTCCTCATACTTAGATTTTCCCTTTAATTCTGGCACATCTCACACAGGTTGCAATTTCTCCACAAGTCTTTAAATTCTGTAGGTTTAATCCTTTATAGGTCTGTGGGATCCTTGAAGGYTAGTGGTGAATAAATGAGACCTTTTTAAGAAGTAGGTGAGAAAGGAGTGTCATATAAAGAAAGTCAAACTAATCCTTCCATGATCCATTTCCAAACCTTAGTTGTGTACTCAAACACGCAGTAGAGTGAGTCAGGGGCATTTTCAGTAGGTATGAGCAGTTTACACCTAGCTTCAAAAAAGTGAAGGCGAAAAGAAATTGTTTACCATTGGACTAAAAAGTACATAATTAGTTTGAAATCAGGAAGGAATTGCAACCTGAGGGCAAGCTGTTCCAGTTAATTATGGAACTGGGTGCAGAACATAATGAGAGAAAAGATATTGTGTGCCAGAAAAACTAGCAATTKCCAGTTGAATAGTGAATGCCACATAAGGGAAAAAAAAGTAAGTGGCTTATCACATCTCCCTTTAACCGCTGAAAAAGTACTTGCTGCTTCTTTTTAGATTCTTTGCTTCCTTTGAGGACTTTTTTCACATAAATAGGCTGTCCATTGACACCTTCTGGAGCTGCTAACTACCATCCAAGTCAGATGCTCTGTRAAAAACTGACTCTTCAGGCCACACCTAACCAGAAAGATAACCACATCTGTTTCTGACTGACTAGCCAAGTCCTCTAAGGGCAGCTCTTATTATTTGTGATGGATTATTAATTTTACAAAGCTTTATACCTAAKTTCTTTGAAATATATCAAAAAAATCCCACTGGAAGCAAATTGTCTTGCAGAGCTGCCTTGTACCAGCTGTATGTAAGATAAATTGTTAGGCAGCACCAAGCAACACTGTGTGGGAATCATATTACAGTCCTAGTAGTGATTGATGTATATGACTRTGAAAGGTTAGGTGCACTTCCTGACCCCTTTCTTTCTTGGAAAGGGGAAACAAGCTCCAATAAATTATGTAATTTTAAGCAGAAGAGTAACATTTGTTAGTAGCAGAAATACCATATATGTGTGATGTTCTCCAGATAGGCCACACACCAGACACTGTCAGAGCAGGAAGTCCCTGTTTATCCTAAAATGACAGTGTTAGCAAGCACTGGTCTTTTGAGCTGTCTTTCAGATCTGAATAGTGAGTGCAAGCATGCTTCTTCCTATTTATTGTATGTGATTATTCATATGTATTCATACGTATACCCTGATTCCCTGACAAAATCACAGAACAAAAGTATCTGCATCTGACAGATGCATTCTTTAGTGTGCAGTCATATCAGTTTTCCTGCCAAGAGACTAAATTTGACTTGAAAGACAGTGCTAGATTCCCTTAGTGCTTGTGTGGTCTCACAAATGGTCTCACAATATACTTGGGCCCAGACYCTCTGTGGAGACACAGGAATAACCAGCTCCCTGCCCACCTCCTCTGGTGACTCTGAAATCCCGCCTTCTGTTTTGCTGTGGTATCTACTACTTGGATTAACTGTAATCTTCCTTTTTTCAACACTCACATTAAATCAATTGTGGCTTGTTTATATCTAGCCTTCTGAGGTAAGGATTTTCTCTCTTTGTCAGTAAGTATAAGGATTCCAAAGCTCAACTATGGGCAGTAGTACTAATTACTGTTGTAATGATAACTTGTACAGACACAGTAATCTAACCCACTGTTGCCTATAATATTTTATTCTTGTTAAGAGTCCTGGATTCTATTTAGGAAACACTGATTATCTAATTATCTTCCTATGTTATATTCAGACTTTTAGTCTTCACCTTCATGCCGTATGCAATATTGAATCTATGCATTCTATTTAATCTCTTAATCTCTGTGTTTTTACCTTGATTGTTCCCTTTAGTCACGTTTCTGCTTAAATCTCCAGCTCCATTTATTATAAATTCCTCATAAATTTAGTTAACTTTCCTAATCCTGCAATTTCATCATTTCTTTCATCTCTTTYTCTGCCTCTTAACTTCCAATGCCCTGCCCTAGTGCCTCCTAAGCTTCAATTGCACAATTTCTGTTCACCATCAGTCCCTTTCAAGTCTCTCTGAGGACAGTTTAACCAGAAAACTTTCCTGCTCCTGCTCTTTGTACTGATTACTGTAGTTTGACTAATTTCCCTCAAAACTTTTATTTACCTTGCTCTTATAGAAAATTACAGAGTGAAAGTTAACTTTTTTTATGACTGCAAAGGACTCTTTGTACATTACCCGCTTAAAATAATAAACAGTGAAAAATTAAAATGTAATTATTTTTAATGAGTAATCATCTGTTCTCTGCCATTTTTATGAATCAGCCATCTCATGAGATTAATAAGAATAAAACTCAGCTAGTGTTTCACTTTTTCACTGAAAAKCATCCATTTTCAAAAATTACATACATTCAGATTTTTTTGAAATTGAACAGTAAGATCAAAAGATAAAGAGGGGAAAGATGTTTGGTGTCAGTGATTTAGATGGCCTGTGGGGCAGTATGSCATTATGTCCCAAGTAAGCAGAAAGGAAAAAGGGATAAGACCCRGGAGCTGGTCCCTGCCTTTGGGTGGGCTGTGCCCTGGGGATCCCWTTGGGCTGGAGGATCCTTCTGGATGTTGTAGGGTGTTGCACTGTGGTCAGAGAATTGACCRAGGCACACACATTAATGGCAGCCCGTGAGGGTGCTGGCAGCGATCCCATGTGTTTAAGTGTACCTTCTTCTGAAGMTTTTGCCAGCACACCTTGGTTCTGAACCAAGAGAGAATATTTTAAATTCAGTTTTGAGGTGTTCCAGGAAATGGAATAAGCTGTACACCTACAGAAGCCTAGGCATGAGGGGAATAATTTCCCATCCTCGCTACAATTTTTAAACTCTAATGCAGCTCTATTGATCCCAGAGTTTGCATTGACTTGTACATTCAGGTTTGTTAACTGTTTGACGTTGTACCAGRGACACTTGTATGGGAGCATCCACCACCGAGGAAGCTGTTAACACCCGCATCTCCATGCGCAGATATATATGGAAGACTCTGCACTGCAACCAGGCCTGTTGGACACTTGATGGCAGTATTTTCTCTGGGTTCTTCCACCAGTACCTCCATTAGCTCTGTTTAAAGCTGTCTCTGGAGAGCTGTAGGCATTTTGGGAAGAGGAGTCAGAGCAGGAGGGAGTCACAGAAGAGGAGTGGAAGGACAGTAAATATGATTTAGTCTTTTCAGTCCTAATGCCGCATCTGTCAAAACCGATTTTGCTTTAACTAGTTCATTTTCCTAGTTATTGTYGACTTTCTGTCTTGGGAGCCCCCACTGACCCTGTCGGATCGATTGCAAGATAAAAGTTACATAAACAGATTTGAAATCTATCACTGAATCAGGGCAGCTGATAACATTGATCTGGTTTCTATTGATTGAAAGTGAAGGTAGAATTGTTATGACAACATTAGCCTCCAATACTTACTGTCTTCAAGGGACTACAATGTGGCTGAAACACTTATCAACTTGCAGGTGCTGTACAATATGTCTTAACAGGTGAGTAGGTGAAAGCAGTCCCCAGGTGTAATAAGCATCCTCCTACACAGCTTCTGCCTGATTCACCACTGATAATACTTCTGGAAGCGATTACCTGAGAGTGGCCAGCCTTTACAGATGACCAAAGCAATCCGCTGCTAATGCTGCACACAAATGGCAGAGGTAGAGAGGTGGCAAGAAGCCATTTGGGTGTAGTTGGCAAGTGCTCCCCGGCTCAGTACAATGACTGCAGTGAACAGGAATGTATGAATCACTTTAGCACATGTATACTGATAAGTAATTTCACGCCCATCGGTGTTCTGAAAATTACTTTATTATCAAACAAAATTTGTATAAATTGTGTTTCAGTTTTGTTTTGGTTTRTTTGGATTTTTGTACATGTGAACAGCAGATTAAAGTGGTACCACTAGTAGAAGCTACATTCTGATGCTCCAGCAAAACTGAGCAATGAAGAGTTCTAGGTAGATATTTTCTTTCCTTAGTGTAATCAGCCTTTTACAGTTAATTAGAATGTATGCAATATTTTAGGGTCCCCCTCCTCCCATTTTYGGCTCTGCTTTTCCTGCTTGTTTCAGTGGAGAGGATCTGTTTGTCTCATGAGGGACCACATATATTAATTCATAATATAGCATGAGTTTATTGTGCATTATATTATGGTTTTCTTCATAATGTTCAAAACTCTGATTTTTGTCCTAAAAAAATGACGTCAGGATGTCAAAAAGAACACACTAGAAAACAACTCAGTCTCCCTCAAATACTAAGAGAGGCCTTTAGTTGATATAAAGCAGTATATTTTTAGTATTACTTACTTTTATGAACCTGATCTATTTAGTAATAATTTCAGTAATGAAGCTGGAAGATTTTCATGTCCAATTGAGTCATCCTTCCATATGTTTTCATTTGAAAAGCTATGAACAGAAATTTTCCCCTCTTACTACATGGGAAATTCACTCTTCTTCTGGTGGTTACTGTCTTTATGAAGCTGAATAATTCCTCATCCACTTGAAATTCTTGGTAATAAATTAATAATTTATGCTAATTGAAGCAATACTGCTGGGAGCTGGGAGTTGAACTAATCAGAATTCAAAAGTTACMGGGTCCATTGAAAACATTTGCTGAAACACTATGGCTCCAGGAGATATTAAGATGTGTGTGTATGTTTGGAGAGAGAGGAGAGCGAGAGGAGAGCATGTGGCCCCTTTTTCCTTTCCCAAAGGAATGACTAGCAATTGCTGTGTTTAGGAACACAGCAATGCACTGAGCAGTTTAGCTCAGAACACTCTGGCAACTGAAATTTCCCTCCATGGAAATTTAAAAAAAAATCTTCTGTGTTTGGAAAAAGTAATTAAGTTTTCCAGCATTTTCAGTGGGGTGGAGAATTTGAGGACCTTTAGTTAGCAGTGATAAAAGTAATTTGTTTAGGGTATAGCTGTAAAACTATTCTATTATTTCCTTTGGGAATACACATTCTGAACTTAATGATTTGGCTATGAGTCTCCCAGGGAGAAGTTAGTTTTCCTGAAACCTACAGCTCATGTTCTCTCCAGCCCCAGATACCTAGAAGGAACATGATACCACCCTAGAACTGCAGCCCATTATGGTTCCGGTGCCTTTCTTGAGCTAGCTGTAGAGTCCTGAGAGGATACAGCCATGTCTGCTATATGCGATTCTGTCCATGAAATACTTCTGTTTTCACAGACTACAGTTTAAAATGTTATATGAAAAGCCATTTCCCATGGATACTCTTGGCCAACTGTTTTTGATAGACAGGTCGATTCTGGAGATACTGGAAGGACAACACAGAACCAGTGGTTGTCGTTGTCTCCCAAGGCACCACTTCTGGGTGAAGCATTATTGCTTCATACAGGAACTGTAATGGCAGTGGCTATTGTGAGACAAATCCACATAGTTGATTAAGACTCATTATGCATTTATACTCTCATTCAATCTTTTCTTGCTGTCCTCCCAAATGAGTCTACATAGCCAAGCCCCTGTTGGCCTTAGTTGCACAGGTAAAAGCTGTGTTATTAYGGCTCCTGAGCTGTCCTGTGCATTYCAAGGTTCTRATGGATCTCAAGTGTAAGCTGTAAAACTGTGATAGCTGAGTAATGAGTATGCTGTGGGTGATGGGAATATTTTTGTGAAATACAGCACTTTTTCTTGATTTAGTCAGCTTTTCCACTTTCAAGTAAAAGAGAAACTCTCCCCCCAGCTCTGGTTCCCCCACCCCCCTTAAGACTTCAAATCACAGAAAATCAAGCGTATTCACTGAGAAAAAAAATTCTCTAGTAAATAAAGAATTAGAGAGTTACCAGCAGATGGTGCTCCAGAGTATGTAATGCTATTTGCTGCTTTACCCAAAGAGAAAAACCCATTGCAAATTTATGGTAAAAGGAATTTTTGGGGGTACTGTTCCATTATCTTCTTGAGGGAGTGTCCCATTATTTTCTTGAGTGCACAGATGGTAATGACTTCGTTAGAAAAAGTGTCCACTAAATGTATCTCCCAGTAATTTAAACTAAAAGTGCAAAACCCACTCATAAAAAAGTGGGTGCAAATTTTCAAATGTCTTGGATAGCTTGATTTACTCAAACCCAGGTTCTCTTCAGTGCCTCTAGGAAATAGAGAAAAATTAATAGAAATAACTAATTGATGTGTCCTCTCCCCCCCCCCCTCCGAAAAAAATAAACTAACAAACCCCAAAAATAAATAAACAAAGCAACCCAAAAAGAAACAATTCAGGGAATAGAGGCTAGAATATCTACAGTGCAAATATTAGTCCTAAACTTTTTTTTTTTTGTTTTCCCACTTTCACAAAAAGAAACTAATCTACAGATTTAAAATTGTTGGGGTTTGGTTTTGGGTTGCAATTTTTTGTGAGTGGTTTGTTCATTTATTTATTTGTTTGTGGTTTTTTTGTTTTTTTTTTTTTTAAATTGTTGCTGCTGGTGGTGGTCTTTTGAGTTTTCTGAGTTTCTTTTAATGTGTGTTGGGTTTTGGTCATGGGGGATTTTTTAGCTTTAGAATTTGTACTGCTTGAGAAGACCTAAACCAGCAGTCAGAAAGCAGAAATCTTTGTCTCCCTTGTCAATTAAAGCTGGTTTGGATCAGCAGAGAAGAGTTGTGTTTTCACAACCACCCACTCACCTGTTCATAAGCACATCTACACAAATGGCAAGGCAGGGCTTTTCTCCATATTCAGACTTTTCTAAAGGCACCCTTAGTGGTCTGGCTAATTTAGTTTTATAGATTCCTTTAATCTTAAATGTTAAAAGGGTTGCAATAGTATTGACATGGTCTAAATATGTGGTCTAAATGTTGAGGTAAAATTGTGATCTGAAACTTGACCAGGATTTTAAACCATGTGTAGTTCAAGAGATGTTCATCGTAGATTTTTTTCCTAGCTTTACAGTAATCATTCAAAATTCTGAGTTTTGTTCTGCATTCTACATCAAGAGCAATAGGGTTGATCGCTTTGGTTTTAACTCATTCTCAGATGCATATTTTAATCTAATGATAACAGTTAAGACAAGAAAAACTCACAGTCAATCTAAGTCTTCTCTACAATCATCTGCCCCAGGTAGCATTATAATTTTTGGTAATAAAAGTGTTTAAATGTTTGATCTCCATGGTATAATTTTGAAAGCAAGTTCTTGAAGCAATGCTCCATCACTGGCTTACTTACACATGTGATCAACAACAAAGCTCATAAAGACATCAACTATGGAAGTATTTGCTCTTGGCTTGAACTTCAGAGGGGAAGTTTTAATCTATTGAGTCAGAAGAATATAAAAATCGAAGCAATGTGCAAAAATTTCCTTGTGTAGTCCTTTACCCTGTTATGAGATCTGTCTTACTCTGAATTCTGATTCAGTTCTGAGTCTGAACTGAATTCCATTCTGAATCTGATCCCTATGATCTCAGTGTGTTTAATTACCATGGGTTTACCTAAGTAAGACAATGTTTTATATGAACAAGGCTGTTGCAGGTTTTTATACAGTTAGTAGGAATTTCTTACAATTGGTATCCAAATCTGCCCTAYTGACTCCATAGCTTCATTCATGTACAGAGACCACCTCTTCCCTTTTTGTTCTATTGAATTTTTCTTTGTTCCCATATAAGGGAGTGTCTTCAAAACCATAGGAAACATGAGTCCTCTTAAAATAAATGAGAAAAGAATCCAAAACACCAAACAAAGAAACCACAAAACACAAACCAAAATTGGTTGGAACAAGCTTCTCTCAAACTGTGATTCCATAAGATACCATTTTGATTTGGGGTACTTTTATGTGGATAAAAGAGCTGCATTACTATGATAAAACATACCAAAGCAAGATGTTTACCTTGCCCAYCCCCCAAAGTTGTTTTAATGTATTTTGTTTGTGGTACAGCAGGCCAGTTTTATTTTGAATCAAGTATAATTTGCCATAACCTCCTGTTGGACTAGAGATTGTTTGCTATGGTTAATGTGCTAAAAATGCAATTATATATCTACACCTGACTCAAATAAAATTCATAATATCTGTTRATTCAATAGTGTAAAGCTCCAGTATTACTGACTCTGAAACTGCATTTTATTTTATGGACAGATGTTCCCTTTTGATTGCAACAGCATCAGCTGATGATGTTATTATTCACTCCCTCTGGATATCTTTTTTGGATGGTTTGAAATTTCTACCTCCCACAGTTGTGGCTTGTTAAACTGGTCCTGGAATACTTCCTAATTCAGATCGGGCAAAATAAATGAAGTTAATTCAAACTATTATATGAATTGTTGAAATTAATGCAGCTGGTTTGCTGGCAGTGAAATGGAATAATTCAGACACACTGCTCTGCAAGGGTGGCAGCCTCCAGCAAGAAAGAAGTTGCTAGCAGCTGGGGTGTGGAAAAAGAGAAATCTCTAAGTAGTACATCTGTGAAGGGCAAAGGTCTCTCTAGTTTTTGTCTCTAATTGAAAGACTTACCACCTCATTAAAGACAAGTGGTAAGTGAGCTAAACACTGAATCAGWATTAAATAAGGTGGAAATTACTGCAAGGTTCTTACCAGATTTTTCTTGAAGGATGAGCATTTTAGTKCTCTTCTGGCATATTCCATGACAGTATAACAAAGAGCTGACCTGATGCCACTTAAAATTGAGAATTCAAACCAATAAATATGAACACCTGCATGTCAAAGGTGGGGTGCAGGACTGAAATATACATCCTCAAGCTGTGGGCAGTTCTCTTATTTTATAGTCTGTAAGGGCAGTGTGTATTTCAGAGCAGTGTCCTAGAAAGCCTGTATCCTGAACAAGTCAATAGGAAATACCTGAAAGCAGGAGTGTAGTGAAATTATTTCACTTTAAGGAGGACTTGGGGGGTTAGTAGGGGCTATCTTAATATGTTAGACTACCGTTAGTGCTTGATGTTAAAGGATTCCTCCACGCAGACTGGTTTGGTGGTMCAGGTCCTCAACATGTACTCTTCAAATTTTTACTTATCTCCAAGCTCTTTTACCCTGTACACATATTATGATTGGGTAGAAAGTATAAGATTTCTTGGACTGGAAAAAAGGCAGCTTACTATTCAAGCCAGTAGAAGAAAGGGATGCCAGTTCATATTCCTAGCTTCCTCTATATGTTTTCTGATGATGTATAACATGGTAGGTTGGGTGTTTTYGTGGCTTGAATCCCATCAGAGGAGACTTACAAACTGTTTCTAAGGTGCCTATGTGACTGCTTTACTTGCTGACTTATTACAAAAACGAGGTGGCCTCTTTTAGCTGCATCTTGACAGAAAGCAGTGAATAAACTTTGGTCAGAATATGTGTGTCAGAAATGTACTTGCAACATCCAACTGGACAGGACTTACTAAAGAGCTCTTTCTTCTGTGCTTTTTGTGGCAGTTAGACAATCCTGGTCAAGTTTAGAAACCAGTAATGTCTTGCAAAGTTTCARTTCAAATAGGATAGTTAATATACCTTTCCTAGCCTCATTTTCCCATCTGAATGAAAATTCAGATGTGGATACATTCATCCCAGATTCTGGTTATAAATCCTACTTAAGCATATCTGTAAGACAGCCAACAAGAAGTTCTGATTTTATAATAATGTTATGCACTTTGAGCTAAGCAAGATGACCAGAACATTGCGGGCATCTTGTGTTAAAGATATGTTTGAAGCTAGAATGTATATTGCATTCTTTCACTCCTCCCCCTGTCCCCCATGAATAGTCTGGTGTGACTTTAAAATACTTTGATTCTTTGCTTCATAATTATTTGCTTTTTATTTTTTTAATCRGTTTTCCATACCTACACCTGCTCTGCTCTCAAGAAAAATTTAAACACTGTATTCAAGTTCTGAATTTATTGCTCCCCATGAATTTCAAATTTGGAGACAAATACAGTATAGCCTTAAAATATATCATTGTAAAAATGTAATTAGGAGGAATGTGGAGAGGTTGTTGATAAAAAATCACAGAGATAAAATGAATTATATTCTAAAGTATGTATAAATAATAGGAATGGAACTGTATTTGAAATATTAATAGATTATTGCCATCAATAAACAAGTGTATCAATCTCACATACTTACTATAAATTGCATCCATTAGGTCTTTCTTTCCTGAAGCCCATAAATCCATACAATCTGAGCTTTTGAATCCATAAATATATTATGCAGCAGTTGTCTTTAAGAAGATAATGCTTTGTTCAATATAMTTTTAAAATGTCTCAAATGAAGCAAATGGGTTTCTAGAGTCTTATTTATGGRGGCTTGGGAGAGCAAAACATAAAACATCAAAGTAAAAACAATTGCAAACTCAGAGAGCCCAGCACCATATTCTTCTTAACCAAACTGAGAAACTGAGTTTCTAGATTCATGCTACTCACTGGTCTCTGAGAGAATCCGGATTAGGCTAGAAACTTTAGCCTTCCAAAAAAGAAAAGGAAAATATAAAAATGTTATCTCCAGAAATTTTTTTTACTGTTTCCTGAAGTGTTAGCTTCCTGTAGTTGATATAGTTTATATAGAAAGACCAGATCAAGATGGCATAGATTTCATTTAATATTCACACAGGATTTATGGCTTCTCCCCCCTCCAAAGTGCAGGATTGATAGCTCAGCTGAMGTGCATCCACACCAATGCATACATGACAGATAACAAACAGGAGGAGCTGGAAGCCATTGGCATAGTTGCCATCATGCAAACAGGGTGGGATGACTTGCACAACTGAAATGCTGCAGCAATRCTTCAGAAGGGATAGAAAACAACTGGGAATTTGTAGGGGAGTCCTGTTTGTTCGGGAATGTTTTGGTTTTCTGGAGCTTAATGATAGTAACAATAAGGTCTAACGTTGATGGGTAAGGATTGGGGAAAGGCCGACAAAGCCGATATCCTAATGCGAGTCTGTCARACACCACCTAACCAGAATGAAGAGGCAGATGAAATATTCTGTAAACAGGTAGAAGTCTTGCCGCTGCTGGGTCTTGTTCTTGTGGAGGACTTAAACATAGCAGATATCTGCCAGAAACAGAAAAAAAAAAAAAAGAGCAGAGAGGAAGAGGTCTAGGAGGTTCCTGGAGTGTGTGGAAGATAACTTTCTGATGCAGCTTGTGAGGGAGCCAGCCAGAGGAGGTGCTCCACTGGACTTGAGGTTTTTACAAGATAATGACAGGTGGGTGATGTGGTGGCCATTGTAGGCCCAGCAAGCCAAAAGTACAATTTTTGATTCTCAGAGAAGGAGAGAGGTCAGCAAAGCCACTGCCTTGGACTTCTGGAGAGCACACTTTGGCCTCTTCTGGATGGTGGTTGAAAGAATCCTTTGGGATGCAGTCCTTAATAAAAAAAGGGTTCCAGGAGGGCTGGATGTTCTTCCAAAAGAAAATCTTAAAGGCACAAAAGCACGCTGTCCCCCTGTACTGAAAGACAACATGTAGAAAATAAAACTGGCTTAACTGAATAGGGAATTTGCACAGGAACTTGGGAAAAAAGAGGATTTACTAGCTTTGGAAGAATGGACAGGAACTCAAGAGAACTGCAAGAATACTGTTAAATAATGGGGGGAGCAAGTTAGAAAGGTAAAAGCCCAGCTAGAATTTGACTTGGCCACTGTTGTAAGAGATTGCAAAAATGTTTTTACAAATACATTAGAACAAAAGGAGGATCAAGGATAATCTCAATCTTTTATCGGACGCTGGGGAAAGCATTGCTGTAAAGAATGAGGACAAGACTAAGGTACTTATGTCTTCTTTGTATCAGTCTTTCATAACCTCAGTCTTTCAGTTATGAGGTTAACTTTCATACCAGTTAACCTCAGAGTACTCAGCCCTCTGAGCAGGAAGACAGAAATAAGGGGCAGAATGAACTCCCCATAATCCATGAGGACAAAGTTTTAAAGTCCTGCTGCTTTATTGAGATGCACACYGGGCCATGAGGCCAGATGGGATCTACCCAAGGGTACTGAGAAAGCCATCAGAAGAGCTCACCAGGCCACTTTCAATCATTTACTAGAAGSCTTGGCTAACCAGGAAGGTCTCAGATTACTGGAAGCTGGCAAATGTGACATCCGTCCGTAAGTAACAGAAACAGAAACCAGGGAACTGCAGGCCTGACAGTGTGACCTCCATCCCCTGGAAGGTCACAGAGTTGATAATTCTGAGTGCCATCACATGGCACATGAAGGACAGCAAGGGAATCAAGCAGAGTCAGCAGGGGTTTGTGAAAGTCTGGTCATCTTCTATGACAAGTGGCCTGCTCAGCATATGTAAAAAGGCTGTGGATGTTGTCTGCCTGGACTCAACTAAAGCCTTTTGTCATGGTTTGGGAATAGTATTCTCCAATATAGTACTCCTGCTAAAATCACACACTGYTTCCCTTCCTGCCCACACCCCTAGTTGGAAGCACCAAAGGCGCAGATCACAGGTTGAGACAAGAGCAATTTATTGGAAACAGCAATGTGATAAGAAAATAAACAGTAACAACAGTATTGATGAAAAAAACCGCATAAAAAAGTAAGGATTCACATGGAAAGTCGGCAACAATAAACAATTACCAGATGGCTTCCTCCACCATAGTTTCTTGATGTGAAGAAACTCTTTCTCCCCAGAATAGTGTCCCTTCTCCCCACCCCTATCAGTAACATGAGGTGGTATAGAATAACCTCCTTCCTAGTTACTGCAAAAATTAACCATGTCCTGGTCAGAACCAGGCGACATTTGATGCCATTTCCCACAGTATTCTCCTGGAGACAGCGCTGCTCATGTTTTGGACAGGYGCAATATTTGATGAGTTAGGACAAAAGGAAATGGCCTCAAATTGTCCCAGGGRAGGCTTAGATTAGATATGACAAAATATTCCTTCATGGAAAGAATTGTTGAGCATTGGAACAGGCTGCCCAGGGTTGAGTCACCATTTCTGCAGATATTTAGAATATGTGTAGATGCAGCACTTTAGTTTAGCGGTGGRTTTGGCAGTGCTACAAGAGTTTGACTGTGTAATCTTAGAGGTCTTTTTCAAGCTATATGATTCTATGATTCTGTAAATCAATAGCTGAGTTGGTATGAAGATGCATTTTCATTGTTAATGCTTGATGTTGTGCAACAGTAGTAAGGACAAGAGTTGCAACAGCTCTAGTGTAAATGTGGTTTAAGATATATGTTACCCAGTGCACAGAGATGGGAGGTAGGAAACAAGCTGTGTAGAGCATGAGATGCTGATGGAAAACAGTGGATTTTCTAAGCAGTCCAYTTCTTCATGTAGGTCTATATAATATAGGCTCTCTTTCATTGCTTTCACTTGTAATAGATAAAAAAACCCACATGGTAATTATTTACTTCCTTTTTAGTGTATGTGAATATTACAGCAAATGTGCTTTCTGTCAATAACATCAGGATTTCCAGCAAGCATATGATCTAATGCAGAACTCTGATTGAAAGTCCTGGAGCAGTTTTTTGAGAACTTACTGTCAGGTTATGTAGTTAAGTGTTTCTCTGGCCAATTGTTGCCACCTTTGTGTGGTATTTGGCTGTGTGGTGAGCCAGAAAAAGTCTATTCTAGTAAGAGGTTGTTTTTCTACCAGGTTTGTTCCCTGATGCATAGTTGCTTGTGCTGGAGAAGAACATGGGGTAGTCTCAACACAAAACTRGAAGGCAGGAGGGCAGGCATCTGGAGTGGGGAAGAGGGATGAAATCAATCAGCTAAGGTGGTTTACCCACTTCAGCAAAATATCTAATCCTGATGTAAGAGCTGGGAGAACATATATGAACACAATCTCATTGCAGGGGCCATCACCAGGATCATCATAACAGTATTGCAAAGGAGCTAATTTYCCATTTGCCTCCAATAGTAATTTCGTAATGACACTAAACAGGATATTGTCAGTTCATATATACTATGTTAACCATATATAAAATGCAATGTTTCTATAAGGAAAAAAATCTCATAGTAATGTAGCATCATGGAASGTTTAGGTAGGAAAGGACCTTTGAAGATCATCTAGTTCAACCTCAACATCTTCCACTAAACCATGTTTTTCAAAGCTTGACCTTGAACAGTTCCAGGGATGGAATATCCACAACTACTCTGGGCAACCTGTTCCAGTGTCTCACACACTCATAAAAAAATTTCTTATATCCAATATAAACCTATCTCCTTCAGCTTAAAACAGTTTCTCCTTGTCCTGTCGTTACAGGAAGGCAACAGTAAAAATTCTCTCTCCATCTTCTTTATAAGTATCCTTATTAAGAAACTACTCAKTTTTTACAGATTTGAACCTGATCTTCAGCAATGCGAGGGACTTCATTCCCCCAGTCTCTGCCTAAAGATTTGGGCTTGTAAGAGATGGGGAGGAGATTGACATTGAAAACCATGGAAAAATTTTTTTGAATACAAACCACATTTGAGTTTACAGTGTTTTTTCCTCTGCATTAACCTGGTGGTAGAAATGGAACAGTGAAGTCCCCTACACTCCTGTCCTGGCCCCACTCCTGGGAGCATTCATGGGGGCCCCCAAGGTCCCCACAGCCGATGGAGGGGAAACTGTTCTCTTCACAGCCTTATTCATGTCAGTTATCATCATCTCTCATGTCTTATTTGTTAGGGAGGATATGTTTTGTTTGATCATCCTTTTCAGGCCAATATGCTCATAGAAGCCCTTTATAATTTTTTTTCATATGCAATGCTAAATCTAGCTCCAGCTGTGCAYATCTGTTTCCATTCATACACATCCAGGTGCCATCACTGTATTATTCCCAGGATACATGTCACTGATTCCACTATATGTGCATTTCTTTCTTAAAMATTTATCAAGAGGCTCTTTCTGACCCATGCTTGTCCCCTGTCCTGCTTGTCCCATTTCTTATGCATGGAAAAGAGGGCTCTTTTACTCTAAGTAAAAAGTCCTTAAAGATTTGTCAGCAGTTTACTCTGCTTGTTGTACTTTACCCCCTGAGGGCAGGTTCCCAAAGGGTCCCRTTCACTAATTTGTAAACCAATTGTTTGTATCAAGTTTGCACGAAGCAGAAGATATAATGCAAGTTGGATAACAGAAATRAGATGTGGCTCTGTAGAGAAAACTATGGGCAATCCTGATCTGACCGTCTGTTTTTTGTTTCCTTGAAATATGATATTTCTTGCAGTCRCTTTACATTCTGTGAACACAGCAAATTTCACTGGGCTTTAACAATGGTGACTGGAAAATTGCCCAGTGGGCTTTTGCAAGCATATAATTGACTATTTAACCCCTGGATCATATCTCAGTTGTGATAAAATTTTGATGAWGTTGGATTACTTCAGGAACTTACATGATTTTTGCCTGCCTTACATAAATCCATGAAATTTTTTGATGTCATATAGGATGACTTCTCATTATTTTTTTAGGTATCACATTGCTTGTTGCTCACCATATACACTTTTACCTCTAAAGAATGCTCACAAATCAGGTGCTGCCATGAGACTAAAGAATTTCTCAAAAATATTAATAAATTTTCAAAATCTGGTTTCTAAATTCAATCAACATGATAGTATGTCTTGGAAGTCAATGGGAATGTTGGTATTTATTAAAGTCTTGCAGAAAGAAATAAAGTCCTGAGTTTATTCTCAATAGCAGTTTTTAGTTGGACTTAGTTGACTAAGTGCTAAAACAAACATAGAAACAAAATGCTGGTAGGTCCATTTCACTTATTTTGGATCTCTGAAAAGGTTTGAAGAAAAGTTTTTCAGACCAAGGATTTTATATTACTTCCATAGAGGATCAAATACTTACCATGTGGAACACAAAGCATGGAGAACTATTTGTTTCATGAGGAACAAGCACCAACCTGTGCTGACTAAAGTGGGAGAGGGATTYGAATGAGAAATTAGGAGTAGTGAAGGTCTCTGGTGCTGAACTCTGCTAATATAGCTGTAGAGTTGTCACTTGGCATCAATAAATACATGGCATCAGTAAATTTTATGGATTTATGTGAGGCAGACAAAATCCATTTAAGTTCCTGAAGGAATCCAGCATCCATTGTACTTTTATTACCTGTTGTGGGTTAAAATTCTTCTCCTTTTGTTCCCTTTCTTTGGGAATTTTTTCTTTCCCATTTGTTGCTGGGATACACTAATTGCYGGACCATCCTTTTAATGGCTGGGTGATTAACAAAGACAATGATACCTATGTCCTACCTGCACTCGGATAGGGTGTTTTTGTGTGGTGGGGGGGGGAATTGCACTTTTTCGCTGCTTCGCTGAGAGAAGGTCTGCTCACTGGCTGCTACGGAGAAAGCTGGCCTGCCCTTTTTCTGTGGAGACCAGCACCCCTGCTCATTGGGTTCCTGCTTGCTGCACCGTGGTTTTTTTTTTTTCTGTCCTGTGCCTTGTCAGGGATTCCAGCTTCAGGGCTGAGCTCTGCTCCATCCCGTCTCGCAGCCGCAGGATTTCTGCTCGTCTCTTTGCCGTCCTGGGTTTCTTGCTGTCCAGAGGAGCACTGAGATCGGCATTTCCGCTGTGAGTTTTGCAGAGAAACTTTTCTCCCTCCACCTCTGCCATTTTGTGTCAATCATTAGCGCCGCGGGAGATCTGAGCCAGCCGGGACCTGCACCACAGCGCCCCCTGCAGCCCCCGGGGAATCATCGCACCCGCCCTGCCCGGCCAGGAGCCAACAGCGCCCCTGCCAATGGGACTGTAACTGCACCAAAGGAGAGGGTGTGTCTCTGTAAGGCTGTCACTGGGTTTGGGACCGGGCTGGTTGTTGCTATTATTATTGTTACTTGTTTCACTTTGTTATACATATTAGTAAAAACTGTTATTCCCTTTTTCCCCATATTCTTGTCTGAAAGCCCATGATTTTTCAAAGCTATAATAATTCGGAGGGAAGGGGGGTCATATCCACCACTCCAAGGGGGGTCCCTGCCTTCATTAGCAAACACCTGTCTTTTCAAACCAAGGCATTACCATATAGCTGTGGATGGCAATAATGCTAAGTTTAGGATGAGGAAAATTTCTAAGAAGAGGGAAAATATTAGCAGATTTTAATATTTTTTATGTATTTTCCTGCCCATAATTTTCTGCAGTTGTTGAGGTTCAAAAATTCAGAAGTGAAAGAGATATGAACAACCACCTAATATTTAAAATGGATACAATTTCAGGCATTTCTCATTTGACTATTGTAATAGTACCATTTTGGAAAGAGTATGTCATTTGCTTATGCATTGAAAAGGGAAAACATCCCTCACTGTTATGTTACTTCTGTAAATGAATGCAGGAAAAACTACTGAAACTGGAGAAATTTTAGCAATGTAGAACTTCCGTGGGAAAAATATCAAGCTTGCACAGAAAACCCAACAGTCTATCATCACAAGGTAAAGACAAACCATACTTGTGTCTTTGCAGATATATCACATTACCATCCATAGTATCAGTTTAATTTGATCTAGGAATACCAACAGGATATGAATAGTCTGTAATCTGTAAAGCAAGGTCTTAACAGAATGCTTTAGAAGTGGATAGGTGTAGCTGTCTTAGAATAATTGGAGTAGAACACGTSAAATTGTAAAATTTCCTATATGTAAAAAGAGTTAAAAATTTGGTGACATCTTGTTGTATGACTCTTGAGAATGGAATTAAAGAGGAAAAGCTAGAAATCTAGCCTGTGTTTATACAAAATAGTCAAGCTGTTGTAATTTTCCTTCATTACTGAGCATCTGTGTAAAAATACTCCTTCCTTTTTTTTTTGGAAAGAAAAAGGTTCTAGATTTGGCRTGTAGGCCTCACTGAAGCCTTAATCCTTAATTTCAATATGTTAACCATTACAGTTGCATTTTTAATGAAAGCTTTGCTGAATCAGAAACAAAATACCCTAAGCATTTTACTTTCATGTTACACTTTCATTATACCGACACAGCATAGAGACTTCTACGTAAAGCACTTCAAATAAAGTAATGCACCTTGCCTAATTTCAAGATACATCAACAAGCCAAGGGAAACAGTATTTTAAAGTTGTACTCGGCAAAGGAAGGGTCCATGATTTGAGCAGGGTGGATTGAAGCAATTGGAGTGGTTCCCACTGCTAAATCTTTACAGTTCACAGCTCAGCTTTTTTTTTTGTTTGTTTGTTTGTTTTTTTTTTTTTTTGATTGAAGCAATTGGAGTGGTTCCCACTGCTAAATCTTTACAGTTCACAGCTCAGATTTTTTTTTTGTTTTTTGGGTTGTTGGGGTTTTTTATTTATTTTATTTTTTTTTTCCACATAGACTGCAATTTGCAGTGATTTCATTGCTGATGTCTGAGAAGTGGTGATAATCTTTATAATAAAGGTAGAACGTATGAARCTTCTGCAACACCGTGACTTAGACTTTGCCAGTCCATGGAACAGAGCTGTAGAAGATAGACTCTACAATCCTATGCTCTTTCTTGCACTTGCAGAGCAAACTCTTGGTCTCTCTGTCCTGTAAATCATTCAGTGGAGTGGAAAGGAGGAGAGCTAATCACTCTAATTAAATAAGGAGTGATTCTGATGTCTTTACTCTTTGCCAGTAGGACAGCATCTCCTTAAAGGCAACTTTAATCTGTGTCATCCTTATTATATCCACTCAGGAAAGATTTAGCTAAAATCACCATCAGCAACAAGATTAATTTAAAACAGCATGGAGCTTCAAATCAGGTAGGGAACTAAATGTGTGTTGATTGAAAGAGAAAAKAAGCTCATCTGTGCCCTAAATATCCTCTAAGAATAACGTGCTGACTAARTAGTTTACTCCCCTCTTCTCTGGCAAAGCTTTCATAGTTTGATTTCACAAGATTTTAAGATAGTAATCTGAATATGGCAAAGGTCAGTGGGAGGTGGACTTTGAATATTAAGATATTCTGGAATTGCAGCTAATAACAGCATGCAAGCTTGTAAATTMATTTATGCATAGACTGAAATGGATTAAAATATAGGGGTCAGTGAAAGACTATAATGTTTGCAGATACATTTCATGCAACATGGTACTGTTTCTTSAAATTTTATCTGTGCCCAGTTTCATTTATTGACGGGTAACTTACTAATGCACTAATGCTGGTCATTCAGCTCACTGATCCTGAAATGTCTTTGTATCTCAGGGATTTTAAGAAGATTTTTAAGTCTGAAATTAATCTTGTACTGCAAGTGTACATTAATTATGATTTAATTAGTCTTCAAATAAATAATGTAAGCTCTTTAACAAAGCATTTCCTTAATAACCATATTAGAAATTGAACCTTATGCATCAATCAAAACAATACTCTGGTTAATTTTTACTACCTTTGAATCAATAGGAAAAATGGTAGGACAGTAAAACATTTTAAAGAAAATATAGAATGTTAATGTTTTAAGTGAAGAATTATTTTAACACAGTCTTCATTTGTAAAGTATTCAGCATATATTCAGCACATCATCAGAAAGAGGCTATTAGCTGCCAGTGGAAAAACCTGCTGAATATTACTGAAAACAGATGTTAACTTCTCTTACAGAGTCATTAATTTCCCAAAAACATCAGAGGAATGTCTAATACATGGAAGTTAYTTTAAAATATGTTCTCTTATGCTATGAAAGTATTCGTTAATTGGGTAGTGCCTAGTATCAGCCAAGGACAGGGTTAATGTCCTGCAGTAGCTGAGAGTGGATCCTGGTGCTGCGTGGGTGTGCCTGGTTTGTTATTCTATATCACCTCCCTTGGATAAAAGTAGGGGACTCTTGCTTCTGGGAAAAATGGGGTGTAGTGTCAGCTGGAAAAAAAAGATGCCAAGCAGGGAGGTCGTTGCCATTTTATTCCTTTGCCAAGGGATGGCTCTGACAACAGTCACTTCACATCAGGTTCGACTAGTGTTCATTTTTCATGTAATCACCCTCTTTTATGCATTATTGTTATTAGTGTTGTTGCTCTTACTATGTTGTTTACTTATCTCATTACTGTACCCAGTAAATTATTCTTGATTTGCAATCTTTACATTTCGTCTCTCTTACCTGAGGCCTAGAGGGAGGTGAGTGGTTGATTTTCCGCCTGGGATTAATCCATGACGGCAGCTCCAACTCTCGGTTTCTCAAGCATGGGAATAATGTCACCCCAAWATGGTTAATGTCAAAACAAATTGATTTGACTGGCTTGTAGTTTTACCACTTAGAAAACAGACTAGTTTGATGGTTGGTGAATGCAGATTGATGCAGCTCCAATAGAGCCACCAGATGACKGTGACTTGCACCAGCTGGGGGTCTAATCTATACACTTCTGTAACAAGTCGGAGTTCCATTGCAGGTAAGGAGAGCTTCTCTGTTATTAATGCTGCATTGCCTCTGCATGAATGAGCGGAGAATGAACTATGTGTGCCTAAAATCTCCTATTTCTACTTTTTTAACTCTTGAGATCTGAAAATTGGAAAATAAAAGCTTTTTTCTTATAGCTGAAGGAAGGAAGGAAAGAATTTTTACCCAGGTTTAAAACTGATTGTACACTCAATGGTGGCTCCCAATGAAGGACTTCTCTGTGTTTTTCTATAAAATTTCTAACGGTAGCCTATAAACCTCATATAGACAGAGTGATAATGAGGGCCTCTGCTGCACTGGTGTGAAAATGACAGAGCTGTAATTTCCTCTTAAGTCTGTTTTTTTGTGGTTATTTTTTTTCCTCCAGAGAAAAACTAAGGGACAAGTTCCTAACCAATGAAAGCAGTGATACAACAGTTCTTCCATTTGAATAGGAAATTGCTTTTTGGGTAAATACAGAGATGAGTATGTCAAAGAAAGCATGAGATTTCTGCAATGCATTATTTTACCATATGGAAATAAGTTATGTTGAAACAGCGGAGGCAAACCAGTTCCGTTCTTGTACTTTGCATAATTCACTCAAAACCAAAACCCTTTTCTTTTGCATTTATCCTACTCTTATTTTTTTTGGATCCTGTTGTTCCTTTGCTTCTGGTCTACGTAGAGATGTATACATAATTTAGCCTGGGTGTACAAGATATCCTTACATTTTGAGTTTTGGAAATTTTCCATTTGCAAATAAAAAATAGGCAATTATCCTCAGGCTGCCTTTTCAGGTGTTTCTAATGTACTTTTCTTAGGTGACACCTAAACGCTTCGAAACTGCAGAGATAACTTCCAAACCAGTTCCAAGATCAACGTGTGGAATAATTGCAAGTAAGTCCTAATTTCTGTTTTACATAAGCAACATTGTTCTGTCATTTTAGTAGCTTCACAACATGGTCGCATGCGTGCAGCAGGAAAACAGAAGGAATCTGTAAGCAGGAAAATCAAAGTAATGAAAACACCTTGATAAACAAGATCCCAAAAAATAATTTGATCAGAGTAGAAATAAATTGGCAGACACTTAATTGAACTCAGTAAAGACCAAAATACTACCTATATGATAGACACCAGACTTAATTTTGTTACTCAGGAGTAGAATCTACATTACTGTCATCACAACTGCCATGTACAAAATAGCACACATGCCAAAAAAAGGAGATGCACTTTTGTTTAGAAAGCTGACTATAGTCCATATGGGAAAACATTGTYGTCAAGGTCCACTTGTGCTGTGCTGTCCATTCTTTATGTTGGAAGTCCTAGGCACAGTGAATGTGTATTTATAAAGCCCCCACATTTCACAGTCATGATGCTATAAACATATAACTGAAATATCCTGCAGCATGGCATTTTCATGTAGTGAATCTTCTGAAAAAGAAGAGGAAAAATGTATTTCCAGAAGGGGAGGCCTGAGATATTTACTGCTAAGGTCATTGCCAAACATGCCGACATTTTCTAAAAAACTGTGTTGGTGAAGTTCAGTTCCCAGAGTTGAAGACACRCAGACCTTTCAAACTTAAAACACAAGGTTGAGCTCTTTGCTTGTCTGGGAATACAGGTAAACAGTGACAGCAGTTAGCTTCCATGGTGAACARCATCAAGTCCTTCTTTCAAAACCTGCCAGAAATATCAGAGTTGGAAGGTGAGTGTATCATGCGAGAGAGAGATGCATGTGAGAAATGAAGGATTCAGTTGTGTGGTGCTCTGAGAATAATCCATAGTGACCAGGATGGAGGTAGTTGGGTTGGTTTTGCTTGGCACAGTTTTTGGAAGTGGGGGGCCAAAAAGATGGTGCCTGTGAGAAGCTTCTGGAGGCTTCCACCATGTCCAGCAGAGCCRATTGCTGTTGGCTCTGAGGATGATGGACATGCCACTGACCAAACCTGGGCCAATGGGAGACGGTGGTTACACCTCTGTGAAAACATGTTTAAGAAGAAATCAAAACAAGGGGCACACAGTAGTTTTGCCAGTGGAGAAGGCTGAGAAATATGTGAGGGATGCAGACACCAAGGTCAGTGCAGGAGGGGGAGGAGCTGCTCCAGGCGCCGGAGCTGGGATTCCTTTGCAGGCCGTGGTGACGAGCATGGTGGAGCAGGCTGTCCCCCTGCAGCCCATGGTGACCATGGTGACACAGCTGTCCCCCTGCAGCCCATGGGGCCCACAGAGGGTGCAGAGATCCACCCGCAGACCGTGGAGGAGGGAGGTCCCCACGCCGGAGCGGGCAGATGCCGAGAAGGGGCTGTGTCCAGTAGAAGAGCCATGGAGAGAGAGGCCTTGCTCCCGAGATGGAACAGCCTGGCCTTGGGCCGGCACCCAGGGGATGAGGGACCCCACGGTGCAGCAGTTTTGGGATAACTGTCTGCCCATGGGGGGACTCACACTGCAGCAGATGTGTGTGGAGTGCTGCTCGTGAGAGTGGAACCGCGCCGGAGAGGTTCACTGAGAACTGTCTCCTGTGGGAGGGACCCCACGGCAACGCAAGGGAAGGACTCCGCTCCCTCAGCAGCCGCAGATCGATCCGGTGATGAACTGACCAGCCCCACACCCTGAACTGACCAACCCCACACCCTGAACTGACCAACCCCACACCCTGAACTGACCATCCCCACACCCCAAACTGACCAACCCCACACCCTGAACTGATCGACCCCACACCCTGAACTGACCAACCCCACATCCTGAACTGACCATCCCCACACCCCAAACTGACCAACCCCACACCCTGAACTGACCGACCCCACACCCTGAACTGACCAACCCCACACCCTGAACTGACCATCCCCACACCCCAAACTGACCAAACCCACACCCTGAACTGACCATCCCCACATCCGGTTCCGTTCCTGCTGCTTTGCAGTTGGTGGGAAGCGGGGAGGGAGTGGGGAGAAGATCAGTGTTTTTGAGGGTTGTAATTTATATCTCATTCTCCTCCTCTGACTTTGTTAGTGATAAATTCACTTGATAATTTAAGTAGTGCCTGTTTTGTCCATCAAGTGTTTCCTCCCCGCTCCTTATCTCAACTCATGAACCTTTTTGTTAGTTTTTTTTTTCCCTTCGCTCTTCTCTACCCAGTGTGGTGGTGGGGGAGAGCGAATGAGCAGGTGTTGTGGGTGCCTGGCTTTTGGCCAGCATTCTAAACCACGACAGTAGTATAGGAATCAGTTCCTGAAACAGACKGAACTGAACCTTGGATGTCTTGTGCTGGTTATTAACAATTCTGGACTTCATTAAGTGGAAACCAAATCTTTAGAAGAGGAGAAAACCTTTGYCAATGAATCAGCAAGCAAGCCAATGAGCAAGTCCTCTGAGACAGCCCAAAACTCGTGAGGCAGTTAATTTTTACAACCCCTGGCCCCTTCCAAAGTCCGCCTGCTGACCAGGAGCCCATTGGTTCTGGACTATTGGGGCTCAAGCCCAACCTTCCTATGCTGTCCATTGGTGGACACCTTCTGCCATCCAATTGGGGGAGTCTCTCTGGGGAGTGCAGTGCCCCCGGCTGACTGCCTGTSCCATGTGAGAAGTTGCCAGGTGAATTCCTCCCAGCAGCAAAGCTTTCCCCATCTCCTGGCTGCCTCCTGCAAACTGCATGTGTGCTCTCCCTCCCCTACATGCCTCTGACAACCATTGCTGAGACAAATCAAGACTAAAAGATCTCCTGACTCATAACATTCAGAAAACATATATTTATTGAATGAGTTCCTGTATTTCTTCAACTCTGTTTCTGTTATGTGGGACATTTCTGAAGGGGGGTGGGGGTGAAAAAGGGAGTTTTAGCTACATAAGAATACTAGTTTTGCAGAAGAGGTGTTTGTGGACAGTGTAGACAAACTTGGCATACCAGTACCATAATAAAAAATGATCCTTAACCTTTGTGCTATGAGTAACTAATTCCTAGGGGTGCTATATACATGTGTGTACATATAGGTATATATATATGTGTACATATRKGTATATATATACACTGTGTTGTGTCGAGCAGCAGTGGATGATGGACTGTGGGGCTGTGTGGGGCATGTGGAAGGCTATCTCTGCCACTCTGCCGCTTGCTGCACCTTGCTCTATCCATACTTTCTTCCTGCTCCTACTGTTCTTCTGGRTGTTGGAATGATTTCTGTGCCATAAGCATGGCCTCCTTAACTGTCTCAGTCCTGTAATAATCTTTGGCATTCAGCCACACCACAGCATCAGCTGTAGAGCTGTGTGTCCCATGTGCTTGCCTCTCCACTCCTACCTTACTCTGTTCTACATCATGCTGTTCTGCAATGTGCTGCCTGGAGCCCTGGATCTCAAGTGTAGCCTTGTCCAGAGCATCTCTCCTGATATACTGAGCTGTGTCAAGCACATCTGCAGCGTCAGCTTTTGCGTACTTCTTCTTCTTCTCTTCTTTGCTGGTGGTGGTGKTGGAGGCTAAACGCAAACCCCTCAGTAATCCCCAGTCAAGGCTCAGCCGTCTCCATCGAGCTGGGGTGCTGGAGACTGTAGGTGCAGGAAGGCTTTGAGAACGTCCTGCACGTCTTCCTGTTGCTGCTGGCTCCTCAGGACTTGGTTCCAGGTCCTGCTGCTCCTCTGAGTATTGGACTGGTTTCTGTACCTTAAGCATGGCYTTYTTAACTGTCTCAGTCCTGTAATGGTCTTTTGTATCCAGCCACACAACAGCATCAGCTGTGGGGCTGTGTGTYCCAKGTGYTTGCCTCTCTACCCCTGCCCTACTGTGTTCCACATCATGCTGTTCTGCAATGTGCTGCCTGGAGCCCTGGATCTCAAGTGTAGTCTTGTCCAGGTCATCTCTCCTGAT
>NW_026623349.1:1572076-1599447 GCF_030028575.1 Malurus melanocephalus | reverse complement strand
ACATCATGCTGTTCTGCAATGTGCTGCCTGGAGCCCTGGATCTCAAGTGTAGTCTTGTCCAGGTCATCTCTCCTGATACACTCATCAGTGTCCAGTGCATCTGTGGCATCAGCTTTTGGGTGCTTCACTTCTTCTTTTCTGGGGGTGGTGTGGGAGGCTAAGTGCAGAGCACTCTGCACTTTCCAGACAAGTCTTGGCCATCTCCATTGAGCTGGGGTATTGGAGACTGTAGGTACAGGATGGCTTTGAGAATGTTCTGCAGGTCTTCCTGTTGCTGTTGGTTCCTCAGGGCTTGGTTCCAGGTCCTGCTGCTCCTCTGAGTATTCAAAGGGTTTCTGTACCTTAAGCATGGCCTTCTTAGCTGTCTCAGTCCTGTAATGGTCTTTTATATCCAGCCACACAACAGCATCAGCTGTGGGGCTGTGTGTTCCAGGTGTTTGCCTCTCCACCCCTGCCCTACTGTGTTCCACATCATGCTGTTCTGCAATGTGCTGCCTGAAGCCCTGGATCTCAACTGTAGCCTTGTCCAGATCATCTCTCCGGATATACCGATCAGTGTCCAGCTCATCTGTAGCATCAGCTTTTGGGTGCTTCTTCTCTTCTCTGCTGGTGGTGGTGTTGGAAACTAAGTGCAGTCCCTTCTGTAGACCCCAGTCAARGCTCGGCCGTCTCCWTMGAGCTGGGGTGTGGGAGAATGTAGCTGAAGGAAGGGTTTGGGCCCATTCCGCAGATTTTTCTGATTCTCTTGGTTTCTTTGGGCTTGGATCCAGGGCTTGTTGCTCCGCGTGTTCAAAGGGTTTCTGTACCATAAGCAGGGGCTTCTTAACYACGTCAGTCTCCGGGTAATCTTTTGTATCCAGGAATACCACAGAATCAGCTGTGTGACTGTGCACAGTACGTCCTGGCTGCTCTGCTGGGGCTGTTACTCTCATCCCCTCACCTGTGCCTTGTTCCAGGTGTCTCTTCTCTTCCATGTGCTCTGCAGATCCCTGGAACACAGCTCTGTTTTGAATCTCATCTCTGATGTCCTGGGCTGTGTCCAGGGGAACCCGGCCATCAGCTGTGGGGCTGTGAGGTGTTTGTGCTGTGCTCACTGCTCTTGCTGCTCTGTATGTTTCTTCCAGTGTTGCATGTGCTCTCTGTTCCAAGTGATGTTCCTCCTGCAGCTCTTTCAATCTCCGGTTCACATTCTTAATGATTCTCCGCAATTTCCTTCTGAGAGACTCTCGTGTGTCTGGAAACTGTGCCCAGGCTGTGGTCTTCAGCGGTCCTTGCTCTCCTGTCCTGTCTGTTTCAGTGAAGGCCCTGGGTAGAGTCCTTCGGGCGCTCTTGAAGAGGGATGTCCGTCTCTCTCGAGCCAGGGCATTGATGACTGTGGGGGAAGGAGATCTGAAGGGAGGTTCTGGAGGTATTCCTGCTTCTTTTGTTTCCTTCATACTCAGTTCCAGGTCTGGCTCTTCTTCCAGTTCCTGGCCAGGACCCTGTTTCAAAGGTTGGTCCTTGTCCAGGCCTTCAGCCCTGACAGACTGGGCTGGGTCTGGCAGAGCTTGTTTGCTGCCTGCTGGATGCTGCCTCTTTTGCTGTCCTTGGCTTTGGGCAGCAGTTAAGGCCTTCAGTAGAACACTCCTCACCTTGCTGTGAGACATCTGGCTCCCTTCAACCAGGGCATCTAGGAGTGTAGGGAAAGAGATGATGTAGGTGAAGGCCTGGCCTGGATCTGGGCAAGCTGCTGTGGGTTCCCCCACCAGAGACAGCTCTTCCTGAGCTGCTGGGATGATAATGATTGTGCTAGATTGTCCTTCATGATCTTCATCCAAGGGATATTCCTTGTCTTGAGGTCCTTCTAGTGTGGCACTTGCTACTGTTCGCTCATCTGTGGGGCCACTGGGACCTTCCTTGGGACCCGTGTAGGAGCCTTCATTGTCCTGCAGGCCCATGGAATTGACTCGGTGATGGACAAGAGATGACCCAGCATCATCTGTCCCGTGGCACAGCTCTGAGTCTTCTATTGCATCTTCCCATTCGTCTTCCTCSGATAGCTCAGTATAAAGAGTGTCTTCCCACTCATATTCATTGGACAAGTCAGCATCAAGGGCATCTTCCCATTCGTCTTCCTCGGACAGCTCAGTATAAAGAGCGTCTTCCCACTCGTCTTCCTTGGACAACTCAACGTCAAGGGCATCTTCCCACTCATCTTCCTCAGACAGCTCAGTATAAAGAGTGTCTTCCCACTCGTCTTCCTCAGACAGCTCAGTATAAAGAGCGTCTTCCCACTCATCTTCCTCGGACAGCTCAGTATAAAGAGCAACTTCCCACTTGTCTTCTTTGGACAACTCAGCWTCAAGGGCATCTTCCCACTCGTCTTCCTTGGACMGCTCAGTATAAAGAGCATCTTCCCACTCATCTTCCTCGGACAGCTCAGTGTAAAGAGCATCTTCCCACTTGTCTTCCTTGGACAACTCAGCTTCAAGGGCATCTTCCCACTCGTCTTCCTCGGACAGCTCAGTATAAAGACCATCTTCCCACTCATCTTCCTTGGGCAGCTCAGTATAAAGAGCGTCTTCCCACTCATCTTCATCGGACAGCTCAGCATCAAGAGCGTCTTCCCAGTCATCCTCCTCAGACAGCTCAACATCAAGGCCATCTTCCCACTCTTCTTCCTTGGACAGCACTAAAGGAATGGTATCTTCACACTCGTGACAGTGAGTGGTCAAGGACACTGGTTCACTGGTTGGAGTTTGGGGYCCCAGGCACTCCGGTATCACAATATCATTTGTGCTGACCTCAGTGAACCTCCTACGTACCACCGGTGGTTGCTGTGGTGCAGTGTAGCCAATCATCTGTGGGAGGCTTGTGACTCTATCCTGTCCTGCCTCAGGCCGTCGCCTTCTGTTGCTGGTACTCACCGGCCTATATCTGTCACTGAGCCCTCCTAAGAGCCTTGGGGAGAAACCCTCTCCTTGGCTCTGTGGCTCTCTGTCCTCCAGGCAATCCTGCTGTGGTGGTGGGGGGGCTTCCCACGAGCCACAGGCCCGGAAGCTCCTGTATGACTCCCCTGAAGACCGCTTAAAGGACACGATTACCTCCTTCAAAACGTGCCCGTGCTTCTTGTGCCCCCATGGCCACAAAGTGCCTTGATGGCACTCAATTTGTACTGTCAGCCCTGCTTCGTCCTGCTGCACTCCTTGCTGTTGGTGGCCTGTTCCTGCACCTACATCCCCACTCAGGGAAGTTGATAAAGACATGAGACTTGCCGGTGCTGGCTGTCCTGCCAGCCACTCCTCCATGTCTTTGGTGTCCTCTGACGCAGACTTGTTGATGTTGCCGCGGAAAGCTGTTGCCTCCTGAGAGAGGTGCTTTACTAGGACTGGGCACCTCAGAGTTCTCTGCTCTTCAAATACCTCACAGCAGGGCCCCGTGTTGCAAGGGCCTCTGTTTTTGATGGACACTGCATCACAATGGGCTGCTGTCATATAGGGCCACGCCTTAGCTGTGCCATTCTGTTGTCTAATGCCGTCTTAAGAAAGACGATGAAGATTTAAATGATACGTCGACAAGCTAACATGAGAGGAACAGCTTTTTTATTTTCTGAATTTCAACTTTGCTAACTTTTGGCCCAGCAAAAAGGACCCAGATAATTAATGAGCAGTCCAGACATACCATAAAGGGTRAAGAGGAAGGAGATGCTGTTATTTAATTATGTGTTTGTCTGACAAACCCTCCACATCTACAAGMAGGATTTTAGTAAGTTTTATTTGGGAAGCAAKAAATCCTTAGGCAGACTTTGAGGTYATGACTACATAATGAGACATCTCTTCCTTTACATGCTCTTGGCTCTGGAGTTCACTTCTTCCTTTGGCCTTTCCGGTCAGTAATAAGGTTTTTCTCTGATTCTTCCTGACATCTATTCATCCAAAGTCCTGCCAGAATTCAAGGTCTCTTCTGTATTTCTGTAAAGGCTGTTGTAGGCTGCACTATGCACTCTGACATACAGGACACTGACCTTTTGAGGACTTCTATAAATAAATATCACTCTCTTTTGAGGAATTCTGTGACCAGACCTGACTGGAGCTCAATGAACCAGCTTCTGAGTATGCCTCTAATTAATGGAAATCCTTTTAATTGTCTTTTTGAATCTAAGGTAGTTTTCTTCAATACACTCAAGAGAGCACAAACTCTTCAGGTCACAACATGGGGACTTTTTTCCCCACTTGTCCTCAATGATTTAAAAGGAAAGTCTAGGATCAAGGCATGCAGGCATCACCAGGACACATTACAGAGCCAGCTCCAAATGTTGGAGGGAAGAGGGACTCATTCCTGGCAGAAGTTAAAAAAATTGTTTGGGTTGATGCTTAAATGAAACAAAATATATATAGGTCCTCCTCATTTGACTAAAAACTGTGCTGGTCTTAGCTGTATTTTTAGGTCTCAGTCCAAGGCTAGGCTCAGATAAGTGAGATGCTCGGGAGATGGTCTTTAAGCTCAGGATAAAATGCAGGGTGTGGCAACTGTATTTGTGGTTGTGTTTTTTTGTACCACTCCGTAAAATCGGAAATCCCATGTAATATCAACTATCTTCAAATGAGTAAAGTTGTGTTAGTGATCACACCTTCCACATGTGGAGTATCTAACAGAATCTGGGGAGAGAGTATTGGACTCTGACATCTGCTTAGCTAAATGCTCTTCCAGTGACATCTGCCTAACCTTCATATCAATTCTATTACTGACATCTCTAAGTATTGCTTAAAAAAATTAAGCATCTTCTGAAGAACCATTTATACGTAATTTCAAGTCCTTTTAATATTTGTGTCATTGACCACAAAGCCACAGAAAAATGAAAAATTAGTGAAGAATAATAACAACTTCCCTAATTTAATTGTCATCTGTCCTTCAAAGGCTTTTCATACTAAACTGTTTAAGACTTATTCAGGACTAACTCAGGAATAGTTCAAGACTTATTCTAGAATAACTCTTGCTTTTTTACTGTCYACTTTCAAAAGAAAATAAATACTTCTACTGTCCTAAAAGATGGCAACTCTTCCCTGGATTTGCTCATAGACTATATTGTGCTGGGGCTTCTACCAGGATGTCAAATGAATAAAAAGGACTGAAGCTTTAACCCATTTGCCTGTGCAACAAAAATTTCTCTCAGGTGCMCACGGACTTTAGATGAAGAACAGAGCATTGCTCAGCATGGTAGAGGAAAAGTGAACAGTGCCTGCTGCAACAGTGTGAAGGGGAAAAAGCTAAACAGGATTAGGACACCTATCTGGTACATTCTTCCAAATGTATCAGGCCTCTTCATTGTGGAATTTGTTCTTTTCCAACAATACACTGAACATCTTCCCTACGAGTACTACAAAGCCAGGTATTTGTTAATGGCATAGCCTCCGTCACTGCTGTTCTAAGATCAGCTGTCAGCTCATTTTAGATGTTACAATTAGATATAAACTTAAAGCCTTTACATCTACTGAAATGTCAAAGTTTTACTCTTAACAGTCCTGAAAACGGTRATGGAAAGTGCGCAGTAGCTCAAAAAAAGCACTTGGGTACTTTGGACTAAACTGGTGGGTAACCAGTGTGTACAACTGGTACATGAGCAAGGAAATGGGCAAGGACTGGAAATTAAATATTTGCYTCATTACAGCTATCTGAAATTTCCATAACTTTTACAGTCTATTTCTGTATACTCATGGGTTAAATGAATTTTCAGGGCACACTGAAGTTTAAATTGCATTCAAAGAATTTTAGGTCAGAACAGGTTATCATCAGATGACATGTGAGAGTAACTGTATAAGAAGCAGAAATTTCTCTTAAAGTGGATATATTTCTACTTTACACAGTATTCATGCTGGGATTTCAGACTGAAAGAAAACATGATTGTAAAATCTGATCCCATGCTAGAAATGAAATATATGTTCAGGGACTCTGGGAGACTTGTATACCTGTTGCTGTGTTGGTCTCTGTATATTAAACCCAGCTTGGAAAGTCTTCTGTATTAGRAGTCACACTTTTTACTTTCAATATAGAGTCATAGAATTGTGGAATAGCTTGAGTTGGAAGGAACYTTAATCTAGTTCCAACCCCCATGCCATGGACAGGTATGTCTTCCACTAGACTAGGTTGTTCAGGGCCCCATCCAATATGGCCTTGAGCATTGCCAGGGATGAGACATCCACAATTTCTGAGTAGTCTGTTCCAGTGTCTCAACCACATAATAATAATAAAAAAATCCTAATATCTATTCTAATCTCTGCTCTTTATTTTAAAACTGTCCCACCTTGTCCTATCACTAACTGCTTGAGTATGAAGTTGTTCTACCTCTTTTTTGTAAAGTCCATTTAACTGCTAAGACTGTGATGAGGGCTCCCTGGAGCCTGCTCCAGGCTGAACAACCCCATCTGTCTTGGCCTTCYCTCATAGGAGAGATGGTCCAGTCCTCTAAACATCTAGGTGACCCTACTCTGGGCTCACTCCAACAGGTCCCTGTCCCTCCTGTTGGGACCCCAGAGCTGGGTGCAGTGTTCCAGGTGGGGTCTCAGCAGAGCAGGTGGGCACAATCCCTTCCCTCTCCATGCTGGCCACACTGCTTTGGATGCTGCCCAGGATGAGGTTGACCTGAGCTGCAAGTGCACATTGCCAGCTCTTAATCAATTTTTCATCCACCAGTACACCCAGGTCCTTCTTCACAAAGAACTTATCCCATATTAAACATATAGACATATCTCCTATATAGACATATCCATATGAACCCTTTGATATGGCCAGATATGGCTTGATATGGCCACATGCCACAGACTGGCATGATTACTCTTTTGTTTGTTTCTGTATCTAGTGTGAGACTAGATCTTAGAGCAAAATAGCTTTTTTTGTTTTGGGAGCAGACCAGTTAGATAGTTTTGTCTGTCAAAAATCCTTCCTAGACACATCTTGAGGTGAAGCTGAGCTGAGCAGGRAGAGAGTTTTTCTCTGCTGCCTCTGTGAAGGCACAGATGTGGGAACAGCCTCACACCACATYACTTGAAGAGAAGAATCTCTGATTCAATGTTATGGATATGCATTGAAGCCATTGCAATAACAAAGGATTGGACAAACTAAGATTATTTATAGCTCTGCCTTCCACAGAAAATAAGGAAGTAGTCGTGAATCAGGTTCAATATCTGTTGTTTTTCTCTTTAGAAGTATTTCACTCTTCTAGAGCATGAAGGAACTCGATGTGTAGTTTATACAGAACCAACTGCACCTGATAAAGTTATTCATATTGTGAGGTATCAAGAGATATCAAGATGCTGTCTTTACCAGCTGAAAACACTTGTCCAGCTTTTCGCAGCTGGCAATTTTTATTTGGCATACTGCTATTTATGTGTATTATTTGCAGTCTGCCTTTTATGCTGCTTAAGAGTGTTTATGGATACTTTCATTAACTCTGTAACATCTCCTAATAAGCACAATACAGTCAGAGAGACCACGTCATGCATATTGGTCAACCCTCTTTATTTTCCCCACAGGTATGACAGGAATAACGCCTCCTTGCACACTAGCCTTTGACTGGAGGTTAGCGACCTCCAAACACAAAACCTGCTCTATGGTGTTACTGTCTTCAACCAAGTGAAGCAAATCAATGCTCTTGCCTTGCAAGGCCAGTTAAATTACCATAGGAAACCTTGCTGAATCTGCAAGTTTCAGAATGTTTTTTTCAGATTTTTTTTCAGAATTAATGAAAACCAAAGGGAATTCCCATATTACAGCATCTCTGTTGTAAGGGATCCTAACTAACAAACTGTGAAGTAACATCATTAGTTGATAATACATAAGAGACTGAATAAGTGCATCACTGTGTAATTCTCTACAWTATAAAGGCAACATTCCAAGTGTAAAAATGTCTTTGTCAGATGAAAGGAGATTCTCCAAAGGCACTGCTGGGATTTAGGAGAACAATCATGGTTAGATTTTTAATAGAAATTAAACTTCCAAGGCACGGATGCCTATTAAAAAATAATTAAAAATATAATTCCTACTGAGAGTGAACTAGACTTCTATACAGTATGTATGTTGGTAGGAATCTTTCTGTAACTACAGAAGTACACAATCAATGGGGACAGCACCTCTCTTGTTTGATCATTCATTCATTTCATCCTCATCATCATCACTTGATCAATGATAAAAAGCCAAGTTCCAAACTGTGACTACCTCCCTCCTACAGACTGAATGCCAGCTGCGCTTGTTAAATTAGGAAAGACTAAAAGTATTAACTCTTCTGGTTACATGCAGTAGTTTTTAGAATTAGTGACTGTTGAGCTACTTGTAATTTGTACCTTTATCAACTAGTCATAAATTGTAAGGATTGATTATCTTTCATGACTCACTTATCTCACTGAKCAGCAGGCTGTTGTGCTTCTAGAGCAGGTCTGAGATATATTTAAATGGGAAAAAGCTCTCCTCATTTCCTTAGTAAGTCAGGTGACTTCAGCTGCACTTAAGTTCACTGTAGTTCATATGCACAACATTTAATACAGTGTTAATGTTGAACAAAATAATGCACTAAAGAAGCTGCAGAACTATTTTCAGGTTTTGAAATTTTATTTTCATCATCCTGAGAGCTGTCTGGGATGAATTTTTATTGGAATACATAGTAAAYGTGATTCACTGTCAGTGACAAAAAACCCTAAACTGTAAAGAATGAGCACTTRCAAAAAGTGTACATACTGTTCTTTTGAATGTCAGTATTTCATGTTTTCTTTCAATTTCATRCTTTTCTGTCACCCTGCAACTACCCATTGTGACTCTATTACTTACACCATTTAATTTTCACTTTTTGCCTCRAAAGAGATTTTTTTGTTTTGTTTTGTCCTTTTACTATGGGTTCTCCTGGGATTGTTGTTCCCATTGCATTCAGTTTCTATTAGTTTGTAGCAACCACTGTCTATAATAGTCGCCTCAGATTTCTAGAAGCTATTACTCTCTTAAAGACAGGACACTTCATTGATTGTTCTGAACATGACATGTTTCAGTGATAAGATTGATGGACATGAAATCCCAAGATGGCAAATTGACAAGGCTTTTAAACTAAAGGGCTGTGCAACTCTAATTTCTYTTTTTTTAATATGCAATTTGAAGAGCTTTATAGAGTTCATAATTAAAAAAATGAGGCAAGAAAAGACATTATGAGTCAAACACAGGCTTAGACCCTTTGCTTTGCAGGAATTTTTTAAATATCTGCTTTGTAAAGAAACAAGTACCCGTTACTATTTTGCAGAAGAAAGAGAGACAGTTACTGTGGAAGTATACTATTATGGTCCTTTCTTCCACCCCCTGAAGAAAGGAGGTACTGTGTTTCTATTGACAGAACTATCAGACCTCCTGTCTCTTTCAAGTCAGAGTGCCTTCAGATGGACTGGAAGATAGTAGAAGCTTTTGAAGTGGGAGCTCAGCAGAAAGTAAGCTTTCATTTTATTTTCTAAGGCAGAAAAAAACATAGGCAAGCAGAATAGGACACCACTTTTTCTTTCCTGAAATTATTTGCTGTGTTGAGCTGTGGTCCATCTTTAAACTGAAACTCTCAAACAAGGATCAGTTTCCCATACTGAGAGTCCATCACCTTCCCTCTGTAGTGAGTGGAAGACAGCATCTTGTCTAAACAAATGCGTCAATCTGTTGTTCACTGAAAGAAAACATTTGATGTTCATATTTTTGGAGTTCTTTAAAGCTGTGGGTGAAGGARTATGGCATCTGTATGGACAACACAGTATGAACCTACAGCAAAAATAGCCAAACAAGGAACAAAACACGAAAGAAAATCAAGATCTCTTTTCAAGAGAAAAGTGCATGATGATCAGCATGGAAAACACAATAGCACAGAGTTGTATAGTGGCATATTTTCATTGGTGTGTAACAGTAGTTTCACCATTTTCTATCACAGTCTTGGTCCGGTGTTAAGAAAGCATGCAAGTGATTAAAACATSAAAGAGGTGTACTTTTCCTAGCAGATGTAGAAAACACATCTTACCATAGAAAGGGAATAAATAAGTGGTGCTGTTTAAATGTGTATGTGTATAAAATGATCAGTGAGGTAAATTACATCAGKATTCAAAAATATACCCTTTCTCTAGCAAAATTTGAACTACTAAAATTTACAAAGAAATATAAAATTCCTGATAAAGACCATACTTTTCTGGAGGTGTAATGTATTGAGCCCATGGAATTCATCATTACAGCAAGTAATCAAGAACAATAATCTAGCAAGGGTAAAAAGAAAATAGCTRGTTAAACTATTAAAATTTAGAGTTATTGCAGCTATAGGCATGTAGAAAGGAACAGGTTTATTAGACAGAATCTCTAGAAGTTAAGTTGAATTTTAACTATTAGATCTTAGATGGATACAAATGTAAAGGACATTTTCTCTGCTGCCACTCCTGTAACACTTCATATGTTCTTTGGACGCATCCAGTGGTAGTCAGACTGAGAAACGGAAAGATGAATTAGAGTGACTGAATTGTTCTCCTGGAGCAATTCTTACTTTTTGAAGATTATTATCCAGATCCCTCCTTGCATGTAAATACCCTGGTCAATATAATTTAAACTGCCTCCTTCCCTTAATTTTCCTACTGTGTTTTTAGATTTAGAACTGATTTTATTTGCTTTTTGAAATGTGCGAACAATGTAAGTGTGAGTGAAGGTAGTTATTACATTGGAAACAAACTCCTTATTATACTGCCCAGTACCCAGTGGACTGTAAATTTTTTATAAAGCTACCATAGACAGAATTTTGTATTTAAGATGCCTACAAGTAATACAAAGCCAACTCTAACAGTTATAAACAAGTCATACCTCMAAGGTAGTAAGCTTGTTAGCTTACRTCAGCTAACAAACAGCAGAAGACTCCAATTTTGCATTTGCCTTTACCTATAGGCTTATGATGAAGAGACACAGGAAGGGAAGTCTGCTATAAGTCAGAGAAAAGCTGTGTAATAACAYGCATACAAGAAAGTGTATCTAAGCAAACATCTCCCGCTTTCCAGTCTGCAGAGCTTACAACTTCAGGCACAACAAAGCAGTAAAACTCTTCCCATCTGGACCTGGCTCAGATGAATACATATCCCTGCACACCAATTAATATCCAAAATGGCAAAGTTTCGCCTTAGTAGAGTAAGCAACATCTAAGGGAAAGACCCTGAAGCCATCTGGGCTGCAAGTCTAAAATCTTTGCAATTTCTGCTTTCATGGCACCCAGTGTCGATCAGTGTCCTGTTGTGCAAAGCCATGTCTGAATGTGTAATGCAAAAGCATCTGAGCTCCCAAGAGTTTCCATTTAAAGAGGGGATAGCGGCTGAAGAGAATGACATAACTCCGTGTTGAGATGCATTCCTAATGTTATGATTTCCATGTAARAAATGTGACTGTCTTCTGTTTAAGAACCCAACGTGCATCACAGTGACAACATTTATAATTGAGACAATACAAGATACATATGACGTGGGGGCTTTAGTTTATCGTTGTGCTATGTATTAAAGGGGAGGTTTTCATTTTAAAAGTGAGGACTAAACAGTGGGACTAAACTGTCAGATCTGTGGGATTAAGCTGCCAGATCTGAAATGTCTGAACCATATGGTGCACAAGATGAAAACTGACATTTTTATTTTCCTGCAGATCCTTGAAAACTAAATGCATAACAGATGCAAAGAATCAAGGTGCCTGAACACCATTTTCAGGTCACAGTGCAATACCATTTAAAGCTCTGCAGTGCAATCTGCAGAAGGCTCCTATTTATACAAGTAGTCAGAAGTTGCATATTAGCAGAATTGCTGAGCTTGCCTGTAACATATTTTTTATTCTAATATATTTTCTCACCTTTATTTAGTAGATAGTGAGTAGGGYTCTGGAGGGCTGTGTGTATCTTCCTGCAACTGAGTCATGTCCTATATGCCAGAATCATAGAATGGTTTGGGTTGGAAGGGACTTTAGAGATCACCAAGCTCCAATCCTTCTGCTSTGAGCAGGGCACCTTCTACTAGAACAGGCTGCTCAGAGTCCCATCCAGCCTGGTCTTGARCACCTCCAGGGATAGGGCATTCACAACCTCACTAAGCAACCTGTTCTTGTGCCCCACTACCYTCACATTAAAGAATTTCTTCCCAATGTCGAATCTAAACATTTTTCAGCTTAAAACTATTCCCCCTTTCCCTCTTATTACATGCCCTTGTGMAAAGTTTCTCGGAAGCCTTCTTGTAAGCCCTTTAAGTATTGGAAGGCTCCTGTAATGTGTCTCTGGAACCCTTTTTTCCTACGCTGAACAGCCTGTCTTCACAGGATAGACCTTCCAGCCCTGTGATCAAGTTAGCAGCTCTCCTCAGAACTCATTCTGACAGGTCCATGTCTTTCTTTCTCACCAGTCCAGGGGAGCTCTCTGAAGAGCAGTAAGGCAGAATCAACTCCCTCAACCTGCTACTCATGTCTCTTTCAATGCAGCCCAGGATACARCTGGCATTCTGGGATGCAAGCACACAGACCCAAGTCATGTTGAGCTTTTTATCCTCACACACCCCCAGGTCTTTCACCCCAGGTCTAGTCTCGATCCATTCTCCACCCAGCCTGTGTCTGTGTTTGGGGTTGCCCCAATCCAGTACAGTAGTATTACAGTAAATTAAACTTTGTGTAAGTATGTTATGTCATGGACTGCAAACTACTGAACTTTCTACTGAAGACAAGAGTCCTGTTGCTATRTGCCACAGATTTGGAATCTTGTTTGTAGTTAGGACACACAAGATGATGATCTGTACTCAAGACCTGTCAGCAGGTCCAACTTTTCTGCTTCCTTACCACTACACTTTGTGAGCACTTGCCTGTGGTTATAAGTACAGGGACTCAGTTCTCTCATGCCTTCACTGATTTAGTTTTGTTCTAACTGCATTGAAGCCAAAGGCATCAATTCCTTTTGCAATCTTTTTGTAATGGGCAGGATATGGTAAAGCAGGTTATGTTTCTGAAAGCTTAAAACCTTAGGAAACTACTCCTTGTACCCTTTCTGCTTAATACTTCTGAGAAAAGATTAAAGAAAGCAAAAGGAGGTTGGGAATTCAGAAACACTTTTTTTTTTCCATCAGAACATTCAAAATTACAGAGATTCTAAATGTTTAGAAAGAAATCAGCTTCATTATTGATTTTCTATCTCATTCTAAAACAAAGCATGTTCTAATTAATCTACTGTCTGATTTGTAATGTCATGTTACTTAAAATCTACATGTAAGCACACAGAATAAATTTTGAAACATAAATGGAAATTTAGAGGAAGTTGGAACTGAAGATTGGGATGCCACTCTTTCTGTTGTTCACTGCAGAGACTGGACCCATGGGTTTTATACCTCTTTTACTTTGTGCCAGGACCTGGAAATATCATGCCTCTCCAGGAGTTCTGGCCACAGGGATTTGGAACAAGTTCATAGGACAGCTGTGTACCCCTGGTGCCAGGGGCTTKCAGATGTCCTGCAAGGACGTGGTGGCCAAAGTCCACCCCTTGTGTCTAGGAGATGATTTTCAGCTGTGCCTTGAGCTGGGGCTGTCATTTTACCTCCTGACTGGGGTGGTGGSACAGCCCTTACTGCTAGCTCTGTCCTCAGGGAGGCGTATGGCTGCTGATCTCCAGGGACCAGTCAGCAAGTCCCCCTTGAAATGACAGCTCTGTTAACCTACTGCTCCCTGACAAACCCCATAATGGTGCCATTTGAAAGACACAAGCTGCCCTGCCAGCAGCAGCGCATGGTTCAGACAGACCTTGCTTGCCTGAACAATAAAGACCAATTAGCTTCATCATCTTTCAGCTCAGCATGCTGGAAAAAGGCATCTTCCAGAAAAGTTGCAGTGAGAAGTCAGCTCAGGAGAAAGGCTCCAAACTGCAATTCTACAGGAAGAAGAAAAACAAAACTAGTATTCCATGTTGATGCTGCAGAACTAGAGCATCTATTTCCCAATGTTATTACTGTAATATCCTTCATGTGGGGTTAACCTTGAAGTTCCTGTGGAAGTTGCAGCTCGTGCAAAGCATCCCAACAGGCAAGTTAAAAGGCCTTACAGAATTAAGTAGGAACAAACTTGCAAATCAGACTACAGGGTGATTTGCCATTTTTATATTTACAATGTGGCTTTATGAAAAGGGAGGACATGCAGAGCACCTCTGTGCCCAGTCATTGTGCTCCCCACAATCCATAAACTCCTAACCCCAGCATTAGATTACCAGATGCTCAGTTCACTAATCTACTAGCTATTACACTTACATTCCAGGGCTTTAATAAGCAGTTCTACAGCTGAGCCCTATATATGTTTCTTGAAGCAATGACATGCTTCAGCTCTATCTCCTTCCCTTCAAATGGGCAGGAAATTTTTTCCATGGGATATGCCCCCTTTAGAAGAAATGTTGATAATCTTGGACTTAAATGCTGAGAAGGTCTTATGAATAGTGGATGTGTGTGTGGTGGAGGAATTCTGCTAAAACTGCAACTGAATGTTGCAGCTTTAGCAGAATTCCTTCACCACACTGGATGATGCAGTGTTAACTGTGTTTCTCTTTGCTCCCAGGTCCCTCCACAAAAGTTCCTTTAGCTTAGATTTTATGAACAATGTCATAGGATATGTATTTTCCTATATGTTTGTTGATAAGCAAAGCAGGTTTTTGCCCAGCTGGTTGAAATCATGCCTTAGACACAGATAAGAACTCAYGGTAGTAAGGGAATCACAAATCCTACCACTAACCTAGTGGCAAAAGAGTATAGTCCCCAAGTCTTTTTCCCTCAGATTACAGGTGCAAATCATAACATTAATCTGTCAGCATTTTCTGTGTRAGAATATATCTGCAATTTCTTTTGAACATTCTAGAGTATGTTAAATGTGATATTGTTTTAAATKAAAAAATTCTGTTGTTATTCCTTACTCTCATACATTATAGGGCATGCATTTGATGTCTGAAGTGAAATAATAACCTATTATTAACAGTCTGCCATAACTTTTTCCTCATTTAAATTTTTGCTTTCTCCTGAAGTGTGTTTTTGAAAGGTAAARGCATTAATAATCAGAAGCCCTTTGTCCTGTATGAAACATGCCTTCCTGCAAACTGATTGCTCTGATTGATTCCCTAAATTATGATGCCATTTCTCTTCTCTGAATGGACAACAAATAGGAAAAGTCCTGAGAAACTGARTAGATCTTAATCGTAGCAAAGAGAGGCTATATGGTTTTTGTCAAAAAATCAATAGAGGAAATGAGTTATTATGTCTGGTAAGTAAGCTTAAGAAAACATGAATAGTTCAATAGTTCCCACCTTCTTTTCTTTTTTTTTTTTTTTTTTTTTTTTTTTTTTTTAATTTTTTTTTTTTTTTTTTTTTTTTTCAGAAGCAAGTGTATTGGTTTATGTGACATTCATTCCAGCTGTCTATCTAATGATATGTCAAGTCATCTTGAGAATGTACTAAGTAAAAGATGAGTTGGATAAAATATTTGCTTTCCTTTGCAAGGAATTTTTGATTTTTATTAGATAAACTAATTAATAATTAAATAAACTAATAGTTGAGTTTCTTGGCCCTTACTCCCAAGTTTTGAGTGCAGGTGCCAGGAGGACACAGACTGGTGCATTTAGAAAGTACTCCAGCATTGTGGCAGAGAGTAACACCAAAACAAAGTGATACCGTGCCACCATTTTACCAGACCAAGTTGCATGTATGTTGGTGAACCACTGGGATTGTTCTTTTTTGTCAGGAAGCAGATTTATAGATATGACTTAYAGATATGCTTGGACACTTGCAATGTGCGATACCGAGTAGCTGACAGTACCATGACAAGGCTTAGGAGTCTTCCAGATTAATAATGTGACAAAYCAAAAGTCTTTACATTCACCTATGAAGGAATCATTAGCAAGACATTTTAATAARAATAGAACATGAAATAAAATGAAGACATCATGAGCCACCAGTAAGTTGTGATATAATCACTACAGAAACAGATGTACCTTCCAATACTGCTTTTATTTTGACAGTAAGATCTCTATAGGTAGCATTGAAATAATAGTGACATTTTGCACTTGAAAACTAAATTCRAACTATAGTTTTGCCATAGTTTTATTTTCACATCGTCTTTTTCAAAAGTGAGGAACTGAAGTATTTTGAGTAATATGACTTCTTAGGCATACAGAGACTTGGAAACACACTATCTAAAGCAATACTAAAATATTGGAGGTGACTTCAAGTTTATGTGTTTTGGCCTGGACAGGGTTAATGTTTTACAGTAGCTGGGAGTGGGGCAAGTCTGAGGATTGACCAGGACCCAGATATCATTCTGTACCACCTCACCTCATCATTGGTGGGGATAGGGGGAAGAGGCTCTCTGTCTTCAAAGAAGGGCAGGGCTTCCAGTAGAAAAAACAATGGCAGGCAGAAGAGAAACTATCTATCATTGCTTATCTTAGGGTCTGTGATGAGCATTTTTGCATGTGAATGATGCTCTCTTTTATATACTTAAAAATTAGTATTGTTGCTCTTACTGTTTTCTTATTTCATTGCTGTTTCCAGTAAATTGTTCTTATCTTAACATGTGATCTTCACCTTTTGTGCCTCCAATTCCCAACTCCATCCTGCCCCAGCGGAAAAGGGCAGGAGAGTGCAGGAGGCAAGAAAGCAACATGTAGTTTGGGAAAGTCTCAGTGGGGCCACTGAATTGGAGAATACCACACATAAACCCCTTCAGTTCTTATAAATAAGAACTTAGTAAAAGCAGAACCAATTGTGGTGGGGTGCCACATTGCAGTCAATCACTTTGTACTCTGAATGGTAGGATGCGAATGCTCATTAAGCAGGTGAAGYGGGGGCCTCCAAAGCTGCTGCCACAGAAGACTACTGCAAACGGTACCATTAACTACACCTATGCTGGGCTGCAGAGACTTACCTGCAAATCCCACCCACAAAACACATCAAGCCAAAAAAAACCCCCAGCTATCCTTGGCTTTTTTTGCTTTTGTGAAATTGAAGAATTGGCCTTCATTCTTGCTGTTGAACATTTTATAGGCAGCAGCTTCACACTTAAAGGTAGTTTCAGGAAAAGCAGTGAATTTGAGATTGTGAATTCAGTCATATACCTGACACTATTTCATAAGGAAGGTACATCCTCTGTTTTATTTTTCTTTCTGTCCTGCAAAACTCATTAGAGTTGAAAGGTAAATCCTTTCAATCTACAGAGTGACTCTCTATTCAAAGTCAGAATCAGATTGTATATTTACTTCAAGAGGCATGATTTCATAGCTAAATGTTTCCATAACAKTTGTTGAAAAGGAAATGTTTTCCATTTGGCAACACTGAAATCTTTAACAGACTTAGGAACTACTGRAGGGATGAGAGTTGTTTTCTCACTCATTCATGTTGATTAGGTCAGTGTATGATATATAAACTCAGTCAATATCATCAGCTCAGGTTGTGTCTATTCACATTGCYGTTGAAGCATTTGTTTACTGTCCTAAACATCCCCCAGGTCACTCTGCTTACAAGTGCTGAAATATCCTAGTTTTTCCTTGGTGACAGAAAATCTAGTTGGAGAATATCTTTATATGGGAATGGATGAGGAGAGATAAGAGATCAAAATGCTGATTGGGTTCAATTCATTGAGAGATTTGGAGGTACCTGATCCAGTATCAAGCTGGTTGAAGGGGGTACAAAAAGCTGTGGCTGGCTCTACTTTATCTGTRGTAGAGCTGCTGTCCTTTTGAGTTTCTAAAAATAGCAGTTAAAATGGTTTCATTTTGTCTTCATTCTTGGGTACAGAATCCTTAGCAAGTGTTCAAAGGAGTCCAGTATATTTAGATATGAGTTAGCATTGTTGAATGAAGATGTTTTTCTTAGCAATAGTTTTAAAAGCTACATCTTTCCCCAGGGATTTAAACCCATGTATTTATTCAAACATCATCACTGCTTATGGCAGTAAAACAAAGAACACATATATTTTACCATATGGGAATTATACTAGAAAACAAAACCTGGGTTCATCGTATTGTATCAGGTCTTACACAGGACAGCATATCATAGCATAACATGGGACACCATATCGCCAAACATTCTCAGCAAGTGCACACCTGGCATAATATTTGCCTTTCATTTCGGCACAGGAGTRGTGAAAAATCAAGGTAAATGGGGAAATGGTGTTTGATGTTATAAAATTTGGTACAACACCATTTCTTTCAGCAACAATAAAGTAATATTTTTAAGACTGTTGTAACAAATAACACCAAAAAGTCATATGGATAGATTAATTTTGAATGCCTTAACATCTATGGCTCAGGCATGCTTCACAATAAACTGACTGCATAGTTTGCATAGTACTAATTTTTCAATACTTTTCTTTCTCTCCTTTCCTTTGAATACTTTTCTCCTTGGAGTGCAGTAAATTACGGGTAGAGAAATATTAGAGAAAACCCACCTTTAGAGGCAGTGTCTAGAGACAGATTAAAATTCTGAGAAACCAGTAACTGTAGACCTTAGTTCTGCAGGCTTTGTATTTTCAGTGGAACAGCTTTCATTCCAAAGAATTTTGTTGAATTAGAAGCATTCATATGCATGCAATTGAAATGCCACTGACAAATGCTGGAAATGAATGGAATGTGTTTTAGCAATGTCTGTGATGTTATCAGCGAACAACTGAGTAGGGTTTTTTAGAGCTTATGGTTCTGACGTCAAAAAATCCTGGATAAAACCAGATGTGTCCCTGGCAGTTGAAGTTTTTCTATGAAGTATGAAAAACAGACATGTAATTCTCCAGGCTTTGATGTACTGTTCTACACTAATCAATTAAAAGGTGAATTTATARAAATATTTTTGTGATGCAAGACCATTGGCAATACATATCTAAGCTCTGAAAAAGCTGAACTGTCAATTCCATTTAATTTGGAAGTGCCAAGATTCAAGAGGAAATTCTTCTAGCGCATTCATGCATGACTGACAGGAAGCAGTGATATAATTGGGTGCCAGGTTGGAAAGACACCTTGTTGAAGTGTTCCTGAAAAATAATCCTGAGATCATACAGAGTTCCTAGGGTCTATTTATCAAAAGTCTTTCATTTCATGTGTCAAAAGCAAAAATATTCTGATTATTAACAACAGATTACAGAAAAAGATACTATCTACCCTGAACATAATGTAAAAATTAAAGAGGAGCTTTCTCTAACAAATTCTCTTGGTGACAGAATATGGAAAGTTTTGGCTTTAAACTGAAAATCACTTATCAGGAATACTAAGCAAGTTTTCACATGATCATAGTAAGTGCTTTGTTATTCAAGTCACAGGCCTTAAAGTTTCACGTAAGTTTGGTAATTTTTGTGTTTGGTTGGTTGGTTGGGTTTTTTAAAGTAACAGCCTCAAGCCATTTGAGATGTAAATTCATGTGAATTCTAGAACATCAATGTTGGCAACAGTAATCCACAAAGGTTTGTTCTTGAAACACCACTAAACCTAATTATTTCAGTGAATATTCATAGARTCAGTAACAGGAAAGGTGAAAATAACTATTTTCTAGTTGTCATCTGTTTAAGCTGGAAAAGTCTCTAAGTGGATGACAGMTACCTAAAAGCCCTTTGACAATGAAGCTATGCCATGTGATGCCAAAACCTTACTCTACATTAAAATGAGACTTTTCTGATTTTAAATACATTTAAGAAGCACTTACATGCAGTGTTGAGAAGAATACAGAATACTTTCATTTATCTTCTGCACTGTGCAGCGTTTATTTTAGATGGATAATTCTTCATGTTCTCTACTTACAGAAATATGACAGAATTTGAACAGTTCAGAAATCGAAAAAACATGATTTCTTTCACTACTGAATATCCCAGATCTTCCCTTAAGTKTCAGTATCTTAACTGGTCTTTCTCTCTTTTTTGAATTTTTAACCTGGAAGACAAAAGTTGAGCACTAGGACAATTTCTGTGGTCTAAGAGTAAAGCTAAATGTTTGATCTGTTCAGAGCTGTTTTAACACTTGCCATTAAAATGTTTAGCAAATATTTTCTTGTCTCTCTAAGAATGTTTGTGTTTCAGTTTTAATACAAAGATGGAAGGGTCCTTGAAAAAAATACCAGCTAAAGCATAGATTTAGTGATTGTTAAGTCACTTGGATACTTTAAAATCTGACGGAATYCAAAACGGATTATGTTGCATTAAAGCCTTGAGCTACACTGCCTGGAAGGAATTTTTCCATGAGGGTTCCTGGCACCATCACAGACATCAGAGTGAAGAATATTCAACAACAGCCACCTCACAAACTACTGTGAGGGTCTGGCCTAGCCTGTGGGATAACTTTTTATTGAAGTGAAAAACAAAGGGCTGCTAAAAGTAGAAGACTTCCCTTATCTGCCTTACTCTCATCACAAATTGTTTTACACTGCAGTTAAACCCTAATTCTGAGAGCTTGTAAATGCCTTAAGAATTCTTCTGCCTTCCTTTCTGTCCTAGCCTCTAGCTTTATGCTTTACATTTAGGTAGAATGGAAAACAATTTCATCCATTTATCCTGCTTAATATGTGGGTTTTCGCAGCTACTTTGAGACAATATAAATGTAGCTATTTGGCTTGTTTGTTGCTGCAGAAAAGTCACACATATGTTTTAAAAATTTTTTTGGGGGKTTGACTGGTGTAGAAAAAAAATAATGCTAAGCATTGTTTCAGTTGCTAGCTGCTACTGTAAATTAATATGTTTATCCTGAACTAGAAAATGAAATCCTGATCAGATAAAATTAATGCCAGAATGATGTTTAGTGTTATTGTTCTAACTGAACCTCCTCCTGCTTCATAAGAACTACATGTCTTAGTCCAACTCATCAGTAATGAGTAAACAATTTTATATGCTTTTTCAATTTCTCTTGAAACAACTGTGCTCTGCTTTAGGTCTGGTTAGAGCAATCTGTTATTAGCAATCTGATCTGTCTTGTGTGGCCACTTATGGGCTGCTGTTGCATCTTTCCCAGCTTTGGTTTTTGACAAAGAAGAATGGATGAGGGCAGACTAAATATGGGCACCAAAACAGCCACAATCCTGTGTGATTTAGGCAGTGTAATCGTGGTGACTCAGAGCCTGTGCTAGTCCCAGGTGGGGCTGTCCTTTYGCAGGGGCCAAGGCTGCGTAGAAGAGGAGGTGGGAAGACACCCGTCACAGTGTGGCTTCTCYCTCCTGCCCTTGCACAGAATGCTATTTGGGTACGGACAGAACGGTGACTCATTACTGCTGGTTTTTGCTTTTCTGATGTCAGTAAGTCAGGTGAGACTCAGAATTAGACGTAGTTGCAGGACAAAGACCAGAAAGTGCAAATGCCTGTTTCTGCTCAGTCTATGGCATTTGTTGTCTGAAATGCCATGAAGGTGTGCRTATGGACAAGAAAAGAGAAAAGATTCATAGGTGGAAGATGTGAGTAAACATAATGTAGTGACAGCCATCTACTCTAAATCTCATTAACGCCTCACCAAGGACAGTGAAATCATTATAAACGTAATGACAACCAGACAGCATAAAGAACATTGTACAGCATGAACTGAGAGTTCAAATCTATAAAAAATGCTATTTTTCTTTAAAGAAACCCTAAAGTTTAATAAAATAAAGGGTTCAACAGTAAAAAGGCAATCCAGTACCTGCAAGGAGAATCATATCAAAACCTCTAGTATCTGCTTTCTTTCATTAAAAATTTGAAACAAGCACATTCCCAACCACTAGTCTGCACCTTCACAGTTGATAAACTGTGACATAATTGCCTCTTCAATAAACCAATCAAAAGGTGGAAAGTTAAAAAGACTGTGAAATAGAGCAGAATTTGGGGATTTACAATGTAAACACTAGCCACTGTTGGAACTACAAAGCAATTAAAACYAGTCTCTGAGACGACTTTCTTCCTTCTCTAAATTCTCGCTCTTTATTTTACACACAGTTTACTTTCTATATCTGTTAGAACTGAGGGCACCTACACTGAAAATACTTTATTTCTGAGCAATATAGAATGCTGTGTATGCTTCAGGTTTACTCCATTTTGCCCAGTGTCAATAGACTATATTTTGCTTTTTCCTATTCTGTTCCACACTAGTGTTTTGGTAGACGAGAAGCATCTGCTTCCCTAGTGCCCTCATCTCAACTTGATCCACAGTCTCTGACCTAGCAGAACAGACATGATGTAAAGTCATGACAGCAAGAAAGGTGGCGTCTTGGTATTTATGCTTCAGAAATTGTACTGCAGTTTCTGGTACATTGCTTGAGCATKGATCTATTAACAAAGTGTGTTTGTAGAACAATCAATACAGTTTCATATTAATAAATAAAAAAAATGCATGTCCAATTTCTACTAATAATGCTTTTGAAAATACTTGTAATGGGACATCCCTCTTGCAGTGTGGATAAAATATTAGAAGTTAGGGTAATTTGCAAACTTCTTTTGTATCTAAAGATAATCTCTAGAGCACCCAGGGCAGTGAATAGTCAACAGCTTTGAACATTAGACTATGTAGACTGCAGATTTATATCTAACCATGGAACTGCAAGTATCCCATGCACATGTTCCTGAAAATTTTGAATCTTTTGCATTTAAACTTTGCAACATCAGTTTTAATTTAATATTTCAGTATTTTAATGATTTTTTTCCCCATGGTCACACCTTATCTCTTCAGTCTGTGTCCTTATTTCATCTAGTATGTCAGTTAAGCAAGAGGAAATAGCCCAAATATTTTATATAACAATAAACTGACATAAATGCTCTAAACTATGTTGCTCTAAGTAATGTTTCTTCATCTTTCAGCACTGAAAGTATTCAACATCATTTGACATTAGGTTTTCACAAACTCTCTAAATCCAACACAGATGTAGTTCTTGGAAAAATAGAATCTCTTATTCTTCCTAGATAGRTCTTAGATTTTTTAGAAATAACATAATCTAAAAGGAACAAATATAGTTGGTAGCTGAGTCTCAACAAAGACATGGTATCATCTGCTCCTCTGGAAAATGTGTTATGGGCAGGAATCACAGAAGTTTTTTCATCTTATTGAATATTTTGTTGATATGATACATGCTATAAGGATCTTTAGTCAATACAGTTAAAAATGATACAACCTGAGCCAAAATATTAATATGTACAAGATATAATGTTGAATTGCTGAGTCCATCCCCTTAAAATAAATGATGTTGCTTTGGGGGCGTACTTCTCTTTATACTTATTACTTGATCATCAAACAACTTTACTTGTTTTTGGTTTATCTGTTTTGACACTTAATTATCTGCTGTAATGCCCCAAAATTGCACTTTAACTATGTCCAGTTTAAAAATTAGTCTTCTCTCTCCAATCATTTTCTTCTGCCTCCTTCCCTGACTAGAGGCAAGGAAACAGTAGACAGCAGTGCCAGAACTTTCAAGATCAAGGGATTATCTTGATGGAGAGTTTAAATGCTAAAAGGTTTGCCAATGCTTCAGAAGGCCCCAGATGAAAAGCAATTTCTATGAAGTGAGATATTCACTGGTACAAGTTCAGGGATAATACATGAGTGTTTTAATAGTCATTGGCCATGTTCCTCATTTCATTTCATTTCATTGGCCATATTCTTGATTTCATTTCCAAGATGGATTGCACCCTGGGCTGAAATGCAGAGTTCTTTTGAGTTCAGAAGCTGTCACCTTGTGATTCTGCAYTCATTCAGTAAGGATATATTGTAAAGAGTCAATACTGAGTCCTTCCTCTGAAGACCTGGCTCAACTGGGTCTGCTGTGACATTCCAGATGAAATACAACCTGTTATAGACACCTATGTTTGAATGTAACTCATTTTGTGGAAATTCTTGGCATGAATTTCTGGTTTGCATTTTGTCAGAAGGAAAGAGTTTAGCTGGAGACATGTTACCTATCTTTGCCTTTCCTTAGTGCTCGAGAGAGCAAAGATTATAATTTTCAGAAAGAGAGATAAACTATCTTTACCTTCATTATCTCAAATTAAGATCTGAGAAAAGCTTGAAGACTTTCTGTAGGCCCCCATTTTAAGAACAAAATGCAAAGATTAAGGGTAGGGAGGGGAGAAGCAATTTAAATATCTTGCTTGTKGCTTAGGTATCTCTTTCAGTAAAATTTCTTCGCTAACGTCTGTTTGTGTAACTTCACACAAGTTTGATTCTTGAAACTTAAACAATCTAAGTCATTATTTTTGCACGCATATCCTTGAAATATTACCAGAGACAAGACTTGCGGAAACAGCAAGACCCCTCAAGGGAGGTTTGGGCTGGATAGCAGGAGAAGCTTTTTCAGCCAGAAGGTGATTGGGAACAGGAACAAGCTCTCCAGGAAAGTGGTCACAGCACAGCCTGACAGAGTTCAAGAATTGTTTGGTCGATGGTCTTGGGCACAGGGTGGTCTTGGGTACCATCTTAGGGATGGTGTTTTACACGTCTAGGAGCTGGACTCAATGACCAAACTCAGCATATTCTGTGATTCAGCRATTCTGTGAAATGCTATTTATTATCTCAGAATTTAATTTTAACTTACTTCCTCACTTTTCATAGCCTTAGAATGTTCTTAGAATATATGCAATTCCTTAGAATAACTTATTTAATAAATGAAGTTGCTCTTTTATTTAAAAAGTTCTGCAGGTAGGTTCTCTTCTTTCTCCAACTGGTTTGGACTTGTTTATGCACCTCAGAGGCATGGGATTTATCTCAGCCTAAGGAAAAAAAGTTTTCTTCAAATGTCTCAGAAAATGTTGACAGCAGGTCACTGACACTCTTGGAAAAGAGGGAGCACCTGAAGGGTAAGAATTCTTAGAATTCAGTCGGAAAACGTTCCCCTTCTTTCACCACCCACATTTGCACTGCTCCCAAGGTTTGTGGGGATTAAACAGTCAGAGGTCATCCAGAATATCTTCTAGCAGCATGAAGCCACCGGGGAAACTCCATCCTGTTTTAAGGGAAAAGGGAGTGATAATCTCCAAAGTCAGTCATTGCTTTAGGAGACACTTCAGAGATTCACAGCTGTTGCATTTCTTATGAAAACTCTGGAATGCAGATGTAATAGCTWATGGATTAGTAAACCCCTGAGCATCTGGTAATCTAATGTTGGAGTTAGCCCTTCTGAATTTTAAGGACCACAACTGTGTAGTAAGAAATTGCCCTGAATTTCCTCTCTGCTCAAAATACGATGCATCCAAAACCTGCTGGTGTCAAATAGATATGTGCAGAAAAGGATGCTTTGGTTAGATCCCAGAGCCATGCTGTGGCCTTTYCCCTTTCAGTTTACGTAATAGAAATTCTTTGTTTTGTGATGGGGTTTTTTTGTCATCCATCCCTGTGACCACCAATTTTTGTGACCTCTATTTATGTTGTGTCACTTACTTCTAAAAGTAAGAGCATTTTCCACCTTTAGTAAATTGCTGCCTTTGTCCAGATGGCAATTCCTTATGTTGGGGTCTCTTCTGTACCTGGCTTTGTCACATGCTTTTCTGGTCASTGAGGGCTCTTGCGTGATTTCATTGTAAGAGATTACAGATCAGTAGTTTACCTGAACCTCACAGACTAATGCCAAYTTTTCATTTTACTGGGAGGCTAAGATGGGAAGGGATTTCAAACACCTAAAGAACRGGAAAAGAACACCTACATAGCAGCCTGGAGGCTTTAAAAATACTTTTCTGAGGGTCTTTAATGTCTTATTTAATAATGGACTACCCCCTTCTGAAGAAGAGCTGTACTTGTATTTCCTAAGCTCCATCTAGGAGTGTATCCCAGGACACAAAGACATTAGGGATCCTCTTGCGTGGAACAGCGAGAAAAGAAACTTAGCAGCCCTGGCTGCTTTACTCCAGACACAAAATAAATAATTCCGATAATCCAATGCTGTACATGTTCTTCTGTTCCTAATCCAGTGTGTCCTACTGTAAGAAAATAATGTTATACCAAAAAATTGAGGTAACAGGGGATTCAGCCAAAAAGTATAATGAAAAAATAGCAACTTAGGTATAGTAGGAATGGTTGGAAATACATATGTGCATAAATATCTGCTTTTTTAGATACATATGAATATGCAAATGTAAACTCACACCTTGTATAAATAGGTTTGTATTTAACTTTTAGTTTGAARCCTTATATTTTGAGAGCATTGGGGATTTACAAGTTATTATTAGGATATTTTGCAGTGAATAATTTCTCAACCATAGGTGTTTTGGGCCTGCCCAAGGGAAGACCCAGCCTCATGAGTTCAAATTAAAACAGGTATACTTGCAGAAAGCTCCTTACAGTCACCTGTATAATACAGGCTTTCCTTCAGTTCGATTATGATGTGTGGCGTATTTTTGTGCTCTGGTGAATGCGAAGCTGGTAGACTGAAAGGAGATAGCTAAACATCTATTACACATTTACATTTCAGGTGTGAGCATTAAAACAAACCTTCATTTTTCATATTTTACCCTGTGTACTGAGCACYCAATCCTCTATATATTACAGTCTTCTATAGCTAAAAAGTGTAACTCTGCTGTTTCTTCATATTCCAGATCTGATTCTAATTTCATGCTGCTCTAAATTAGGTGTTGCCCATTAARATGAAGGATCTAGACTCTGATCTCATTGTGTGTAATCTGAAGGAAGTCTTGCAGATCAACAGAGTAACTGGGTTTTCATAAGTTAACTGTAACCTGACCCAGCTCCAGCTGCCTGTGTATAAAAAGCTGATATAAATGTTACACAATCAAGTCTGTTATTTGTTCTTTCTCAGGAAAATAATTTCTGTTTGCTTTAAATATGATTAGAAATCTTCTAATAACATTCAATTATGCTGAGAAATTAGCTGAAGGCTGACTGAATATTAATTGTTTGAAGCACTTCCCAGGTGATATACCGTTTTCATGGAGAAATTTTGGTACGTGCTAGAGTACACATCAACAAAAATAATAAAAACCCTGAAGACAACCCTTCCATTTTGAGAAAGATAAAGGAAAAATTATGTAGCCATTAATGAAAAAGACCCATTATTAATGAAAAGACCCAAAATCACAGAACAACCCAGTTGTAAGAGACCTTGAGAGAATAACTGGTCCATATTTTCATAGGAAAGGGAAAYTAGGTGAAATCATTTAGCATCGTCTCCAATTGCATCTTGAAAGTCTACAGTGATGAGGACTCTGCTGGTTTCTGGTGAGGTTTTCTAATGAAGAATTGCTCTCACTGCAAAAAAAATGTCTTTTTTTACATCAAGATAAAATATCTTCTTGTGCAACTTGTATCTTTTGCCCCTTGTCTTCAAAAGGCGACTCCTTGTGATACAAAAGCATCTGTATTCTTTGTAGCCACCTTCTAAATACTGGAATAAGGCAATGAACTCCCTTCTGATCCTTTTCTTCAGGGATAAAAGGCCTAG
>NW_026623349.1:1546500-1571956 GCF_030028575.1 Malurus melanocephalus | reverse complement strand
CGGTGATCCCCTCTGGCTCTGCCAGCAGCGCCCCTGCAGCTGCAGCCCAGGATGAGATTTGCCTTTGTAGCTGCAGTGTCACACCAGTGACTCGTGTTCAGTCAACTGTCCACCAGGAGCCTCCGTGCCCCTCCTGGCAAGGCTCCTCCCCAGGCATGCAGATCCCAGCCTGGGCTCTTTGGTTCTTCATCCCAGATGTGGGACTTTGTGCTTGTCTCTGCTGCAACTCGCACTGTTCCTGCCACTCCTGCCCTTTCAGCCTGTCCAGGTCTCTTTGTMAGGTGGCATCATCCAGAACACCTGTGAAGATGTGGAACATTGATTCCTGAGGAACCTCGCTTGTGACAGGCTTGTAACTCTTTAGTCTAGGATTTATGACTAAGTTATCATGGTTTAATTAAGTTATAAGTTAACACTGTGGCAGATGCATAACTAGGAAATTAATATCAAGGAGTGCCACCTCTCTAACTTGCACTTAGAAAAATCACCTATTACTATAAGCCTAAGTCCACACATATTCAAAGTTATATCCCACGTTGTTTAGTGAAGCATTTCATCAATGATCTTAAGTCCCATGACTGAAAATCATAGTTTCTATTTATTTTTGTTATCAAAATCTGTCTTTCAATACAAACTTCTAGATTTCCTGTCTTTCTGCCAACAGGCAGTGATACATTACTCACTAGGATTAGGTAGGAGTAAGTCTCCTGAATAGTGATTTATTTGTGCTCATCTACATATTTAATAACTGCACAGTGAATTGTACATGATTGTTCATTGGTCAGTGCAAGAGAAAGGATCCCACCCAGTATGGGAAGCAACAGCCATGAAGACACCACRGTCTCCATAGATTCTATGTAAGATTCACACTCAAAATCAGAAGAGCTTCTTCAATTGAAACATTTCAAGGTACAAAAAAGCAAACACTACATCAAGTTATTAACTGATAATATGCATTTTAAAGCAGGTTTGAAAATGTRTACTAGTGATCTTAATTTAGAGGAAGAATCAACAAGCCTACTGAAAAACTCTTATTTTTAAGATGGATGTCTGTATTAAACAAAAAAAAACAAACCCAAACTAAGCAATGAACAAAGCAAGCAAGCAAAGTAAATTTATGCAATTTAAATTTAAAGCCAAGTAAATTTATGCAAAAATATGTCTTTTTGTAAACTATGCAGCATTTGTTTACTCAAATATATATAGCTATAAAGTGACTTTATCCCTTCATTATTAGAAAGAACTGAAGCTATTTTTAACTTTCACAAGGGAAATATTATAGATAATTAAAATGAATGTATTCCATTATCTTATCACTTYGCAGTTGCTGACAGTCATAACAAAATKTATCAAGMTGATGAATGGATAACATCCTCTTTGAATGGATAAAGCAACATTTCAGTTCTCAGCCATTTTYCCCTTAATGGCTGGAGTGCCATTATTTGTGTTTTAAAATTAACTATCTAAACAAATGTACATGACTTGTCTGTAAGCTATTATTGTTTGAAACTCCAACATAGGTATTTTAATATATACAATTAATCTGAGTAACAGCAAGTTACATGAGATAAACCATGTGGTAGAGATTGGATTTTGTGAGAACCAAGAAAGTAGCAGGAACAAAATCTGTGTTTGCATTTGTACRGTTTTCTAAATCTCTTTATTTTCAGTAAATGATTGGCTGCCTGTGTCATGAGTAATCAAAATTACATTGATTGATGTGCATTTGCTTAGACATGTTCAGACTGAAACATGTCAAAGATGAGCAAAGATGGGATAAAATAATGTTTCTTGTCTCATGGAAATTATTGTTATTTCTTCAAATTATAGGAACTTCTAATTGTTAACACACTAACAGGTTATAAAGGAAGGTTAAGCTGCATTTCAATCTGTATATTTGATTCATGGAGCTTACCAAAACATCAACTGGGATACCATATTACTTGTGACCAAACCCTAAAGTATTACTTTAAACTTTTTCTCATAATTTTAAAAGGTGTGGGTATGACAACCTCCTCTAACAATGCTGGAAATACTTTCCATTGCTGCTAACCAATTCACCAAACAATGCAGTATGATTTTCTGGTCTAAATACTGKCTCTAGTGTCATTTTGCTTTTGCCATCACTTACTTGTTGGATTTCAAACTGCTGATTTGCACTCGGAAAGATGTAGCATTTTATAAATTATTCTCAGTGAAYGAAGGACTGACAGTCATACACATGTCATCTGCTGCTCAGGATAGTGGCAGACAAGAAGTTTTGTACTTTATTTCCTTTGTGCTCCTAGCGAGGAAGGTTTTTTGAGAAAAAAAATCCTAATTAATGGGATTTATTTTGCTTTTGTCCAGTATTCTTTGWTTCCTAAAGGAGTTGAACTTTTCTTGTCCAAATTTTACCTACAGAAAAAAATTACCTTGAATATTACAGGCAGAGAAGTGTGTGTATGAGTAACAAAAAACATCCATAAAGTTTTGATTCCAGTGGGTTTGTGTCTTAATAGACTCAACTTTTTTTATGAAGATTCAGTTACAACTGCTGCTTTTCTAAAGATATGGAGTGTGTRATGTGTATTTTTGGCTGTCTAGTAACACTTGAACTTATGTTAATCTCTGTTCCTCATTTGAGATGATACCAAATTCGATATATTGGGTTAAAATGTCACTTCCTAAGCCTAACCAAAAAGACACTTGTTTTCCTAGAATTTAAAAAAAAAACCCAGTGATTCCTTCATTTGTTTGACTGAAATTACCTATTCAGTGGTTCAAATGTGATGGTTTATGGGGAAGACTAGGTAGATTGTTGATCACTCTGTTACTGAGATCAGCAGGATATGGATGTATAATGCTAGTCTTCACAGAAAACTGGGAAAAAGAATGGAAACAAATACTCAATCTAAAATGTGGTTCGTAGTACTGCTTCTATGGTGGCTACATTATCACAAACTTTTGTGGTGACCTTAAGGTAAACTACAGTACTGCTCTCTAACTAGGCAGGTAATATATTGAGCGCAAGTGTGAAAAAAGAATCCCCGTGGGCAATTTTATTGATTCTGTACCAATGCAAAGTTTTCTAACATGGCTAACTTGTTCATGATGATGTATTGAAAATAAAACATAAGAATATTAATTGAATTTCAGTCATGTAAAGGTGAAAGTGCACCCACAAAGAGATGCAGTCATTTGAGGATCACTAAACTGCTCTGAAAGATTTGAATGCAAAAATAACMAAATTGTTGGTTATACCCCATCATTCTCTAGGGGAAGAAAGCCTTATAATATTGAGCCTGTCAGTGGAATATTGTCATTAAGAGCAATAAACCAAATTTAGCCCTATAGCACAGTTGCCTTATGGGTATTGAAAAAATAGTATTTTGCAGTTASAATTGCTCTAGAAAACTTTCACAGAACCATTTGTAATGAATCTAAATGATCTGTAAAAAGATATTCTTTGTTGCTCTTGAGGAAGTTTTAGGGAATATAGTCTGGAGGAACACTACAAACTGTTTCRTCATTTCTGGAGAAGAATAGTCAGGGGTTTGGTTTTGGTTTTGTTAGGGTTTTTTTTGAAGCATCTTCTCCTGTAAGTAACGATACTGTGCACATAAGAATTTCCCTGGCTGCTCACTTGTGAGGTTGTTGCTTTATAGGTCTCACTGTATTGGATGCTTTTTTTCAAACTTGCCTTTGACTATCTATCTGACTTTTTGTCTTGAATTTTTGAGCACACTAGCTGGATGATATAGTCCACTTGTTTCACGTCCCAGATGCAGAGGCTATGACGCCCGGAAAACTCAGGAACAGAAACACAGCATCTGACCCATTCTCACCACGGACATAACTTTTCTGTAGGAGCTAGTCTTATTCAGCTCTTCAGGGAGATACAAAGGTGAAGCCAAAGAAATACACATACCAACTTATTTTACAAGGAACTATTTGAAGAAATAAGATTTAGAACAGGATAATGTAAAGTTTGTCATTCTTGCTGGCTGTCTTCTCAATACCTGGGTAAAACCTTTGCTCTCCTCACTTGCATACAATTTTTACTGCAAATAACGGGCTTTTATTTTCTCTGTAGTTCCTTTTACACTTCCTATGAAAAAATAGACTTCCTCCTCTCTTGGCTCAGCCTATAYTATTGTTTTGAATTCCTTGCTACAGTGTGAGTACTTGTGTATTTTGAAAGAAGCATGTGGCATCTTTGTTGTTATATTTCTGCCCCAATCTGTATACTCAGGCTATTTTTGGGAAGTTGGATAGATCTCATTTCCCTTAAGGTACCATTTTCCTAAACTCAGGTGAGTATATATATGTATATATTTTAAGTTTATCAGTTCTAACTGATGGGTGACATAGGCATCAAAATCTAAAAGGTGAGATATGAAAGCTCTGTGCATGGAATCTAGTTACAAAAAGTAGTCATCTTCGTTGCATAACTGATCCACTCCTTAATCTGGCTTTTGATATGGATTTGATGAATTTCCCCCAGAAATACCTGTTTCCTGTTGATGATTGTAAAGGGAGGCTAACTGGTAACTTTGTGTTTGATGCCTAATTTAGATGCCTAAATTTCAGTAAGATGTCTCCTACCTTGTGTGTTTAGACTTCCACAGAGTAAATTTTTTCTGCAATACCTCATTTTGCAGATATCCCCTAAATCTTTGTGAAGTAGAGATGTCATGTTCTGCCTATCTTTTTTTTCTGGTATACAGTGGGTTACTTCTCTATGATTGTACTACTGCTGACAGTCACAACTAGATGTGCAGAAATAAAATCAGAATGTCAGTCACATTATCAGGATTACGCATGCATTACCACCTGCAATCAACAGCGCACATCCTGATGAGACTGAGAGGTATTTTGCATTGACTGAAGTGCACTCAACTCAGGCTTGAATACAAGTGAGTACTTTGCAAAAGATAAAAATACTATTAGGTGCATTTGAAGGTGAGAGATAAAGGTAAATCACCTTTTCTGGCTTGTCTTTAACTTTCCTTTGTCTCCCTGTCTCTCTTCAGTGGCTGTCCTCCTTTCCACCTGTCTCTTGCCTTCAACACTTTTTTGACAACTAAGAGTGTTGCAGAGGTTATTGATTTTGTCCAGGAGTACCTGAAATTGACAGATTACACACTCAAAGTCATCCCACATGTAAGACTGTGAAACAGTGAGAGTCACTAAGTACGCAATTAATATGACACTTAGATATTTTTGTGTGCAAGGAACATGCCCAGATGTTTTTTTCTCTCTTTGTTGATAACGCTTTAATGGAAACGAGATGAACATGCTTGGGTGTTGAGAACTAAAAGGAGGCTGTATGGAGATTACAACCATGAGTTTTCAGGATTCCCTAATGCTCAGGGACATGGAGCATTTATCCTCTAAATTTATTTATTTTATTACAGATTATGACAAATACCACAAAATTTGCCMCTAGGAAGTAAACTGGCACAAAAAACATAGTAAAAATCACCTACAGCAAGTACATTTATGATGAATATAATACATTCATATCCAGCTATTACAAACTAATGTCAACAATCAATAATATAGTATCAGTCAATAGTATGGTAGCAGCCAACAATAGCAGCAATCAATCACAGAGCATCAATCACCAATTAGGTATGTATTATTGCAAGTTAGTGTGAACTTTTAATTATTGAAGCAACTTCTCCACAATGTAGTATTGGATATTATAGATTATTTATATGGATTTATAATAGCTATATCAAGGGGATTAGACAAATTTCAGAAGGGGACACACCTTCTCAAAGTGGGTGGCAAACTAATTCCAGAGGTGAGCCCAACAAGCCCAGAAATGGGAGTACAAACCAAACCTACCCCCAAAGTAGGTCCAAAAAGGGGACCAGTGAGATTACAGGCTGTCTTGCTTCAAAGGCAATCTGTGGTACAGAATCTGGAGTGAGCACCGAAGACCTCATAGAAAGTTAGTGTGGAGAATTCAACCAGTTTAGAAAAGAAAAAGTATGTGTGGCAAGATAAGTCCTGGGAAGAGAGACTCAGTTTTGAATAGAAATTAAGCTTTATCAGAGACACAAAACAGTATAAAGTATCGTTGCTTCAAGCAGATAATACATGCTCAAATTTCCATTTTCAACTGTAACAGACAGTTCATGAGGCTTTCTTTCTTTCAGAGGAATTTCTATTTTTCTCACACTGTTTCCCACCATCTCACATGGTAGGGTGTCATTTAAGTTCCTTGTGTTTGCACCTACTGGTGGTATCTCAGGATGTCTCCTCTTTCTAGGTACACCAACAGTACTTCCAAGAAATCAGCTCCCCTTTTCAAGGATGTTACTGTTTCACAGGTCTAGTTCCCAGGCTCACACCTCCCAAGCTGGCAGGCATTTTCTGTCAGTATTTTTCAGTAGACATTTTCTTCTGTTCAGCTGTTTTTCTCTCTAGCCAGGTTGTCTTTCAAGGCAGCTCACAACAATGATACATCCAGATAGAAATCTTGTTGCCAGTCTGATAACAAATCTTCTGATAGCAACTGTGGCTCAGAGTTCTGGTTCTGTTTGCCAGATGTTTCTTAGGTATCACAATAATYCCAGCCTGTATCTTACATATTTCTTTTAATTTGGTTTCTTTTCTGGATCACATGTTGTTTTTCAACACTGTAACATTTTCAGAGATAACAAGAACAAAAAAATTACAACATTCTGGAACTAGAAAGTGCAGATTGCTTTAATTAAAAATCACTCAAAATGTTCATATGGGAACAGGTTGTGAAAACAGATCAGAGATAACAGAAGATTTTAGGCTAAGCCTAGCATGAATATTTTCAAAGATTATGACAAATTATCTTTTTTTTTGTCACACATAATGCAAATTTATATAGCTTATGTTTTTTGAAGGCTTGAGATTTTCAGGGTGATGTATGTGTATTCAGCTATTACAGAAAGGTCAGAAGTATGCAAAAAAAAGGAGGCGGGGATACATAGTGGGGAAATAAGAACTGATCATTCTTCAGAACTCAACTGCACACAGCAAATACAGAATCACGTAACAGTTAAGTTTGGAAGGCACTTCTGGATTTCTTTTAAGTCCAAGATGTCTGCTCAAAACAAGCTGTGTCCAGTCTGGTGTTTAATAACTTTAAGGATGGAGATAATACACTCCATGGGAAATTAGAGCACACTCACAGCAAAGAAGGTGGGYTTTATGCTTAAATGGAATTTCCTTTATTTCAATTCCTTTTGTCCTGTCACTGCCACTGAGAAGAGGCTGGCTTCAACTTCTTTGCTTAAACCTGTGTGTTATTTACACTTATTGGTAAGATTTCCCAGAGACATTTCTTCTGAAGGCCAAGGAGTCCTCACTCTCTCAACCTCTCCTTGTGTGGAGGATGATGCATTCTCCTAGTATTTTTAGGGCTCTTTGGTAGACTTGCTTCAGTATGTTAATCTTTTGTAGTGAGCCCACAACATTACTCCAAACTTGTCTCACCAGTAGAGGAAGAGGGAAAGGATGACACCCCTCAAATTGCTGGAGATGCTGCCCCTAAAGCTCAAGGTTGTTGCCTTTTATTTTCACAAAGGCACATTTATGCCTTATGTTCACCTTGTAGACTCTCAGGCCCTTTTCTGAATTGCCATTGCTCAGGCAGCCAGCCTTCATGAATGATGCATGGGGCACTATATTTCTTCCATAATACATGAAGTTATTCCTTCCGGGGTGCTTGACTTTYGAACTCCCTTTGAATTTACTAAGGTAATTCACTTTTCCATGTCTCAGGGTTGTCCACTGAACAGCCACAYAGCCATCTCATGTATCATCTACTTACCCCAAATTTATATCCTGCACAAACTTGCTGATGGCATACCCTGTCCTATCATCCAGGCCAYCCAGGACTGATAGAATACTGAAGAATTTTAAATCGTCATGTTTTTAAACCAGTGAATATGACAACATGGAGAAACACTTTCTGTGTCTCTGCATCAAAATATTTAGATGGGAAACAGCTTTTGTTTATATTTATACATAAATAGATTTATATATTTACATATTGATATGTTTAAATATTTGTGTACTTATATAGGTATATATTTATATATTTTTAAATTTATTTCTTTACCTCGGGGTTTGGATCTGAAGTAAAGTCGGACAAGGGGAAATACTGTATCTGTGGACCCAAAAATCAGAACTTTTCACGTTTAATGATAAATCACAGAATCATAGAATCATTAAAATTGAAGAGACCTCCAAGATCACCGAGTCCAACTCTTTATGAAGCACCACTGCGTTCAACACTAGAACACATCCCCAGCTGTGACACCCACATGCCTTTTGAATACTGCCAGGGATGGTGATTCTACCACTTCCTTTGGTCAGCCTGGTCCAATGCTGAACAAATTATCCACCAAGAAATGTTTCCTAATATCCAACCGAARCCCATCCTKGTGCAACTTGAGGCCATTTCCTCTTGTCCTGTCACTTGCTACCAGATAGAAGCGCACTATGCTCAGGTAGCTGCAGAGAGTAATATGGTCCACCCTGGCACTCCTTTTCTCCAGTTGCTCCTCATAAGGCTGGTGGTCCCTTCACTAGCTCTGTTGCCCATCTCTTGACATGCTCCAGCACCTTAATGTCTTTCTTGTAGGGAGTGAGGAACGAAAGCCAATTTGATGTGCGGCCTCACTGGTGCCAAGGGTAGGGGGACAATCCCTCCCATAATCATGTTTGCCACACCATTGTTGATAAAAAAAAGGTGTTATTTTGAAACAGTATCAATTACAGGGATAATTGTGGAAAGTGAGAGAGTTACATTTCAGTTTTGTGCTCCTTGTCAGAATACCAAGAAGTCACAGAATTCCTTGGGTCAGAGAGAAGAAAGATCTCTTACTTCAGTATCCATCCCCCTCCTCTCAGTTTTGATGGACTCTTCTTCTTTGTTCTAAAATTACCCACCCACCAGTCACWCTATGTATTAGCAACTCTGACATGGCAGTAGAAGGAATACACCAGACTCCAAATCTCACAACCACACAGGTATTTTTCCACTGCTTGTGGATTTAGACATCTTGAAGTGCCTGTAGATGTCTCTTTAGTAGCATGCAAACATTTCCAGGGAGCAGCTCATACCCGGAGTTTGCTGCAGAGCAGTCAGTAAGGTAATGCTTAAAAGCATGATTCAAAGATCATTCAGTAATTTAAATTTTATGTGTCTCAGACATGAGCATGTGATTATGTTTCTTGCTTTCCTTTCATTTCAGAATATGTAATTTTAAACAGAATTAATAAAAACTCAAATTAGCTGTGGAGAAATTAAAGATCAGACATAGGTTTAGGAGCAACTACTGAGCATCAGACATGTTTTAGAGCAACTACTGTAATGGTGAAGCAGATTTGTAATGAAACTCATTCATTGAGGTTTAAGATTGATTATCTTTGATTGTATTGGTAGCTACAAACAGGTAGCACAAACCTGTTGCTGTGAAGTCAAAGAAGTTTTTAGGGTTATAGGGTTAGTGGCAATGTGCAGAATAATGAACAGAACTAAGGCTGAGAAATATTTAGTTCTGTTGGCTAAAAGATCTAAAAGATCAAGTAGCATCAAAGAGCAATATCATCCTGTAGTTTTAGCATACTCAAATTAGTTTATTGACTAGCTAAGTAGCTAATTTTTGAAATAAGATTCCATGCAAGACACACAGAACCTACTGCTTTAGGATTCACAGTGAGGACACCTTTGAGTTAGTGAATCAGTGACTGAATAATTATGGAGCACTCCAACAAGTCTGGACCAAACAGAGAAAATGTGCTGAGCTACTGGTAGAAAAAAAAAAAAAAAAAAAAAAAAAAAAAAAAAAAAAAAAAAAAAAAAAAAAAAAAAAAAAAAAGCCAAATCAGAGCTACCTGTGTTCTTTAGAAATGTGTGAGATACTTGGGAAAGACTTAAGAAGCACTTGGTGGTGCTGACCTGTTGAGAAGATGATGACAGCCATCTAAACACATCAGTGAGCTGCCCAGAAAGGGTGGCCAGGCAGAGAACAGTTAGAGAACTGTAAGAGACGGTTCTGAGAATTGTGAATGCATCAGACATGCATGCTCATGTGTTGTAGTTCCTGACAAATGCTGTGCTGCAATACCAGCAGGAGTGCTGGTATCTATAGCTGAGAAGGCAACATTGAGTCAATAAGCACATGATTGTGTTGTAAGAGTTTTGTGCATGAATGGAAGCAGTTGAAGCAAGAGAACATATATACTCTTGTGGAAGTCAGAAAGCCAGATGCTCAAAAAGAAATTCTGGTAGCAGAGCTAGTAGCACTCATTGTCCAAATAACACCCACTCACATCAGCATGCCTGCATCCAACACTACTTTTGCTATGCTTTTCACTGCATCACACTCTTGTTTTTCAGACTTTTGCTTTCTTCAATCTGAAAACTGATGAATCACAAAACAACCGAAAAGGTTTTTTCCCACTTAGAGTAAAACAGAGTCTCCCTAGAGATCCTTGTATTGAAGGCAATTGATAAGCATCATATTTTGCAAAGTCCTTGCTTTTTCTGCAGAGGTAGAAGAGAATATATTGGTTTTGGGAGAGCTAAAGAAAATAATGAAATACATGAGATTTTTTTAAGTGTTATATTTTAAAATGTCCTATTATATGTGGTATTTTAGTGTAAAAGCAAAATAATGACTATGTTAAGTCATTATTTATTATTACAAAGTCCTTACTTTCTTATTGAGACTACGGATTCCTTTCCTAATCAATGATGCATATATTGATTGACACGTGCTGTGCTAAAGCTAGACAATTTCATTGCTACAGTGTTGAGTTTTTCTTTAAAGCTGTTGAAATTTCTCAGTGTTCCTTGTGAGTTTAATGTCAATAAAAATCAAGAAATTGTGTACTTTAATTAAGAAATTAAAACCAAACCAGTGTGTACTACTTTCTTACTTTCAGATTGATGTTCTAAAGGCTATGGATCATTAAAAATACTGCATTATTTATGTGACTGTATAATAAAATGRCAATTACTATGCATTTGTAATATTGGGCTAAATTGAAATGTTGAATCTAATAGTCCGTTCACTCACCAGAAGGGGTCAATGACTAGTCTTACACTTAACATTGAGCATCTTACTGATCTGCATGATTAAAAAATTGTTAATTTTCCTACCGCCTCTGGTCAGGAAGATTAGGCTTTATTAACTTTCTAAAAATAAGTTTCCATTACAGAAAGCTTTATCCTTTACTAGAAAGATGCCTGCTTGTGCATCTAATACTTTATCTTCTCAGATTTCATCTCAAGWCATTGCATTAATTGGTATGTAACATAAGATATGAAGGGTTCTGAATCTGAAAAATGATGGATCTCATTAGAAATATTCAGGGAGTGGGAGAAGAGAAATTCAGATGTTCAGAATCAGTGTTACTGGCCTATCAGATCTGTACTTGTGGTATATTTTGTATGTGAGAGAATGGCTATTAGCATATGTTGGACTACATTTCTTCATATACCATTTGGTAATCCCATTTGGAAAGATTTTTTGATCTTCAAAAAGATTTTGAAGAAAAAAAAGGTATTTTTTCTAGCGTGGTATTATTTCACAGTAGTAGCCAAAGGTCCAGTTTAAATCAGGGCCTGAAGATGTGATGTCGTRACAATAAAAATTATCCTATCTGTGAAGTGGTGCAGTCCAAAGGAACTGAAAAAGACATAACTGAAATGTGGGATGGAGATAGAGAAAAAAAAAAAAGAAGAAGTGCCAAGGGGCAGGGTCAATTTATAAGAACAATAAATGTTTGTATTAGGTTCACAACTTGGGAATTTCACTAACTTGCAGAACAGATTTATGCAAGTGAAAAGATTTATGCCAAGTTCATTGTCTTCCAAGAGTGTCATGTAAGTCTTAAGGCTTCTATCGTCCTTCGATTCCTTCAAAGGATTTTTTGTTTGTGTTGTTCTTTGGTTTAGTTTTTTTTTTCCTACACCAAATAGAAAGGCTCCTAGAATCTAATAAGGGATTAAATTTCAGCACAAGTGCCTCCTGCTGTAAAGTCCTACCTATGCTTTTTACATCCTACAATTTATCTTGAATTTACTAGCAAAATCAAGAAGAGACAAAATGAGAAGAAAAYATCTCTTCAAAATACTTGTGTGTAGCAGGTTGACCCTGGCTGCATGCCAGACTAAAGGTGCTCTATCTCTCTCCTCTGCAACTGGACAGGGGAGAGAAAATATGAAGGTTTCATGAGMTGAGATAAGGACCAGGAGAGATCGTTCATCAATTACCGTCTATGGGCAAAACAGACTCAGCTTACAGAAATCAATTGAATTTACTGCTAACAAAATCAGAGCATGATAATGAGAAGTGAAATAAATTTTAAAAACACCTTTCCCCCACTCTTCTCTCCTTCCCAGGCTTTGTTGAAACCTGAAGGTTTTTGGGTTTTACACATTTTTCATGTATTTGTTGCTTTGTAGATTTTTAATAMATAGTTTTATAACCTCTATTCCTTCTTACCCTTTTTCACACTTTAGAACAGTAGCCATGTCACATTCTTGAAGTTCTGTCTCATCTTATTTTCATGAAAAGAATTTCTAACGAGGACATTCTGCTTTGCTCTAGACCTTAGGAGACAKAAAAARAAATAGGGCAAAGAAGCCCTTGGAGCAACTCCAAAGTGCTGACCCAARGGTTGGTTGCTGGGGCAACTGGTCTCTTATTGGATGTGCCTGCTAGATATACTAATTAATTAACCTTAGAAAATTGTAGAAATCCTGTAGCACGTGTGTGTATACCTATGTTTTGTGCGTCTAAAAATTTTCATTAAAGATCTGCTTTTTATATTACCACTATAATACTGTTTGGAAAATGTTTTCTTCTGATTCCAGCCAGCACTATCCCCTCCCCTGCAATGGTGCAGGGTGACAGGGAATGGGGGTTACAATCAGTTCATCACAAGTTGTTCCTGCTGCAGCTCAGAAAGGAGTCCTTCTCTTGCTCCAGCATGGTTTCCCTCCCACAGGAGACAGTTCTCCACAAACTTCTCTAGCATGAGTACATCACCACGGGCAACAGTCCTCCACAAGCTGCTCCACTCTGTGTGATTCTTCCATGGAGTGTAGACCTTTAGATGCAGCATACACTAGCGAGGATCTCCTACAGGATCACAAGTTCTTCCTGGAAACCTGCTTCAGCACGGGGTCTTGCCTCACAGGTCTCCAGGTCACAGCCAAGAGCCGGTTTCAGCATAGGTCTTCCCAGGCTTCTTCTCAGCTGTCCACCTGCTCTGGTGTGGGTCTCCTCCATGGGCTGGGAGTGGAACTCCACATCCCTGGGCTTCTCCATGGGCTGCAGAGGCACAGCTGCCTCACCATGGGGTTCACYGYGGRCTGCAGGGGAATYTCAGCTCCAGCACCTGCAGCMCCTCCTCCCCCCTCTTTCTCCATTGACCTTGGTGTSTGCAGAGTTGTTCCTCTCACCTGTCCTTACCCTATTCTTCTTTGGCAGCAATTACACCTGCACAATCCCTTACCCCCTCCCCACCTCCCTCTCCCCTGTTCTGAAATGTGTTATCACAGGAGTGTTACCAGCAATTCTGATTGGCCCAACCTTGACCAGTAGCACAACCATCTTTGGAGCCACCAGGAATGGGCTCTGCAGGACATGGAGGAAGTTTCCAGCAGCTTCTCACAGAAGCCATTCCTGTAACACTTAAAATCTGGCCACAGAAATCCAATGTGATACATAAAACACATGTCAAAACCACTTGGAATGTGTTAGAATTAGTAACAATTAGTAAACAAATACTAAGTAAAGATCAGACTAGATTTTTTTTTAATAACTCCAAATGAAAGCTGATATACAGAACATCAAAGGCTCTCTTTTTCATTGAGTTAATGACTTATACATCTAGTATACGTGTGCTTTGTGCTTAGAAAGACAGTTTCAGCCACACTTATCTATTTATTCTGATGAAGAAAATGCAAACTTTTCTTTTTTTTAGTTTGCATGCTTGCTATATAATCGCAATTGCAATGCTCTCACATGCCTGCAAATATTTTTCCCCTGTCATTTTCTAAGTCTTTTATGCACGAATCCAAAAGCAGTACTCTTCTTCACCTTTAGGTATAAATAYGGCTTGCTTTAATTATGAACTTTTTTGTCAGCACAAAAACTGTGCTTTAAAAACTATACTGGAAATCCTTACAGATGTAAGATGTAGATAAAATCTCTAATCCTCATTGAAATAGTTGTATGTAATGCTGTCCAGGAAAAGATCAACCAGGTTATCACTTTATTTATTTTTTTTTTTGCATTTCACCAATATAGTTTTTAGTATGAATGCCTTACTTCTCTCTTTTCCCTCAATAAAGAAGAATATGATGCCTGAAAGGTGACTTGTGACTACACTGTGTCCTGAAGTTCTTCCATGTAAATGTCAATAGTGCTGTATTGACAAGAGATTTTGACTTCCTCTCTTCAAGCCTAATGAAACTCACTTCAGCTATGGAAGGCCCTTGATGTAAAGTGGCTCAGTGTCCCAGCAACAGTATGAAAGAATTGATCTGAAGGAGACCAGGAGAAAGGGTATTTGTTTGGATATCCCACTAACAAAGCCTGTGTCTAGTGCATCACAGCCCATAAGTGTTTGACACTCAGTATGGGAGACAAGGATGACTCAGAGGAAATGTGTCCTTTGACAGCATCTTACACTTTTCAAATTTTTTTGGCTATCGGGAATGGTAAAAGCATGGATTTAAAAATACACATATASACACTGAAACCCCATCCAACTTCAAAAAGTTCTAGTTCTGTGATGTTGCACTTGTATTCATTTTTGTTTTGTTCAAAGGATGTAAAATGGAACCTCTACTTGCTTTTCCTAAATGTCATTGCATCATTTCCTTATCCCAAAATATTTCTATGTCTCTGAAAAGACGTTCTCTTTGTCCTTGGATCCAGASGTGAATTCCTCTTCTGACCCATTAAAGTGCCTAGGACTGGCTGCCATGTTGATAGTACCTATTGCATCAGCCTGTAAATCAAGCCAGTTAAAAAATACACGGAGGGAATGGCATACTGGACAGACCCTTGCATTCCCTTCAGAGTGAGGGGAAGTGAGTGATCTGACAGCACAGAGAGTCTGAAGAAATCCAGGTGAACCCCAAGGAGCAGCAGAGGACAGAGGTGCTCTGGAGAAAAAACTCTGCATTTGAAATTAATAGAAAGTTTATKTTTCTTCTCAGGGAGATTCAACCTTTACTGCAGAATTTACAATTTCTTCATTAACTCCCTTTCATGCCCCATTGTCTCTGACTTAAGTCCAGTATTTTAAGGATTGCAGAACACCATCTTTTAAATTCTTTTTTCCATCTCCCTGAAGATAAAATGGCTTATGYAATTAAATGTGGTGTGCAGCTATGGGTTTGGCAATTCCTGAGACAGCAGATACCTGGCAAAGCGTCTGTCACTTTGTGTCTCAAACCTTTCTTAGAGTGCCTTGTGATAGCTGGTTGTGCAATTAATAGCGTTCAGTGGGGAGATGGAGAAAGAGATCATCACAGATCACTGTATATATTTTGATCTGTCACCCTTTGTAAACTGTACATACTGGTGTTCAACGCTTTACTTTTATGTACAGGATTTTCTAGGACCCGGTCTCTTCTTTCTAGCTTATTACCCTCTGATCTGAAGAGAATCTGGCACCTCTTCTGTTGTTGCTCTCTGAAAAGAAACAAGTGTGAAATAACGTACAAATATTTTCTGAAAATGCTAGTATTAAACATAGACACCAGAGTCCTTGTGATGATAGCAGAGCTGTTCAGCACTGACTTCCCAAAGTTCCTGTATTCTAGGTACTCTGTATWGTCCAGAGGGCTACTCCAAAGTTTATGCCTCATTCCTTGCAGCCAGCATTAAAAAGTGAAAGTCACTGAAGAGGAAATTGCTGCCTCTGATAAACAAAATCACAGTATCTTTTGTTTTTCTTTATCCATAAGGCTGAATCCTGGAGCTGGTGCTTCCTCGRAGCTCCATGTTTTTCCCTGGCTGTGTCCTCACCCTTGTCCTGGAGAGGGCCCGTGTTGCAGCAGCCATCGAGCAGTGAGGTTGGGGTGCTTCACTCAGCAAGGTGAGCCAGCAGCAAGGTGGCACAGTGGGGCTGGCAGAGGTGTGGCTTCACCAAAGACAACCCAGACGTGTGTCCTTTGCTCCTCAACCCCTGGTCCAAGAGCTTGTGGCAATGTGGAATATTATGAAGTGGGATTATTTTTAGAATAGTCTCTGCTGCCCCTTACTCTGTTCTGTTCTTTAGTTTATGCACTGTGGCAGTTCAACAGATTGTGCTGAAGTGGAACATATGACTGCCATAGAAAGTTCCCTGGAGATAAAGGGCCTCTCTCATCATCCAGGGAAGATGGAGATGTCCTAACCATCCTTGGGGGGCAAGAGATCTTTTTCTGCATGTCGTGGAGGATGCTTGGCTCATGCAAGAGCTTTGTACCTACTTTCAAAGCATGCTTCTGTAGTAAAATATGATATCAGCCGTGGAAGAAAAAAGCAATTTACGACTGACTTCTAGTCTGAGTACTGAATAGTGATTTTAMTGCAAAACAGGAGATGGCATGGGTCAGCTGGAGACTGCCCAATAGTTTCAAAAYGATGTGCTTAGTTTTTATTTATTTTTAAAGCTATTACAAGAGAAGCAGKATATAAATTTATGTTTATTAAAGGCATTATCTGTGGGTATTTAATTTCTACAGACCTGAAGCAATGTGTTATTACAAACATGATAAGTAATTTCACTGAAGCCCTTAGTGATCTTAGTTGTAAGAATTCCTTAAAGATCATCTGGCCCAAAACTTATTTAATGTACATTTGCATGTATAACTGGAAAAGCCGGCACCTCTGTAACTTCAGAAGCAGCTTAGATCTCTGTGACTAAGATGGATCCAGTTTCTTGGAAAGGGAAGTATTGATATTTTGGTTTTATTTCCTGTAATTGCCAAAGATAAATTTTTGCTTCAGTGTTTGTAATAAGCTCTATAGGTATTTGAGYACAACTGTCCTGTGCTTGTGTTTGATAAGCCTATATTACTGGCAGCAGCAGACAGAGCAAATAGATCTCTAAAAATCTGAACAAAGCAGAGACATTTTTAGATGTAAAGATAACCATAATGAACATACACATGCTTTAAATTAATTTTTTTAAGTCAGTTTCAGTTGCACAAAGAGAAGTTCTATCAATAATACAGATTTTTTTTTCAAATGAGTATGAATTTATCAGTGCAGCTGTACAGCTTTATTGTATTCTTGAAGTAGTGTGAGCGTATGTGGTGTTGTCRAGGTTGAGTGTCACAAAATAAGTAGTACAAGCACTGGAAATATGGAAAGTCGCTGTATTTTATTCTAATTTTCATTCAATCTAATGTAGTATTGAAGTAGAACACTAACACTAAGGARGCCGTTAAGCTAAGGGATACGGTAGATACTTCTAATACTATCTATAAAAAGTAATACTATACTAAATACTAAAGCTATCTTWAAAAATTTTCACTTATACCCTGGCGCAAGAGAAGTACAGCCCTGTGGCCTGGCTAAGGTTGTTAATACCAGGATAGCCTCTCTGCACCTTGGTTTTCAGATCCTGCACTATCTGGGATCAAGCCTTGCTTCTGGAAATATTCTTGCTGTGGGAACTACAATGAGTTGGCAATGACATGTTCTCTTTTTGTGCCATAATTTCTAACAGGAAAAAAGCCTCTGTCCAGCTTAGATGCTTTTGTTTCGTACCTGAATCTCAATGTTCCTTAAAAGTAAATTATTACCACACTGAGTGGTTTAACTTTCAGGAGTTAGATCAAGGAGCAAAATGGCATTTGTTTCTTAAGAAATAACTGAACAGGATACTCAAGCCTTGTTTTTTTCATTGAAAAGTTAGAATTTTGAAGTATAGTAATTCTTAGCCAGGCAGGCTCTATGAAATGTAAAGTGAACTCAGGTTGATACCAAGTTTTTTTAAAGCATCTCTTTTATTATTAATATACTTTTAATAGCATCTCTTTGATTGTTTTACAGACTGACTACAAGTAAAGTTAATGTAAAGATATTAAAAGGTTGCTTTTTAAATTTTAAACGGCAGTGAAAATGTACACAGAGTAYGGGCTGTGCTGAACTGTCTGGATCTGACCTACAAACAAGCTAATACCATTTCACACTTYGTTTTTAATATTTTCTTGGAAGTTACAAGAGCTTCTGATTTGTGTTTTTGTAGCCACTATTTTCTAGGTACCCTAAATACCCTAAATGATATTTTAGAAGKTTCCTAAAAGTTGAGACCAAATTTTCACCTAGGTGAAAGATACTGGAGAAATGAAAGGTGGAAAATAATTAATTGAAATTATAGTTAGTTCCCCCCAAAACTACAACAAAAGCATCAAACAAACAAAACCAACCAACCACACAAAACCAAACCCACCCCAAAACCCACAAATTATCCCAATCCCCTCCTCCCCCCTCCAACATACCAAAAGACATTGGAGGAATGTGGAAGCAGGTGAGAGAAAAATAAAATAGCTTTAAATACTCTCTTACTTCCTTGTGCCTTGCAGAAATTGGCAATGGACTTGTGCACTAAAAACKGTCAAGAAATTCTGTTTGGATAATCTGCAGTTTGAGATATGGCATTTTTGACTGGACCCATCACTTGGCTGTGACTCAAATGGAGACAGAAAAGCTCATTAGCTGATAGGACTTTGAGTTTTAGCTGGTTTATACTGTGTTACAGAAGTGTAGGGACAAACCAAACAAATTTACTCCTCTGCTTAAAGCAAAACTTTTTATTCGTGTTTTATTTTTCTTGCCTCCCCCCAGTTTCATTTTTAGCAGTGTGCCAGAACAGTAACTTTACTCACTCATGTGAACCACAGAGTCAAAGCCTGTTTTGAAAATGTAAATCTCTTAAAACATTGCATTTGCCATCTGTACATTATAGTCTATGAAACCTCTTTTTGCTGATTTTATTTCAAATAAGTAGCAACGATTTAATATAATTTTCACTGTGTTATTTTTGTTTTTTAAAAAACACATGCAACATGTCTTTTCTTTCTCTGAATAATAAGGCTATCTAGAGCTTTAAGAACATGAGACARTATCGGTAACTTCTAATATGACCCTCCTTCCTTTTCAGATGATTCCCCTCAGCCTGAACTAGCCCACACAACAAATGACATCAGGAAATGTAGAGGCTTGAAGGTCTATGACATCTCTCAGCTACCATCAGGATTTGAGGAAAAATGTTGACTGTCACTCGAAATCTCACAGGTGAATCTGGAGCACYCCGGCTGCCCAGATTTGTGACCTGTTGAGATGATCTATGCCTTGAATTTGCTTTTCAAACACCAGATACAAACATGGGGAGGTTCCTGCTGGTGCCCTCCACTGTCTGGAGGGCATGTGTTAGCAGAAGAGCAGAGAAGTGTGCCTGCAATTTCTGACTAAGGCACGGCTCGAAGGACTTAGTATTGTCCTAAATGGAGGCACCAGAGAGCATGCATGTGAGTTACAGATGTGCCTTATCAGTCAAATCTAATCTGTAAAGAAGTACCAGTTATCCTTTACTATCCCACTGGGAAAAATGCTGCATATTTATACACCCATGATTTGCTCCTATGCACCTATGATCTGCTCCTGTGATCATACATATGAGGTCTGCATAACATGCCGTACCTTACATGTTAACAGAGTCACAGAGAAAAACAGTGAACAAAATCTAAACATTCTGTGCTTTGGCARTCAAATCTTTCTCTGCATGTTAGAGAGAACATGAGACATATCCAGGAAACTGAGCCAACTCATTTAATGAGCTGCTTAATTAAATTTTTACCCTAACAACAGCTAAAAAAACCATTTATTCTCTTTAGAAATTCTAATGTCTATCCAGCTCAAGGATAAGTTTTTTTCAACAAGGCTGCTGAGAAAAACAAACCAACGAAGTATGATAGAGAAATGATGTTTCTAGCTATTGCAATGAAAGCATGGTTATAAACAGAAGTGAGCTTAATTTTCTTTCCTTTTATTTCTTCTTTTTAGTTTGGCTGTAATGAGCAGTGTTCAGAGATCATAGGTTGCTTTACACTGCTGATGAGTCAAGCCAACACAGGAGAGCTTCTGAGCTGGGACCTGCAGTAGCTTCCAAGTGTGAGTCATAGTCACTGGGGTGTCTATCCTCTGCGTTTTCTGGGAATCACAGAGTCAAGAAGGCTTGTCACAGACATCAGCTTTACCAGGAAGTCCTGATCTAAAACAAGAAATGACAAAGATCAAAGGTTCATCAACCAACAGGAGTGCAGACAGCTGCAAAAGTAACTGAGTTAGGACTGTGAATATTTGGCTGAGAAGAGACAGAATTATTCGCCCATTTGTTATCATTGCTAAACAAAATGCCTAGAAATACAGAAAAGTAGGATAAGTGTGACTATGACAGCAGTGCTCAGCCTCATCCTGGGAAATAAATGAATGAGCATACCATGTTACAGAAAAGTGGGGATATGAGAGGAGCACAAGTACTTCCTGTTTCTGATGGGGAATTGGTGGCAGCTACTACCTCTTAGCACTGCCTGGTGCAATCTGATGCAGTTTACACTKTGCCACCAGGTACCTACCAATGTAGTTTCTGTACTTTTCACCTCTCAAGATTGAATAACTGAGGGGTTTTSTTGTCTTTACACTACATCAGGAATCCCAACAGCATTCTTCTAYTTTCCATTAATGTTGATAGCTTGTGTCTGTGCCAAGCAATTTGTGCTATCATTTGTAGGAGTTATATGCTATCCAGAATGTGCTACGCTAATGCCTCATCTCAGGAATGACAGTAGTACAGTGACTTTATTTTAATTAACTATGATGTCAGCTTTGTGTAGGAGGCCAGCTCACAGACTGTGAGYAGAATCTCTAGGTTCCTGATCCAGGAAAGAGAATCCCAGCATGCATAGGCAAGCAATATTTGATACAGTTATAAAAATTTCCATAAGTTTGCTCTCCTAAGATAGAAACCCAATCAACAGTTACAGGAGCTTCTATTTCTTACTGTCACAAGGTCTGGTCTGCACAAGATAATAAGAATGCTGTGCACACAATGCATAGTAATATGCCATTAGAAAACCAATTTGGTAAATGAAATTTAAATTGTCCCATATTATTTCTAAGTATTGAAAGTAAATGAAGTACAGAGATGGAGAAAAAAATTAGCAATCCATTTGGAGATGGTGTTCGTTTCTCATGGTTTAGGTGAATCCTATGAGAACAAGCTAAGAAAATTTAGAAACAGAATACATCATTCCCCAGAAATTTGCAGGAGAATRTCACTGACTTCACACTGGTCCTGTCTGATGCTTCAAAAGATGTTGAAAAGTTTCTCATTAGTTTCCTCAATAACACACAATTAGGGATGTTTTTTTTTCTGTGGCTTCATAGGCTGCTAACCACACCTCTCTCTATAGACCGCTGAGAGTAGCAGGAACGTTTTTCTTTGGAGATAGAGGCTTTGTGCRTGGGACAAAATGATGCTTGTAGTAAATATTTTGTTTGCAAAAAGGGGTAAAACCAAAGCAAAACCAACCACCCAAACAAAAGACATCCAACAAAACAGCTTGTTCATCTGAACATAGTGACCAAATTAGTTCTTGGTTKGGTACCTGGCTCTGAACTTAGCTGTACTTTCTTGGGAAGTTACTAGGTGTTGCATTTGTGTGCCTTGATGATGACTCTGAATTTGGGAACTGGGATCTTTGAGCCTCTGGATTCAGCTAAGGCATGCTTATTATTCGGGCAACTCTTTCTGACAGGGCCCATTCCATGGTTTTGCACTGATCACCCACTATAAAGGACCATGACTGAAGGTTACACAGGTGAACTCTYGGGAGTGCCTGGAATTCAATACCTTGAGTAATCGCCCTCCATTGCAGGGGATGATCCATACTGTATTTCTTCAATCTCTCAGAAAATATAATTTAATGGTTAAAACTTCTGCAAATTTTTTTCCAATATATGTGTCTCATTGTGATCCCAGATCTCTCCTCTGGTATGAGATAATACATACAAAGGGTCTTGCAGGTGACAAATTTAATGATTTATAAACTCTAGGTTTACTCTAAGACATGTACTTGGTATTTACATTCATTCTTCCTGGAGGTCTTTAAATGGCCAAACTCTTTTTTCAGCAATCCAGCAATGATAGTTGCTCCTATACAAGACAGAACTTTTCTTCAGAAATTACCTCCATTTTGAAACAGAAGTAAAAACTCTTCTGCCAAGATTGCTTTCCTTCATATGGAATCTCTCTCAAATTACACTATAGCTTCTTTTCTTAGTACGCTAAGAAAAATACWTTGGAAACTGAGAGTATTGGTAGTTCCTGGTGACAACAGCCATAAAAATGTAGGTAAGAGAGGCAGGATTGAATTCCTGTAGCTTGCTAAGGCATTTATAAGATCTTGAGGTTTAGATATAAAGCTATGGAACATTGTTTCATGTTCTGTTTCAACCAAGTAAGATGTTTTTAGTAAGCAAAACTGGCAAGTGAAAAATCTTTACCTTGAGATGAGCTAGACTAGCACCTTTGTTTCCCCAGTTACATTTTGCTGCTTTGGCTTGTTTTCAGAGGAGTTACCATGACACAAAAGTAGGGTAATTTGTTGTTGAGTCAGGCCTTTTGTTTTACTGTATTTTTTGTGACAGGACAGTTTTTAGCACCATTATTGCCAGGCAAAGAGATACTGACACTGTCATGCAAGATAGCTTTGAATGCTCAGTACAGCCTGACTTACTCCAGTGCCCCAGGCCTCTATTAAGGACACTCCAGCATTACTGTTATGTTTACATTTGGCATACTGCTCTTATTATTTGCTTTGTTTTCCTTTAATCAGGGTTCAAAATGCTATTGTATTCTCTTATTACTTCACATTTCTCAATATTGTCACATCCTGCAGTCAAAAAGCGTGAGAAACCTCAAACGAATTGGCCTCCTCAGACTGAGATTGAGCTTAAAAGTCAAATGGTCAATTAAGTGCCTGTAACAACCCATTGAGCAATTTTTCAGTTAGGCACATCCACTTTCATGGTGTCTGAAATCATCTGGGCCAATGTACACAACATAAATAAAAAGCTAAGGGATGCTCTGAGAGATAAGATCCCCTTCTATAAAGGGAAGATATACAAGAAGTGGCACAGAAAAGGGGGGGAAACTTTACTGAGAAATGAATGGCTTCTTCATTTTTCCCCTTTTCTACTTCGTAGAGATAGTATCATTTTTAAATGCAGAAAAAATTCTGAAAAAAAATATCATTTAGCATAATAGCAAACAACTTTTGACTCAACCCTGTATTTMCAAAACCACAGAAATTACTTGAAAAATAAGTGTTAGGTCATAGATATGGTAATTAAAAGCTATTATGATTTTTGGCATCAGTAGGGTAAAAGATTAGAATATTGGCATGCCAGTGAAAGTCTGTTCCTTACAGTGGCGTTTATAGTGCTTTATTTATTAAGCAATTTTAGATGTGCCAAGTATTGGCTCATATAGCAATCTTCTCATGGAAAAGAATTCTACAGACTAACAATTATCACTGTGAGGCAAATAGTCCTTTGCTCTTCCCTGCCCTTGTTAACTGAATGCAGTTGAGCCAACCCAGTGTTCTCTGTTCAGGTCTCTTGGTAAGTCTTCAAAGATGCTCTTGATTTTGTGGAGCCTCCCTCCTTATGTTTAGGCTCAAGTAGAAGGCATTTCCAGTTTTTTTTTCCTTACCCCATAATATGATATACTCCCTATTTCCCAAGTTGTCTCAAGAGACTACTGAACAGCTTCCTCATTTTACCTGAGTTGCTAGCATAGATAATGTCAGAAYGTGCAGACAAATGTGTTAATGCACATGGTGACTCCACAAAACCACAGTACCTTAGAAAGAGGAAGAAGTAACATCCATTTTAAAAATGGTCTTTACAYTTTTGTACAAGTTTTAAATCAAGACATTGGTCTCCATATGACTCTGAAGTCTCAGGAACTATTCCAGTATTCAAGAAAGGGAACTTAATTCAAAAGTGATAACAAGTCAGAACATATTTTCATGGATGCTGCTGTGCTTGCAGAATCTTTTGATTTATGTTTTGTCAGCTTTAAAGGGTTTGCATCCTTGTGCTTATGGTCTGCATTTCTAGGTCAATTCAGTGTGTTTGTGATCTTAGATAACTTTTACAAAATACCTGTTRGACCAGTGTTTTCAGATATTGTGCTGCCATACTAATAGTCTAAATATCRTAAATATATTACATAAGCTTTTTTGACTACAAAATGCTTGGGAAAAATAATCTTAAATGGTTATATATTGAAAGCAGAAGTGTTTTGTATATATGATAATCTATTAATAATTGAATCACAAACTCATTTTGTTATACCATCACTTACCATTTGTGTTATCACTATTCATATCTACTTTTTGTATCTTACCTTTAAAATTAAGACAAAAAATTTACAAATCCTGGTACAACTGAAGAATCAAGGCAAACTATGTCTTWTAACTTCAGGTCAAAAAGCAAAGAACAAAAAACATTAAGCAGTTCTACAAGTCCTACAAAGCCTTGTGCAATTTGCATAACTTTTTAATGGTGATATAAGCTTTGCCTATCATCTTACTCTTGATATTCTCAGTATTTCCTCCCTGGATCTTCAGACTAGTCACATTCTTTTCCACACATGCCTAAGTCTGTGCTGACCTGCCAAATGAAATGAGCTCCCGAAGCAAATTCTGAAGGACCAGGATTTTAACAATAACAACCTGAAAAGATTTTTTCAGCTATACTAAATATATTGTGTCAACTCAGCCCTGGAATTCTGTTAGTTCTCTCACTATATAGAAAGTTACACTGAAGCTGCAGTGAACTTCCATGTACCTAGATTTAACAAACCACAGTAATTATCATCCATGTACTTCAGTCCTGTGGCCCACATTTTGTGGTCAATTAATAAATTGACAATCTGAAAGGTTGTTTCACACTGGGATTAAGGATGACAAGGAGAGGGCCCTACATCAGTGGTTTCCTTTCAATGTACACTTAAATACCATCAAATCCACAATCAATGGCAATGTGCACACATGTTTAACAAAGCTTTTAACCTTTTAGCCATCAGGCCATCTGTCTTTCAAGAAATAYTGCTCTTGGTTCAAACAGAAAAACAAGGGATTGTATTCATCCTGCATGYGCTTATGACTGGAATCCCTGGATGGATGAAGGCCTGGAAATCTCTTTAACTACCCCATTGCTTCTCAAGTGAAAAAAACCAAAGTTGTGGGGACTACTATGCAAGAGTCCCATGAAACAAATCCAGTCAAAACACAATAAACAGTGATGGGAAAGAAGACTAACTGCTTCTCAGTGACTCCTCTTGAGCATCCCAAGAGCTAATATGGGTATGTATGATGCAACACAAA
>NW_026623349.1:1507442-1546438 GCF_030028575.1 Malurus melanocephalus | reverse complement strand
CCCTGTAGCTGCAAACAGAGTCTGGACTGGACCAGAAACTTGGGATGGCAAAAGTGAAAAAGAGAGCACAACCAACTAATATCTGTCAAAGGGCAAAACCAGACATGATTTGGATTTGTCCGTCTGTGAACCCTGACTTCAAAAAATTATACTTCTCTACAAAATATTGGGAAATCACTGACTGCACAAAGCTCTGACAAGGCATAATCATGTGCCAAGAAGAAGAATGCTGCACAGGTGTTTCATCAGCTATAGGAGCTAAAAGAGAATCAGTTCTGGGATTTTGAACACTGGTGAGGACAGTAGTGGAGAAGAAAGGATTTCTGTGATAGGTAAATGAAACTAACAGGTGTGGGCTACAAGAACATGATTTTTTTGGCTAGATTTCAGATTTGCTTCATTACAGCTTTGCTTCATTGATGAAAATAGGTTGAAGGATTTACGTAGCTGGGATTCAGCAAGAAAACACCAATCAATTTCTCCAAAAGCGTAAGAGTCCTCAGGGGCAGAGAGCAAAAGCAAACCCTGGGCTCAGTCACAGGAGTGTGTGTGTGTGTGTGTGTGTGTGCGCGTGTGTGTGTGTGTGTGTGTGTGTTTTATAGGAAACACACAGTGTTGTTAAACAGGTACGTTATTGGCAAAATAATTCCACTACATGTAGACATATTGAAGAATCATCTGCTCGAATCAAGATGAAAACAAAATATTACTGCCTAAAGGTCAGKGAAACTAGCCTTGTAGATACAGAAACTGGATTGGAATATGATACACTTGAAATTGAAGGGGATTTTTCTCACTGTTTTTCTGGAGAATGCTCTTCCATAGACAGAGATGAAAAATGGTAAGGACTTGTAGTGAAGAAATATATTTTTGTGGGACAGAATGATCAAGGAGTCAAGTTAGTTATTTTATTTAGTGCTTCTAGTCTCCAAACAATTATAGGAACATCAGAAGTTTTCCCCAATCSAACAGAGAAATCCCTTTAGAACCAGTATTCACCCAAATACATGCATCTGAAACAAGAACTTCCACATCTACATAGATACCTTGCAATCAGTAGAGAAACAGAAACCTCCAGGAAATGATCCAGCTGATATGGATCAGACTTTACTGTAGGATGAAATACTTCAGCCATTGTCTGCTTCTTCTGACTAAATATAAAAGAAACACAGAGTTTTGCTCCGAAATTCAACGTGTAGTAAGATAAAACCTGCCGCTGTTGCAAGGAAAAAGTGTCTTCTGTAGAAGATGATAATTCTTCAGGAAAGGTCTTCTAAGGTAAATTAAAATGGTCACAGCTAAGAAAGCCTGTGTTTGTTTGATATCAACAGGTTTTAAACTTCTGGCTTTCTTTCAGCTTCTTTTCTAAGTGTGGGAMCAAATCAGAGAATTTTTGCTGCAGAGACAAGGCAAAGAGTACTCAGCGTACTTGTGAGGAATAAGTTAAACCTGGTAGTTGTGAGGAATAAGTGAATAGTAAGTGAATAAATGAAATGCCAACTCCATCTCTTAGGTGTGGCGAGCAAGGAATCCACATTAGGTGTATCTTTCCCTGTCACAGGGTGAGTTCATCTCCTGTTATTTCATCTGCTTGTCTCTTCAGCTGGRATGGACTAAATTCTGAAATAGCTGAAGAGGTAAAAGATCTGGAAAAATATGGAGCACCGCTGCTGATGTGTGGCTGGTATTGTTTTAGTTACCCCACCCATATATTTGTATTTACCTTACAAGTTTAGAAGAAGCCCTATGACATGTGTATGCTGTGATATCTGACAATAGTGGCCCTGGGAGAAAGAGAATCCATTAGGAGGTACTTCTGATGGGAACAGCTCCCAAAAAGCACTACTTATGTAAATGACAAGTAAAGTATCAGCCTTGGAAGAGACAAGGTGTTCTTCAGATGAGTAATAAAACTGCAAATGATGGAGGAAAAACAAGTTTAACTGCTCTATGTTGGCAACGTTGATGGAAGGTCTTTTGTTGCCCTGTAATTCTTGGGTAAAATGTTCAAGTGAAAATATATTCAATGAAAGTTTAGGCATCAACGTGCCAAGTTGAAAAAAATTCCAAAACAACAAAAACAACACAGGAAGCAAATAAAATCAAGTAATTTTGGCAGGAATAAAATGCATTAAAAAAATTTCATATGTCTAAGAAAGACAATCTCTTCAAAAACTTAAAGCAAATTCCACTAAAAGTAGGTATAAACTTTTACTACATTATAATTTTAAACTAGCAGATGGAACATAAGGCCAAAGCAAAAGAATACAACTGAAACAGGATTTAACTGATGAGGACTAAGCTGAGCATGATAGTTAAGCTTTAGTTAAGATGATAAGAATTTTTCACCAACTTCAGCTTCAGGACCTAAGTTGTAAGGTGAATTCACCTTGAATGACTGTGAATACTGATAGCAGTCAACAGTTCTGCATTGTTTCTGTACAGGACTGCACATAATGGGCTAACGTGCTTCATTTAACTGGTCCATCTGCTTGGAGGAGGCAGCTGGACACTGCCTTTCCTAGACATTTGAAGAAARTTCCAAACCTACTGGGAATGATTTAAGCTAATACTTTCAGATCCCAAATGCTTCCAGATTTTAAACTTTTATTCCTTGTGACCAGAATGGTGACTATCAGCTCTTTGACCCAGATGTTGCCAAGCCACAAGGCAACATTGCTGAACTTAGGAAAACTGACACTGAAGGGCGTCTCTGTCTTAGCTGGACGTGACTGTGTGAAAAACCAATTTAGCTCATTTTTGTGAGAAGGATTTATAACTGATGATGGTACATCTTAAAATGTCTCCTRCTCTATATGGTTGCTGTGGGAAACTGAGTGGAAGTACCATAGAAACCTGCAGAACATTATGTAAGAGAGTCCTTCATGCCCTGTGATCAATTCTTGGTGTTGTGGAGAGAAGAACACTYTGTAGGAGATGAAGAGAAGATCAGAACCTCTTGGTGGCCACTAAAGGCTGTGGAAGCTACAGAAAATAGCCACAGAGTAGCTTTACCCATAGTTGAGGCCAGGAGGAGTTGTAGGGAGACAGAAGGCTGGAAAAAGTATTAAAGGGATCTTGCATAGCTTCCATGCTAGACTAAATCCTGAAAATAAGCTTGAACAGGAAAGCCTCCAGATGACAGCAGAGTGACTTTGCAGGAAACTTGTCAATATGTTCTCTTAAGTCAGGCCAGAGGGCGGCAAGGAATTTTGTCAGCATGAAGAGACTATTTCATAAACAGAGACCAGAATAMTTTATTGTACTGCAAAAAATTTACCAGTTCATTTATAAAATTTCTCCTGYTTTTTTCTTGCTCAGTCTTAAAAAGAGTTGATACCATGTAAAGTCTTCTACTGTACAGAAGCTTACAACCTATGTAAAATATAAATAGACATGGGAAGACAAACATGAAACAGGAAGTTCTATCAAGTATTACATTTACATAGTATTATCCCTTGTACCAATATTTTTAACAAAGGGAAATAAAAGTTAACAATGGGCCCATATATGTGAATTTCAGTTAGATGAAAATTGGGCTCACCAAGACATTCACAGTATATTATCCATAAGAGGAATAATCACCTCCATTTACAGCTGCTGCACCAACCATCAGGTTCTCTCAGTCCTAAATCAATCAGCTGGAAGCAATTGATTTCTGACCTTCTAGGTCTCTGCTAGTTTGACTGCTTATCACTGCTCATGGCTGTTATCTGTGTCATTGTGACAAGAGGCAAGCATAGGCATCATCAGTAGTTTTGGAACACAATTACTCTGTCCTCCATATCCTATCAACAGTGAACACAGCTATACAAGCAGTATCTCCCCTTGGAGAAGCAGGCCTTRTAATGAGATTTGCCCTCTGTTTGAATTAAACACTAACTAGCACAGCCATGATAAGCATATCTGCATAATAAAACAAATTATCTCTATCTTGAACAATAAATTACAGAGCTTTCTTTCTTCAGGTCAGTGTATTTCCTGTGGCCTGGAAGGACAAGGAATAAAAAAATCAGCAAGGCACAGTGTTATGTAGTCCATGTGAGAGTAAATTATGAGAGTAGCAGTAGCTCAATAAATGTAGTGTCAAATGAAGCTAGCTTGCAATGTTCCAATGGTTAGGTTTTCAGATGAATTCAGATGATTTTGGATCTTTTTAATTATTGTACTGGAGACTGGGTTTTGGAGAGTCTTTTTTTGTGTTTTCTTTTTCTTTATCTTACTTTTCACTGACTACTGTAAAGGAGGATTTGGGGTATGATCACCTCATCATGACCAAAAAATCCTTACAATCTGTACTGCTTTTAAACAGGGACAAAGCCGACAACTTTTTATTATTACGTTTTTTTTTTAAATTATGTGCCATTTTCCATCTGTTAAATCCTTATAATCAGAAAGACAAACATGATTTGCACAATAAAATAAATGTGTGCAAATAGACATACAAAGAGTCAGCTGGGTTATCTGAGAAAGAAATTACAYCTGTGAACTGAGCAAGTCTGTGCAATTGATACAAACTTAACCTGAACAAACACTGTTTGAAAATTATCCAGCAAAATAGAACATTAGTACTGATCAGTTGCTGTGGGATCTCTGTTGCTGAACTCTTAGAGGTAAGCACACAATTTATGTTTGTTGCCAGGCATCCAGAAAGGGGTAAGAGGATAGCTGCAGAATCAAGAAGCCGCTCTGTCTGGCTGCAGAGAGACTCACAAGCAGGATGGAAAAAACAGACTAATGTTAAGGTAAGAGCTTACAGTGACTATACACTGGGGTGGGGGAACAAGGCATGGGTGGCAGGGAGAGGAAGCACARTTAAGTATGCGGTGGAGAAAGATACCTTTCCAAGGTTGTGCCAGTTCTACCACCTTCTGGATGATGTTTGCATTCACACATTACCAGAAAGGTACTTGTGGAGTACTGTCAGTCAGAAAAAAAGAATGCTTTGGACTTCAGCAGAGAAGGGACATCCATGCTCCTTACAAGCATTACTTTTATCACCCCCTCAAAAAATACTTTTTTAGAAGTGTCTTTCCCTCCACTCTGTGATGTGATTTCTCATTGATGAAAAGAAAATAATGCTGCTCTCATAGCAAATGTGAACAAGTGTAACCAGAACTCTGTGATTAATACCTCGAGCCATCAGACAGACAGAGGTTATGTGATGAGAGTCTGAATAAGTGTCTTGTCCGCATTAGCCCATGGGTGACAGACACCACAGCTTTTAAACCCTGAGGGTTTATGAAAAGTGGCACTCTSTGGTGTGAATAGTGTCTCTAGGAGAGTGACTACCTTTTCGAGAAGATCTCAGGTAGTCATCTCAGGCAATATCGAACTGGATCCAATCATTAAACATTCAGATTCTTATCTAATTGCTTGTTTATTAGAAACATTGTAATTAATCAACTTTTCCTTCCCCTTTCGTCTTTTTTCTCTCCTTCCCAAAATAAAGAGGTGTGCTAACATTTTTGAGCACAAGGTGGCAGGATTCAGCTTCACTTTAAAGCCAGTGTAAGGGAAGCAGCGCTTCAAAGCAWTAAGGTAAACATGTTTCCATGATTAGGAATGCAAAAGCAGCCAGGATAAGGTAGCTAGATATATCTGCAAATAGGTGGAACACTGCAAGTAGTAAAATGCAGGTTGGAACATTCAGAGTGACTTGTGTTTGGAGGAAATTCAGAAAAGGATTGTGTGGAAGCCAAGTTTTGTCACTGAGGGAAAAGATGTGCTATCATGTGYAAGAGAGGCAGGTTCACTTTAGGGTAGTTGTCAGCCCAAAAGACGATGGTGATTGGAGTTCGAAGGCTTGCTCTGAGTCATGGTGCAGACGTGTGTCTGTGACCACAGCTCCAGCTTGAACGCAAGAATGCCTTAAGGTGAAACATTTCATGGGAATCAGAATATTTCTCTGGAAAGCAAAATATTTCTGGTAAAATCATGAGGTCCCACAAATGCCTAACTGGTCCCTCTCGTAAAATTTCCCAAAACTTGTAAAAATTCCCAAACTGTAAGCAAAAGGTAAGCAATTTATTTCTGTATTTCAGTTTTGGTAAGGCTGGTCTTTATGTACACGATCCTTTGGATGGGATAAGGATACCATAGTGTACAAACAAATTGTGTGGCCTTTACCTGCTCCCAGACTGTGGTACAGTTTCTTATTCCCCATAAATAAGAATAAATAACACACATAAACAACATAAATAACATACTTAATAATAGTATAAATAACAGTACTCTCACAAGGATTCTTTGTGTTTTCAGCTCCTGCCCCCTTTTCRGAAATGCATGTTTACACCTTCACAGATGCAATTTGCTGTAATTCCTATGCTATGTTACATGCTTTATGTATGGTGTATCAGTTAAAGTTTCAAACTTTCAAAGTAATCAAACACTCAACTTTAGGATGGTGATTTCAAGTGAACACTGAGTTTTTCAGCATCTTCAGGCTTTCCTTATCATAGATGAATGTCCTCCCATAACTTTACCTATGGCAGCCAAAAAAAAAAATAGCAAAAAATGTATATTGCAAAGAAGTATTTCTGGGAAGTCAATAATTTGCTTTCACCGACCTAAGGCGATCTGACTTAACCACCTTCAAAGAGATTCACCTTGCCTGCTYTGAGAAGGCTCTATTACTCAATATTTGAGTGTTCTCTGAAGTGATCTATTTGCTGTGCTTAACTGTCCTTTTCAAAAGTTTTCATAACGTCAAACATGAATCTGCCTTGTTGTAAATCAAGTGTATTACTTCTTGTCCTATCCTGTAAACAAGGCAAAAAATATTACCTATCCTTGTTGCATATTTCAGGGGTTTTATTGCACTTCCTGTGAGACTTTCATGAACTGAAGAAAGTGAGTTCTTCAGTCTTGACTCTGAATTCATATTTTCTAGCCCTCTGATCACATCCTATAGCTTTGTCATATTTTCARCTCTTTGCTATAGTTTTACCATCCTCAGGATGGTGTTTGCTCTTGTAGTATTATCAGAAAGCTACTTGTCTCTAGTGGTTTAGTTGTGATTCTTCCTTAATTGGTTCATAAATAGGAAGTATTTAAGTATTTAAAGTTATTTTTTACTTTTTTGAATCTGTGAGAAAAAAAAATGCACAGAAAAATTAAAAATGAAACTTATATATGTAGAAATAAAGTAATGACTTACCACAGACTTTCCTTCACACAGCTACCCTTTAGTAATTCTAGAATTTAAAGACCCAAAGCAGCAACTGTGCTTGCAGAAAGGATCACTGTTTCCCCCACTAGGCTGGCAATGGTATTTCTGGATTGAGCATTCATTTTGACAACTTTGGTGGCCTGAAAATACGACACTTTCAGTTTGTTATGTTCCCACRTTCTTCCCTCAGTCCATTTTGATAAAATACTTATTTTAGGGGAAAATACCATAAAATTAGTATTTAATTTGTAAAATTATGGTAATTTTACCATAACATCTGATAATTTTTTTCATTTGCACACAGAAATCTATGCGTTTTAAATCTTCTAAGACAAGACTACTGTACAACTCAGCAACACTCTTATGAGAAATCTTTTGWATAGCAGTAAATTGGTGTTTACCACAACAGTGATTACAACTTTTCCTAACTGTTTGCTCTAACATTATTTAACACTGATCTACAGCCTTATGAATGTATGGTCTGACCTACAGAGCTTTACTCTTTCAACACTATTGAATTATCTAATAAGCCAGTTTGATCCAACTGCATGGTTTTATCTGAAACTTCTTTGACAACTCCTCAGATTCACAGAAAACAGAGATGTCTGTGAAAGAATAATGTTMGGCATGTGCCTATATATGATTAGACAAATGTGAGCTTGTTGTCATAAAATCACTAGGACAATTACAGTAGGTATTTATTGTCTTTAAGAGCTGATGTCTTTGTGTTCTGCCAGGACATAGAGGGGGAATAAAGCATGTTTTCCAAAGCTGGAAGCAGACTTAGCTGCTTCAGGTTTTGCAACAAYTTACAGGTTTCAAAATTTTATTTCTGTTCTGCATTAAGGACCTTTCACAAAGTCTTTTATAATTTGGATCATATTGTAGTTTATGCTACTATTTTTTCTGTCTCTCTTTCCTCCAAATCCTCTAAAAATCCCAAACTTTTGCCTCTAGGAAATTGCTACATGACATTTTAATCTTATTTGCTTCCTTCTATAACTGTTTTGTTTGGAAAAATGTTTTATTTTAAAGTTATTAGTGCTCTTCAAAAAAAAAAAAAAAGAAAAAAGCTGTATTAGTTGTAGACAAAAGGTGCTTTAATGTTTTTATGCAGTATCATTTGCTAGTTATTCCTTCGGACTCTCCTCATCTTGCTTGTGCTTCATTTAGAAAAGGGCTGAACTTCACAGAGAGGCAGTATATTCTGAGTATTTATACAACAATTTTACTTAAACTTCAAATAACTTTGGTTTAAATATACCATGACTAACAATACTTTCAAATACTGTCTTTTACTGTCTTTTACTGTCTTTTTGTACAGTCTTCAGTTGTTGCTTTGTGGGGAGGTATATTATTTCTATACAGGGTGTTTCAGCTAGGTATGGCTATGACTTCCTTAGCAGGATGCTCTTTGAAAGGAAAATCAACCCACGCCAGGCCTACAAATGCACTCAATAAGATGGGGATTTTCCTGTTAGCCTGAGCAAATGCAAATAGAATGGAGTATACTTTCAATTAATAAATGTCATGTCAAATTGATTCCTGAACATCTTCTAACTTGGTATTGACTGTTCTGTATCTTTGTAACAGGATTTCTGTAACCATTTTTTTTTCTTTAATTCACCCTGAATTAGTTATTTCAAAATACTTAGCTCAGGTAAAAAGGACCAACAACATTTTTACACTTAACGGTACAGTGGTGAGTGAAGAAGCTGTCGAYACATATCAAGGACTACCTGTCATGTGCAAGGACAGAAGCACCCAGTCTCAGAAACGGCAAGGGAAGAACATCCCAGATGAGCTGCTCTCTGCACCTGCGAATACGTGACACACGTATGTCATTCAGACTTGCCTCAGCCTCGATGCACAGAAATTACAACTTCTTCTTCTTGTGCGTCGTACCCACCCCAGCGCCTGGGAGTCGGTGGGGCGGCCGGGGGTCCGCTGTCCCCGCGGACCGGGCTGCGGTGCACGGCGGCGGCGGGACGCGCGGTGGCGCCTGCGGAGCGCTCAGCGCGGGGCACTGCGGCGGGATCCGGCGCACCGGCTGCGCTGCGGAACCCGCAACCGGGGGTGGGGGCACAAAAACGAAAAGCACCCCCGAYCGCGGAAAAGGGGGTCAAGGGGAAAACAAGGTGTTTTAGGGTCGCTCATCTGTCGCCTCCCGGGGTTCTCGCATCATCCCCGTTTATCACCCGATGGGTAGCTCCCGCCTTGGCGGGCATGCCAGGTGCCTCTCGGCACGGTGCCTCCGTCCGCCCGGCGGGACTGACAGCTCGCACAGGCGGCGGCGCGCTGGCCGTCCCGCGGGATGCTTGTACGCCTGTGTCTGAGTGTGTGAGTGTGCGTGTGTGTGTATGTAAGTGCGAGGCTAAAAGCTCAGGCGCAGGCTGCCTATTGGTATCTGCTCTTCGGCACCCTCCCTTTCCCCCGCTCCCCCCTCCTCCCTCCCTTGTCTTTTTTTTTTCGTTTTTATTTCAGGCTCATTTTGTGGAGTTTCTGCCCCTCTCTGCGTCAGCCCCACGTCACTTTGCCGGCAGCTCCCCGTTCTTGGGCTGGAGCAGAAGCCGGAGCTGCTTTATTATCAGCTGGAGGGAGGAGGAGACGGTGCGTGAAGCGGCGAGCGCGGAGCTCTGAGCCCCGCCGCCGCTGCTCGCTGCGCCTCCCTCCCCGCCCGCTCGCCGTCCCTCCGGCGGGCAGCGGCCACCCGAGTCCCCGCAGATAGGAGCGCAGCATCCGCCACCTGCCCCCGCCGCCCCGCGCGTTTTGCAGCATCATCGGCAGCAGCCGCGGGGGCAGGCGGTGCCGCTGTCCGCCCGCGGGGCCAGGGGCAGGTGCCGCGCCTCGCCGGAGGCCCCGCTCGCCCCTGTACTCCGCGGCGCCCGGCTCCGGGCCCCGCCGCCCCGCTCAGCCCCCGGGGCGCCCAGCGCTGCGGCGCGCCCATGTGAGCCCCGGTCGCGGCGTGCCCGCCCGCGGCGCGGAAGGCTGCGCACCCTCCGGCCGTGCGCCCCGGCAGCGGCGGCGGCGGCGGGAGCAAGAGGAGGCTGTCGGGACAGTGCTGGAGTGAGCATGGTGTCCTGGCGGCGGAGGCCGGGGCCCGGCCTGGCGAGGCTGTGGGGCTTGTGCTGCCTGGTGCTGGGCTGCTGGCGGGGTGCGCTAGGCTGCCCCGCGTCCTGCCGGTGCAGCTCCTGGCGCATCTGGTGCACGGAGCCGTCGCCGGGCATCACCTCCTTCCCCGTTCCACAGCGGAGCGCCGACGGCGACAATGTCACCGAGATGTGAGTACGGCCCGGGGCCGGGCGCGGGGGCGGCGGCCCGGAGCAGGCGGGGGAAGCTGCGGGCGGGGCGGCGGGGAACTGACCCGGGCTGAGAGGCTCTTTCTCCGCTGGAAAATGCGGTAACTGGAAGCCTAAAAGCCCCGAGTGATTTGATTTGGTCGCGTTTTCTCAGAGCTGCCGCCTGCRTGTCCGTTTAGAGGATGAATCCTAATTGTTCGCTATGCGGGTCCCGGGGACCAGGGCGGGGGTCGCCGCTGGCTGCAGTGAGACCACGGGGCAGCGGGGAGCGGGACGGGGCTGGAGCTTCGCCTCCGACCCCTGCCCTTGCCCCTGCTCCTGCCAGGGGTTGCGCACCGCTCAGCCTGCAGCTCTGCGGCGGCAGGTATAAAACGGAGGGTTTTCTCTTTTTTTTTTTTTCTTTTTTTTTTACTTTCATTCCTTCCGTTTATTGCTGAGAACCAAGAGTTTTGGTGGGCGGCTTCCCTTTCGCTCCACATTTATCCTGTTTTCTTTTTCTACCAAAAAAAAAAAAAAAAAAAGGAAAAGTGAAGGAACGGATGCGGCAGAAAGTGACAGCAAGCTGCCTTCCGTGCTCTAACCATTGGAATGCGAACCTGCTTTGACCTTCTCAGTGGAGGTGGTTGGAAGGAAAAAATACAAAACCTGCAGAGGAATGAACATAGTGCTGCTTGTCAGCAATAGGGAGGGAATTAGGGAACCCTTATTAATCGTGAGGAAAAAAGTTTTTTTCTCTCACCCCCATGTGGTGCTTCCATCCTCTTTGGCCTTGTAGGCAGTTTTTGGTAAGGGAGTTCTGTAGTTTTTCATCTTAAATCCTGCATCGTTTCACAGCTCAGAGCACCATGGTATTCATGTACATGGCTCAAGAAAATTACTTGCTGAGCAAAAATATGTGGATACTGGAAGTGTAGATGTTAGATGTTGGGAGAAAACCTTCTCAAGTTGTTTTGTTCGTATTTCCCTATCCCTGTTTTTTAATTGCTTTCTCTGGCATTTATTCTAAAAGATACCAGAATATTTTCTCTAGATCTATACAGATTTCTCACTATTCAATTCTCCATCCTTCTGCTGTTTTTCAGTGTTCTTTAGAAGCAATAAAAAAGTACTGTGAAATACAGTGTGAGTTTAGATTAAATTCTAGCCTTTGGGCTACATTCCTGCAGCTCGTTGAAGTCAATTTGCTGCATTTCCCTGCATGTGCTGGGGGGAAAAGCTGGAGGCATTCATTTCTACTACTCATGTATGGCCTACCTTTGGGAGACTTTTTAGGACTGATGGTCTTTCTGAGTTATAAATGTTACAGATTCAGATGTTTGTGTAATATTCCGTAGATTGCTCAATTAGAAAAGAAATTACTTTGAGCTATGCGTCTGTGATCATTTTTATAGGCTTTGGTAGCCTTTTTGTTCACGACGTTCAATTTAGAAGTAACAGAGCAGATTTCCCCTAGAATTTAATCTCTCATTTAAAAGGCCAGAAGAGAAAACACGTACTGTAAATATATTTTCTGTTAATGATAAACTTAAAATATGTCTATTCATTTTGCATTGATGCTTTTGGTTTTAATTTTCCTGGGTTTTTCGAGCATCCTTTTCTTTACAGTTCTTTTTGGTTTTTACTGTATCATTCTGTGACATTGCACGTTGTTGTGTTTGGTGATCTAAAAATAATTTTGAGTCATGGATTTCTCAGGAGATGTTGTTGCACGTATTTAAGATGGTCTTTTCATGCGTGCTTTTAACATAAAACACAGGGGCCCTTTAATTAGTTTATAGACATAAATTAAAAATCGGACTGCGGTAGCTGTCACGTTATTTCATTGTGTGAGCTCGGTAAACAGAAGGAATGTACAGAAGCAGCTCTATTACAGTAGGTACAGATTATGGAACCATTTTTAACACCACAGATCTTGCTTAATTCTAGCTAAGAAACAGATATAAGAGACTTCGCTTGTGAAGCTTCAGGCCTGATTCTTCTTTTATGTGCTTTGCAGATACAGGAGCAGAATTCCATTGGTCTCTGGTGGAATTACTCCTGGTAAAATAATGTGAGGAAAGTGTAAGACAACTAATTTGAAGAATTTATTCCCATTTATTCCTGATTATCTATTGAAACCAGTCTTTCGCTTATTGGTTACGTCCTGCTCTTGATAGGAGTGGATCCTGCAGTCCTAGGCAAAACATCCACAGGCACCTGGGGCATGTGCACTGAGTCCAGCTCCTTGCCTCGGCCACAGGCACTGGGAACTCAGGAATAACTGCATGGTCAGGATGTGTATGTGAAGTCCATAGTGGTGCAGAGGGCTGGCTATGGGCCAGGTGGGTGCACTGAGCAAGCAGGGTGTGAGTGGGCAGCCAGGGTTTTCCACTTGGCTTCAAGAGATGGGGTGGTGAAGGAATAACAGAGATGATGTATATAGAAATCTCCACCACCCAGGTACTTCACATCTGTTTTGGTCCACAGGCAGATTGTGGTTTAGAGTTTGATGAGCAATCTCATCCCAGTCTAGCTATTCCTTGATTCCTGCTTGGATCCTACAGAGGGAGTACTTCTGCATCAGCCCTTTGAGGGCCAGCTGCTGAAACTTGGTGTGGGAAGGCATAAGATATTTATGCTGGGTGCTTTCTTAGTCATCTCTCTCACTCTTTCCCTTCCTCATAGTTTTCTATTATGGTAATAAGACAGATTTTAGATTTGCCCGGTTGGGGAAGATGATGATGATGTGGGCTGRTCTTTATCTGGAAAGCAGGTACTATTGCTTATCATAACAGAGTGTAYTTGTAATAATTGTTTGGTCATTTTGGTATTACTGGAGATAAATTGAACTCCAGAGTAAGGCCCTGCATTAAGACCATGGCATTAAGACCATGGCATCAGTCAATGATGCTCACATTAAAAGCCAAGGACCACGAGYAGCAAGAGCAAAATGACTTTATAAGTTTTGTGAAATCCATGCATTGTAGGCRAAATAACAAATAAGTAGTCCTTTTCAAGATCACTCATGCAAAAATATTAATAGGATAGTAAATGAGAAAATTTTGGAATCATCAGGGCATCTTGTAAAAGGATCAGTATAATATTTACTCGTTAAGGAAAATGTATTGCTGTTSTATCTCAGTGTACATGACTCTTCAAAGACTTCGATTCAAAAGTGGCTTCTTGMAGTACAAGTATATTCCTGGCCTAGTTTCACAGTTCTGCTATCAAGTCATTAATATGTTTACTTATGATTATTCAGGTGAATGGAGTTTGAAATTAATTGGTGTTTTTCAGGAAGAACTGCTTGCCAACAAAATAGTAGGCGACTTTTAAGCTCTTGCCTATTAAAAGAGAGGTGATTGTGTATTGCGTACATTTCAAAACCACAAAATAAATTTCTAATGCAGTTATATAAAGCACTCTAGAATTGTTAATAAGTAAGGCAGGATAAGTAATTTATAGAGTAAATTATTTAACAAGTCATGTGAGCGTGTGCTAAAAAAAAGGGCATGTTTAAATTCATTGAAGCTCAGAGCTGTTGGTATTTTGAGTCTTTTTTTTTATTTTAGATTTCTAGGCTGTTGTAGATTTAATGTAATATAAAACTGTCTACAAGGCTCCTCAACCTCTAGCCCCTTCCTCCTCAAAGCAACTTCTGGCTGTGCAGCATTGCATGACTTGGCTGGATTTAGAAGTTATTTCTGGTGACTTGGAGTTGTATAATAAAACATGAGGCACCAGACTACAAATTATTAAAGGCATTTTGGACAGTGGTGACGTAATAGCTTCCTTTAGGAATTTGTTCTTTTTTTTTTTTTTAACTTCCTTTAAAGATCTGGGTAATTGGTTAAGGTGAGTTAAAAGTAAGCACTGTGAAAATCAGTTTTGTAATTTCTAGGCTCTAAAAATACTCCGGGGTCACAAAACATTGAATTTTGTATACATCCTTTTTTATTCTCCCAGGGAACCTTTTGTATGTCTTGTTCTAGTCGTTGCCCTTCTGGTTTGAGTGAGGACTGATGAGGCTCCTGGGTGTCTCCACTGAGGCTGTCTCAATCAGGCTGAGACAAAACAGCTCATGAGGCTGGAAGAGAGCAGCATCCTTCAGGAGATGCTCAGTGTTGGGCAGAAACACTGTCTGTCCCTCTACATCTTTGATCACTCAAGAGTTTTGAGAGAGGGTTGGGATGTGTATACTGAAATGAAAGCAATTCTGAAAAGAATTTGTCTAAATTCAAGGATTTGATCTTGAATACCTTGTTTTCAAGAAACTTCCATTTTTTTTTTTCCATACTAATGAGAAAATGAGGCTTGGCAGTACAGCCTGTGATATCTTTAGGATGGCATTTTCCAGATTTCTCAGGTTCTATTTTTTCTTCATTATTTTTATGCTGACAAGTGTAACRCAGAAAGTAGCTTAGCAATATTCTGGATCCCTAATCACTGTAGAGCAAAAAAATTTATGTAACTTAACAAGGGCCTGATTTCTTCATTTTGATTTTCATTTTAAAGTAAGGAGGGATCCCCTGTCCCTTTTTTTCTTTTTTWAATTTTTTTGGGTYGCAGTTCTCTCTCTCCCATGTTTGTCATCTGTCACTACACAAATGTATGGCCATTAAGGAGGTCATCTGGAAGATATCCTTGCCCAAGCAGGAGGAGTGTAGCAGGTAATGAGTATTAAAAATTAAAAATGGAGCAAAGAACACTAAAACTGTTTCAATGTGTTGTTGATATCTATTTASCTTGTTACCTCTGCTCTTTAAAAACTGTCCTTTAAAAAGCAGATTGTTTAAATTCACTAATTTACATGCATTTCAAATGGAGAGATAAATCCGTAGAGATTTGAAGCTTTCTGCTGCCTGGGTTTCAAATATGTTTTTTACAGGTTTCTGTTATGTTTGTGAAGATCTCTTCTTCCAGATGTATGTAGCACATAACTGCTGTTAAAATCATATATAATTAGGATACATCTTAATTCCTGTTTGATTGTGAACCTCTATTTTCAGGAACTGCAAGAGGCAAACCAAATTACTACCTGTCCTGAAACGTCCTGGACATCCTGTGGTTTTACATAGCTGCTATTAAAAATTACATTACAGTATCACAGGACCACAGAATAGATCAGATTGAAGGGGACCACTGGTGGGATCATTTGATCCAACTCCCGGCTCAAGAAGGGTCCCCTAGAACACCTGGCACAGGATTGTGTCCAGGCAGTTCTTGAATATCCTTGGTGTGGGAGATTACAAACCTCTCTGGACAATCTGTTCCAGTGCTCAGTCACCTGCATAATAAAAAAGTTATTCCTTGTGTCCAGGTGGAACTTTCTGTGCATCAGCTTGTGCCCATTGCCTCTTGTTCTGTTGCTTGGCACCACTGAGCAGATCTTGGCTCTGTCCTGTTGACATCGTTCGTGCAGACACTCGCATACATTCACAGGATCCCCTCTGAATGATCTCTTCTCAAGACTGAACAGGCATTTCCATGTGGACAAGAGATGTTCCAGTCCTTTAATGATCTGTGTAGAGCTCTGCTGGACCCATTCCAGGAGCTCCATGTCTCTCGTTTCCTGAGGAGCCCAGAACTGGACATGGAACTCCAGATGTRCCTCACCAGGGCTGAGCAGAGGGGAAGGATCAGCTCCCTTGTCCTGCTGGCCATGCTTTTCCTGATGCACCCCAGGACACCCTTGGCCTTCATGGCCACCAGGGCACACTGCTGGCTCAGGGACAGTTTGTTGTCCACCAGGACCCCCAGGTCCTTCCCCACAGAGCTGCTTCCCAGCAGATCAGCCCCAGCGTGTGCTGGTGCCTGGGGCTGCTCCTCCCCAGTGCAGGACCCTGCATTTGCCTTTGTTGAATTTCAGAAGGTTTCTCTCTGCTCATCTCTCCTCCTGTTGAGGTCCTTCTGAGGGGCTGCTCAGCCCTCTGGGTATTGGCCACTGCTCCCACTCTGTGTCACAGTGACCTGATGAGGAGACATCTGTCCCTTGGTCCGAGTCACTGCTGAACAAATTAAACAACACTGGRCCCAGTAYTGACCCTTGGGGGACASCACTTGTGACAGCCTCTAACCAGACTCTCTGCCACTGATTGCAATTCTTTGGGATCTGCTGTTCAGTAGGTTSTCAATCCACCTCCCTGTCCCTTCATTTAGTTCATGCTTCCTGAACTTGCCTAGAAGGATATCATATTAGACAGTGTGTAAATCATTGCTGAAGTCGAGGTAGACAACAGCCACTGCTTTYCCCTCATCTATCCAGGTAGTTGTCCCATCATGGAAAGCAGTCAGGTTGGTCAAGTATGATTCCCCTTTGGTGAATCCATCCTGACTACTTCTGATGACTTTCTTGACATCCATGTGGATAAAGATGGTCTCCAGAATGAGGCACTCCATCGTCTTTCCAGGGATCAAGGTGAGGCAAGACTGGCTGACTGGGTCCTCCTTTGTGCCCGTTTTGAAGATTGGGGTGACATTTACTTTCTTKCTGTAAGTTCTCCTCAGACACCTCTCCTGATTGCCATGACTTTTCCAGGACAAATGCGAGCAGCCCAGCYAGGGTGTCTGCCAGCTCCCTCAGCACTTGTGAAAACATTCCATCAGGACAGCATCTCAGTATTTGTTCCAAGTGGCCTCTTCCTGCTTTCACCTCCTGTATCTCCTGCTTGTGCGTCACTTTTGACAAGAGTTTTTTGCTCATCCGTGAAGCTGTCTTCCTCTCTTCAGTCCTTTTCTTACTCATCAGGATGCATTAGTCTTGAGCCTGGAGAATGTGATTCTTGAATATTAATTGACCAGCTCTCTTGGATCCCTCTTCTCTGCAGGGCCTGTTTCTGTGGGATTCTTCCAAGAAGATCCTTGAAGAGCTAAAGTGATCTCTCCTGAAATCCAGGATTTCAATCTTACTTGGTGCTCTGCTTGCTTCATGCTAGGTGCTGAATTTCACAATCATTTCATGGTCACATTGTGCAGCTGTAGTGGACTTACAGAAAAGGAGCCATAGCATGGAAATTTTTTGTTACTTTCTTGTAAGAAAGTTACCTGCTTTGAGTGTTGACCATTGACAGATGCTATAGAAACTTAAATATTTTTAATACCAATTCAGCTGCATATGTTTTTGTGTTGAGTTTGCATTGCTAGGATAAATTCTTGAAGATCACTTTTCAGGTCAATATTCTTTTGATCCTAGACAAGGTCTGAATTTTTTTTTTTATCCAGAAGTAAGATAAAATGGAAGGAAACAGGCCAGAGGTGTCCAATGTATTTTCAGAGGCACTTTGAGAGATTRTAATCTTTGAATGGTGTAACTTGAACTTTACTTTGCTAAAGCAAACGAGTCCTGATCCAGCAAGGTGGTTAGATGCAATTTACTGCAGGGGGAAGCTGAGGCTAGGATTCTGGCCTTTGTAAAGTCAGTGACAAAAATGGATGGAGTTAGTGTTTCACCAGCACAGTTTAGAGTACATATATAAGGATGAAAATAACCTCGATTCAAGCATTTTCCTGCCTTTATTAAGTTTGGAAGAGAGGGAGCTTGTTGCTCGATTACTTAAWGTGTTTTTGACTTGCAACTTTTTTTGCCTTTCACATGTTTTCATTCTGTATGAATACTAAATACATTGAGGTAAATGGAAGCTTAGACTGAGTATTTTGGGAAGGAGCCTTTTACAATGTTCTAGATAATTTTACTTTGAAATAAACCTCTACSTGTGAAAAAGGTCACGGCTTCAATTCCTGTTCTGGATTCACAGGTTACACTGGTTACTTGGTTCTCTGTACACAGTTGTCTGATGTATAAATAAAAGAAAGACAATGCATTAATCAAAGTTAGGTCAGCTGAAACAGACAAACAGTGAAATGGCAACACTTCTGAGCTCCTTATGAAGGATCGGTATACAGGCTGGAAAAGTTGCCTATTTTTCCTCTTGGTTTGACAGTTGAGCCAAAAGAAATCTTCAGTTTTAGATGTAAATAAAAGTAGTTTTACCTTTTTAATTTCCTGAGCATACCTGCAGAGCTATGTAGGGCTGTGTTCAGCGGGTGTCATGTGGAGCATGGGTACCCCATGTTGCACAATAAGAGGCATATGAAGAGTGCATAGGATGTGACATTTCCCATTCTTTTGCAACAACTGTCTGGTTCTCTGAATGCCAGAYGGCACAGCAAGCATATGCAGATAAATCATGTGCACATACTGGGCATGTCAGAACTACATGGTATGGTCTGTGAGACTTTTCCACAGCATGTGTGGTGGGTGTCATGCGCTGGACTTACTAATCATGTCTGGGACTGTCCCAGGCCTTGGCATTTAGAATCTGGCATCTCCCTACTAACTGTATAGTGAAGGCACTTAGCTGGTTACTCTCTGCAGTGGAGAACTCACTTCTTCCAGGAAGTGATTCAAGARGCTAAATTAGGTTCTTCCTGCACATTACACGATGGAGTTATGCTCTTCCATCTCCACTGACTATTAAGAAATGTTGGGGCCTTAGTTCACTGGGATGAGGGGCAAAAGCAAGACCTTCCTTTTAGCAGGCAGAGTCATATTGTGGAGAAAAATGATTTTGTGGTCCTAGGTAAATTGTTTCAGCATGCATGTGAAGAGCTGCTCTGTTAGAAGCAGAACATGGGTCTGAACCAAGGTCTTGCATGTCAGCATCTTAACTGCTGGTCCTGTATGGTGTACAGATGTGGGTTTGCCTTGGTTCTTCGTGTATGAGTTGCCTTCCTTGGCATAGAATATTCAAATGTGCTTTTGGGTCAGAGAGAAAGACAGTCTGTTTAGCCAAGAGGTTGTGATGGTTATTTGTGTAGTGAGACAGCTAGTTCCTGCTCCTGCTTCACAGCAAAAATGAGAACACCAAAACAGGTAAGGTAGTGATTGCTCTCTTTCGGTTTGCTTTGTTAGTATGGTATTTTCTGGGAAAATGGAATAATATTCCCTTTGGGAGAAGAAGGAATTGAATCTGGTACCCCTGGGTGCTGCTGGAGCATTATTTACATAATTTCCTCCAATCTGTGATCTTCAACCTCATACAGAGATGTCCTTTTTTTTTTTTTTTCCCTTTTTTTCAACCCACTAGGTGGGTGAGTACTCTATTGCATATTCATCTCCTATTCTCTAGTCTTGTCTCTTCTAATTTTTAGAAACATGTTTTGAAACGTGTTATACATAGCGTGCTCTTCACCTGGTAAACATATATTCTGTACTCTCCAGCTGGGAGCAGTTTTGTTGACTCCAAGGTCTAACTATGTAGTGTACATAAGAATATGCTTTAAGTGTTTTGAGTGCTAGTAAGTAAGCTGTATTGTGTACGTATCATGGAATCACAGAATCAGCTGAGTTGGAACGGACCCACAAGGATCACCAAGTCCAACCTCTAGCCATGCACAGCACCATCCCCAAAAGTCACATCATGTCCCTGAGARCATTGCCCAAACAGTTCTTGAACTCTGTCAATCTGGTGCTGTGACCCCTTCCCTGGGGAGCCTGTTCCAAGGCCCAACCACCTTCTGGGTGAAAAACCTTTTCCTAATATCCAACCAAAACCTCTCCAGACACATCTTCAGGCCATTGCCTCGGGTCCTGTCACTGGTCACCGTAGAAAATACATCGGTGCTCTCCTTTTTCCCCTCACAAGGAGGCTGTAGACTGATGAGGTCTGAATTCAGCCTCCTTTTCTCCAGGTGACCTCAGCTACTCCTCATACTTCCCCTCAAGTCCCCTCATTATTTTTKTTGCTGTCCTTTAGAAGCTCTCTAATATTTAATGTCTTTCTTATATTGTGGTGCCCAAAATTGCACACGATATTCAAGGTGGGGCCTGTGCAGAGAGTAAATCTGGACTATTCCCTCCCTTGATTGGCTGGTGGTGCTTTTGCCATTATTTATAAAAATAACAAAATTAGAATGGATTACAAGCATTTTGAATTGGCACAGATCCATGGGACATCAAGGCACCTAAATAGATGAATATTAATGCTGGATACTGCTTTTGCTATAGATATCACTACAAATCCTGGATCGTGTTTGTGTGCTATGACTGTCGTGTTGCCTGAAACTATGTCATTTAGGGGATATGAAGGTAGCACAGGTGCAGAAATAGATGTCTTAAAGATTGGTGTGTGTGGAAGGAAGACTCTTTCTTGCCCTGAACATTTCTCCTAACTGTTCACGGCTTTCCTATTTGCATGGAGACAGGGCAGTTGTTCCTTCTGTTTACATGGTTTGGTTGCATGCAGTGTGTTTCCCTGCTTTGGAGCATTTCTTCATGTTCTCATGTCTTTTAATGAAGAATTTAACTTGTTAGCAGTGTTTCTTTTTGCACTGGGTATCTGAAATKAAAGACTTAGGAAGTGAGAGTCCCAACAGTTGGAGGTATCATCAAAATGTCTGCCTGATATATTTTGCAGGTGAACACTTCACCATCACCATGTCTGTCTTGGGATAGGGGCAGTGCTGCACAGGGCATGTAGGATGGAGGAATGCTGAAAGGTGTGTACAGTACTGGGGTGTGGTCATGAGAACCATGAACAGAAACTGGCTGGAGCATGAGATAAATACTATTCTACTCATAAACAATGGCAGGGACAAAGCTGTAAAGGTAAATAATGAATGCTGTGAGAGTAGTGGTGGTGAAAAGAAGGCAGCTTTGCAGAAGTAGTGGAGGAGTAGTGCTACACTTTGCAGAGATGTAGCAAAAGATGTCACCTTGTGGAACAGGTGCATGCTAAGTGAAAGTTTTGTTTGGAGGTAAAATGGTAGAGGTGTTCTAAGATTTGAAACTATTCAGGTGGATATTTGAGTTTGTATTATTATTGTAATGCTTACAAAAGAGTATTTTCGTTAYACTCTACTAACAACAAATACTTCTATGAGCAGGCTTTAAGTACAAGTTGATTATAGTCTAGGAGGGGCATTGCATGCATGTCACGTAGCAGAACAAACAGAAATACAAAGAGTAAACTGAAAGACAGACACAGGATGGATCTTTGAATGCAACAGAAAGTTTGCCTAGAATCAAACTGGTCCAGTACAGGAATGTGGAAAGTTGTGGAAGTAGTAGCARCAATGGGGCAGTCAGCACGAGTATCAGAAATACACTGCATTCTGACAATTGTGCAGAAAATTTAATAAGCACATAATTATGCTAATATATGCGGTACAAGTAAGAAACTACTTATATTAAATGAAGAATAGGATTTCTCAAGTGGAATAATGCTAATGGAAGAAGCTATGAAATCAAAAGATTGGCCAACSAAAAATGGGAAGTGGAATCATACAGTAATGTAAATAAATGTGATAAAGTGAAACAGGAAACTGTGAAGAGCACATAAATGTGAAACAGTGAAGAATGCCTCTGAAAGGCAATACAGGTGCTGTTCAAATGCTCTCTGAAAAATGCATTGGCTAAATRTAAACAGAAAGATTGGTGTGAACATACAAAAGGTGGCAACCTATTCTGGTGCTAGAAAGGGGTAAATATCAGGAGAGTGAGTACTGTGGAAGTCCAAAGGACAACCCATAACCCTTCTGGAATGTTTCAGTAATGTAATGTGAAGTTCTATTCATGTATCTTTTTCATTAAGAGACAGGAATGTCTTGGAGAAGATGCAGACCTGTGACCCGGGCTACGGAAGATGTTTCACAGGTCTTGGGAAGGAGTCAAGGAAACCCATTGAGAACCAAGACAGCAGGTGGTATCATTTTAAACATGGAAAAACATCTACCAGTTGGATTCTCTGCGTAATAATTGCACAGAAAAGAGATAGAGGTTATGTAGTCTCTCAAAACTTAAATAAAAACAGAAGAAAGAAACCTTTTGCTGTCTTATGGAAAAGGGACTATTGTTTGAGATGTCAAATTTTTCAGCAAATTTAATGTATTAACAGGATATAGCTGGATTTGCCTGGATAGATGGCTTTAAGTTTTGCAACTTTGCTCCATCATTTGGAAATGCTACCTTTTGATCTGAAATGCATTGCATGCAGTGAATGAGACAGTGGACAGGATAGCATGTACACATTTATCTTGATGATCCAATGATCCAGAGCAGATTGATTGGAGTATTTGACATTCTGAGAGCCAGTAATTTTAAACTGAATAAAGCCAAATATTAATGTCAAACAGTGGGAATTGTATATGTGGGAGAAGACTGACCTCAAAGGAGATTTCAGAAGGAATTTCTTATGTTGAATGAAAGAGTCAAGGAATATTGAACATGTCAAAACCCAGAGACAGGAAAAAACTGTTGTGAGGGATTCTGATTTATGTCAGGAGTGCTATCTAACTCTGAAGTATGTGCTGCTACCTCAGATGTGTCTTCCAGAAAGTCGCTGTCTGAGCATAGGCACCTGAAAAGAAAAGAATTCCAAGGTTTTGACAGCAACCAAGAAGCTTTAATGTTTTGATTTACTAAGGGACTTAAAAAGATGCATATAAARGATGGTTATGTGAAATCTTACTGTGCTCTTGAGGAACTGATGTTTTTCCATTCTCATTTGCATTAAGGCCAGTGACAGCTATAGAGATGGTGTATGCAAGTGATGAAAAGAGTATTTGCATTACTACATTTGAAGACTAGGTGGTTCTGCAGGAGAAAGAAATGCCACGTATATTTGTATTTATTTATTCATTTGAGATGTTCTTTCTTCCTTGCAAGGAAATAATAACATCATCATCAACAACAACAATAATAATAAAGATTAGTCATATGTCTGCTTTCGGTTGAGAAATAAGGAAAGCCACATTCAGTGCTCTCCTTTCATATGTTAATTTTCTGTGTGATTTTTAGCATATATATTGTAAAGGGACTGTATGGGAGTTTAAGTCTCTTCGTAGCAGCCTGCATAGATTATTTCATACTTATGTTTTGAAGATAAGTATAAGGTCAGAGATTAGGATATATCTTTCAGAATAAATAGGTCATTGTTCGACCTGCTGATGCTTSCTTCTGACAATAAAAAATAATATCGACATTTCCAAAGTATACTTGCTAAGGAAAAACTAGTCTTTAGCTGTCATGTCTTCCTGGAAAAACATCGGAAATTGATGTYGTGATGTGATTTCGAATGTACAAATTTAGGGATGTCAAAGGGGAGGCCAGGTCTCTGAATGGAGAAAATACTTATGTAAACTCTGCATACATTTGGGGGAAAGTATTTCTAAAGGTGGAGCTCATCAAGGGCATAAATCTTAAATCTGGAAAGCTGCATGAAATATCTTGAGATTTTGCTTGATTCGGTAGTCTGCTATCTGAAGAGAATAAAACAAGCACCTTGAAGCCAAACCAAAAACGTAAGTCTAAGGGTGTGTTACATTTCATTTTCCCTGACTTAAAGTGACTTTCTTTAAACTTTGCMTTTCAGGAATATTAATTTATTTTCACTTTTGCCTTCATGCTATAAAGGGGCAACTAAGCTTGGCTGGCAACCATGGACTTTCCATTACCCAGGCAGTTGTAGTAGTAAGCAAGAGCATGGATCTGCTCCTGCAGTGCCAAAACAAGATTGGTACCTCCACTGAATTCCCATTTTCTTCTGCTTTAAACTGGTGGGTTGGCAYTAATTGGTCAGAATGATGGCTTTGGAGAATCAATTTTCAGTGGCAACTATGTGCTACTAATTGGATAATATATTGTTGTGAAGCAGCATGTCTGGGCCCTGCTGCCTCCTGGCAATTGGCATAACCATATGCCAAGAACAGGGAATTCTTGAAATTAACTGATCTCTGACCTTGCCTGTGAGATGCTGAGTTCCAGATAATCCTGAGCAATGTGTTACCTGAGTGTGGAYGTGTGTAGTGCAGGACTTGCTCAAAAAATGGGCATATCTGTGTCTGTAAAGAAAGATCCCAGAGTTAATTATATTGTCTCCAGAGCTGCTGTACTGGCACGTGGAAAGCTGTTTCCTGTAGTCTTCTGTGACTTGTGGTTAAATACTCTTAAATGTGAGGAAAAAAAACCCTTAGGGAACCTGTGATAGTGGCAACCAGTTTTTCACTCTTTGTGAAATGCAGGGTGATTCATGGTTTAAAAAAAAAAAAAATACCACCACAGCAGTTGCTCAGCATTTGTCTGGAGATACTGGACAGCCATGGAAGGGTTTTAGCACTCGTAAAATTCTGGATAAGTTACCCCATGGATTGGCTTGACACACTGCATCTTTCCTGAGTTATGGCATGCTCCTCTAATAGTAGAAATTCTGTTTCCTGAAGTCATCACCATGAAATCTTGCACTTATGGTACCAGATGGAGAAAGCAAAATGGAATGAAATAATGGGAGTAAGCTTGTATATCTGTAGGGAGTGTTAACAGCTTGCATGGGAGAAAAACACCACGTCCTTAGCTGTCTTAAGAAAAAGATATTAGAATGTAAAATTAATAATGCAAGTGGCTTACAATTATAAACATTACTAATACTGTAGCTTTTGCAAACCTACCAATCCAATGCTAATGAGTAGAAAGTGACAACCTCAATAACCAATATATGTTTGACACAAATATATGCACTAGTTGCTAAAGTGAATAAAAAAAAGCCTATCCCAAAATAAAAGAGTTACTTTTTGTGTACATATATATGTATCTCTGTGTCTATTATTTTGTGTCAGCTGTCTAGCCAACAAAATATATCTGTAGAAAACTTGTTTGATTTTAGGTGTTTATATCATGCTTATTGCTTGTGAGGAGTTTCTTTCCCAGAGGAAGCTTGGTCCTTTGTAAAAAGATTTCTTGATTGAGCAGAGATTATACCACTGATGCCTGCATCTGTCTGACACTTAAAATTCCCGATATGCAATATTGTGTAGCACTGTCCTTCAGTTTCCAACTATGTGAGTTCACACCACCCGAGTATTATTTTAAACTTGCTTTCAGAGGGGCTGAAAATGAAACCTATTGGAATATGCCCAAGTTTCATCAAGTATTGTATCAAGCTTACAAATTTTATGTGATCTTAATGCATAACAATGAATCAGCCCAAGTTTGTTGAAAATKCTGAAAAGGTAGTTTTAGACTATCTTTTGATGAACTTGGTAGGACATTTGCATGTGTAAGAAGATACAKCACTAGGGAAGTTTGCAGTGTTCGTGGTCAGTGTTGACATACAGCTCTCACAGTAGTGTAGACTAGGGACATACATGACTTGTCATTAAATGGTAATTCATCTACTGACATTACAATGTCTGAWGTGTGCTGCCTTTTTCCCCTAAAGACTTAGTGAAAAAGTAACTCGGAGTATAAAGTTTTCCCAGAGTTCAGAAACATTTCACCAGTGAGTGTTTATTAATTTTGAAAACTTTTTTTCCCAGCTGTACGAACTACAGCTAGACACATAATTGATTTATTTTTTGGCGTGTTAAGAAAATATGTTTCCCAAAAAGGGAGTTTTCTGGCAACCGAAATACTTCTGGAGCTGCACTAGAGTGTTACTTGCTAGCATCTATGTTGCTAAGACTGGCATGTGCTAGGTTTTTTCCTAGCATGTCCTTATAGCTCTAAATGGAGTAGTATAYCTTAACATACATTAAGTGGGAGAAAATAAAGTAAGTTAGGAAGGCATGTTTTTGCTGGCCATTTTTATTCAGGTTAAGTAAAAGATTTGAAAGTTGGAATGAAATCYTTTTTTGAAACTACTAAGGAATAAAATAATCTAGATGGCTTTAAAGATCAGAGCATACTTTCTCTTAATGCTTTTTCTGTTCAGAGGTTTCTTCACTGATGTTGTACATTAGCTGTAGRCTTTCACTTTTGTAATGAGTGTGAGTGAAGATCATCCTCTTAAAGGAGATCTTATTTGGAGGAGCATACTCTTGTAGCGTAGGATTGTAAACTACTTTTTCCAAAATGTTGCAGCAGTGAAGTGTAAGTATGTGACACTATTGTGTAGCTGCTGAAGTGTGGCAAGATGAACTTGTTATTGTAAGTTGCAATGTGCAGTCAGTAGGTGTGTGATTCTGAATGCCGTTATTAGAATTAATCAGCAGTTTACGATGAGAATATTAAGGGTCTGAAGACAATTATTGTTTACTGATTACTCATTGAAGGAGAGGCAGATTGCTACAGTATAATCAAGCAAATAGCTTTCTAGGCAGCCGCGGGTTTGATTTAGAGGCAGCAGTCAGTGTTTGTGAACTGATACGTGTGATCTGTCTGGTGCTCTCCAGCCAGGTTCTGGCAAAGCTACACTCTGCTGTGCTGTGCTGTGCTGTGGGAGCTTCCAAGCTCTTCACGTGATTTCAGCCAGCCGTGAGTCAGTATGTTTTTCTTTTGTGCTACAGTAAAAATGTTCAGTTAAAAAATAGGGTGGATATTCTTAAGGGCAGGTAGGCAAATTACATTTCTCAGCGTCGCCCACTGCAAGTCAAAGCTTTTAGAGTATTAATGTTTGATGATAAGTAACATTAAGGTGGAGTAGTTGTGAAGAAGGTAAAAATAGACTTCAGTTAGGATGAGGTTTTTTTCCAGATCTCCCTCTAAATTAAACAGAAGAGCAAGTTCCCCTTACAGGGTACAGCTACATCACTCTATTCTTTTCTTTCTCACAATGACATAGCTGCAAAGGCTTAGCTTAAAACAGGCTTGTTAAGCAAGTAAGGAAGCGTAAGAGAACGTGACCTGCTTATGGAAAATTACGTCTGTCCACTCTTTCTTCAAGGATTTCTGACTAGGTGAAATCTGGTTTACTGTAGTGTTCTGTAACAAGTGTGTTTTTACAAGTGTTTCACAGAACTCTTATTGAGTTAGCTGCATTTAGACAGAAATTCTTCTGGTTCCCTATCAGTGTGGTTGTGGAAAAGCAATGGTTTCTTTTGGTTCTTTGAGATAGGAAATCATCTTAAAGAAACTAGTACCAGCTCAGAGTAAAAAATGCCCTGTTCTACTCCACCTACCTTTTCTTCTAAGGGGTGCAATGAAAGAAGGAAAGAAGATAGCATGAACTCATGCTACTAGTWCCCAAATATGATCTGTTTGGTCTATTCCCCGGTGGACCAATACCAATCTTTTTATACAGATTGTGTGCTCCTACTGAGATTGTCGTCTGATATAAATTGTGGTAGCTTCATTGGCTTCATCAGAGGTGAGCTGTTTACAGTGAGGCTTATCACAGGATGTAATACACTAACAAAATGTTGTGCAACACTGTAAGCTATGTCAGGTTCTGGAGTTTCTTGTAGAAAGTKGTTCTGGTTCAATATTTGCGTGATTAAAATTGCAAGTCAGTTTTGGATGGGTGACGTGCATTTAAGTGATGGATCTGCATTTTGGCAGTGTTTGTCAGGTTGGGTTTTTTTTGTTTGTTTTATTTTGTTTTTTTTGTTTTTTTTTTTTTTTTTTTTTTTTTTTTTTTTTTTTTTGGATGGCTTAATCTTTAGCTAGTATCGCTGGGTACTGTTTCTTTTCTTTAAATCTGAATCTCTTCACCCTTTGTGTTTCACTCAGGAATTTTCCTCAATTCCTTCTCCTATGTGATTCCCTATTTCTATCTGACCTTGACAGGATTCCTGTTGCTTGATAACTGAGGACAGGATGAGGAAGGTGTCCAAGGTGGACTTTAGGTCTGTGAAACTCCTTACATAACTTTTTTTGCCATCATGAGGTCCAAGTGAGAGAGAAAATGATATTTTAATAAAGGGTGAGTTCTTCATGGCCTGTTTAGAGGAAGTATGATCATTGACTTGCAGGGCTCTTTGATGAAAGGATACATAAATTGTTACATACTATTAATGGCTTTTACTTGGCAACAAATACCAACGTACCAATCCATAAACAAACAAAATAGATTAGTAAATGCTGAGATAGTAAATCAGGTTGTCTTAAAAATTCAAGAAAGGAAACACAAAATGCAAAAGACTCATCTTCTAATGGGTACACTGTGTTAATCTTATTCTGAGAAGTCTTGCAGAGCAGTCATGTCATATGAYGCTGTAGTAATGTGTTCCATCTAGCATCAGGCATTGTTTCCTTACTGCCTTTCTTTTTCCCAAGGGACAATGGATCCCATTAGGGGAAACTTTTTACTTTTCCTGGTGCATGGCAAGAACACAGTCCAAGTCAGCACTGCAGCTTTGGAGGAGAGCCCAGTCCAACTTATGTGATTCTCAGACTTCTGTTGGGTTTTAGAAATACAGTGATTTTCTCTTAACAAAACCAGCTAGGGTACATGGATGGCCTTTGGGAGAGCATTCACCAGAATTCCCTTCAAACGAGTTCTAAAAAATGCTTAGAATTAAGCAAATTTTTCTTCTAGCAAAGAAAGTCTCATTCTTTTTAGGAGAACCTGCATCTTTGGTTAGCTTGTGATGCTTACGAGAACACATGTCAATCTCTGAGTTTTTCTTGGACTGGGCTAATCTTTTTAAATGTGTGGACTCCGAAGTAAGACATCCCTTAAATCAGGCAAACTTTTCTTCCCACAATGTCAGAAAAATTGCCATTTCCACTGATTTCTTCTTCCTGCACTGAATGATTTGCAGTGTGAATCTTTTTCTTCCTGCAGAAGGAATAATGTTACATTCGCTTTGAACATTTTAATTTCCAGTCTGTGGGATGTCACCGGTTATTCATAGATCTCACATAGTGTTAATACAAAGGACTGGCTTGCATGCCTACATCCTTCTAGGCAGATATTGATGACATGTGCGTGGACTCATCACTTTGGTTTAGTATGGCAGGTTCTCTTAATTTCTGCTTGTGTATATATCATCATGAAGTATAACCTTTTTTTTTCCTCAGTTTTCCCATTACCACACCTTGTAAAAAGAACTGAAATTACTTTTTCAGGGRAAAAAAAAAGAAATTTAAGTAGGGATTAAGTTAATAACATGAAAGAAAAGACTAGGGAAGTCTGATTGTCCCTCATTGTAAATGGGGATAACTCCACTACTGCCTTTGAACTTGTTCCCTTTGCTGTTGTTAAATCCATGAGGTAAAGACATGTGTCTTGGAGAATGGTGACATGGTGATGCAGCTTTATTTGGCTTCAGGTTGACTTGCTTTCTTCATATCCGCTGTATAAAACTGAACTGTTCCCCTGTCCCACAAAGTACCATTGAAATGATGAGGAAGATTTTAAGGAGCACTTTTACTCGGCAGCTGGTCTAATTAGAACGTAGAACTAATTGTAGTAGGGCRGCAATCATTACTGACTTTCATACATCAGTGCACGATCTCTGAACACTCAAAGCCATGGAAAGATCTGCTCACATACTTCTTTCTGTCTTTGCTTTCTCAACAGTTACATCGCAAACCAGCGAAAATTGGAAAGTATCAACGACAATGAAGTTGGATACTATATTGGACTTAAAAATCTGTGAGTATGGGATAAATTTTTTTTCTGTATTTCTTTTATAGAAGCCTGTAGAGACCATATCAAACTGTATGCCTAACTTTGTGGTTTACTGGGGAAAATTGTGAATCTTGCAATTGAGCCTCATAGAGATTTCATCCAAACTCTTTTTTTTAATAATTATTATCATTATGCTTTCCGTTATATTTTAAATGAAWCATTCTAACAGTTTTATTTCTTTTCCCAGGACTGTGGTAGATTCAGGCTTAAGATTTGTGTCCCGTCAGGCATTTGTGAAAAATGTGAACCTACAATACATGTGAGTAAGAATAGTGTCTGCCTTCTAAGTCAAAACTGCCCAACTCATACTAATTTATTTATTGTTAATTTACTTCTGTCTCTTAGCATTCCCTTCATTAAAAAACATTTCAACAAGACAGACTTAGAATGGTCCTCTATCATTAATTGCCCTTAAATTAGATATATATGGTAAGGAACTGGCAGATGATAAAAACGTAATGTGTGAAAAGACCATTCAGTTCATTATCCCATCTCTAACAGTGCTTCAGCTGTGTCTTTGTGATAACTAATGTAGCACAAAGAGTGCCTCTCTTGAGGGTGTGATGTCCGTGCCGTGCATCACACTCAGTGATGTGGTTCTAGTGTGATTTGATGAGCTGAACATATTTTTAGCAGCTGCAGTGCAGGAGGTGCATGCATGGAGTACATCTGACACCATCTGACCAGTGTACATGTGCAGAGACCGTGACACGACCATGACCTGAAGTCCCGAGGGTGACTCACTCTGAAAGCTCACTCAAGATCAGAATGAATGCATGCAGAGCACAATATAGGAATTATGGTTCTTTCACACGCTCGTGTGATCTTCAGGAAGCAGAATTAGTATCTCTGCTGCTTTTTGACTATGTTTTCCTAGATTTCTTATGGTTTAGATTTAAGAAAGGCTGAACTTACAAAAATTCTCTTTCTAGTACAAATTTTGTGCCTTTTAGTGGGACAGACATAGAGTAGCTCACTTAGCTACTTCAATGGAAAACACTGGCTCTAGTAATATAAAACTTTGAGATCATGKGAGTGGCTCAGCTCATCACAAGTACCCTGTTTTAGCTAAGTATTCCAAGGGTGTGCTTTAGTCCATAGATCTTCAACAGATGAACATGAATATATATTTAACATTTAACCTAACTCTTTGCTTTTATCTAAGTGAGATTGGGAAGACATAATGCCAAGCCTTGGCTTTGTCAGATACTCCCTTGTAGAAGGAAAGAACTGTTGATCAGAACACAGGGTTGATTTGATTGCTCTGCTCATGAGATGGAATCACCTTCTGACCTGTGTTTTCGAAGGAGCAGCAATTAATTCATGTAATGAAGTGGACATGAATGTCTGTTTCTGCCTATATGGTCACTGCTGTCCTTATTGTGGAACAGTTACCAGAGGAGTGTGAACCAGATCTCGTGAACCTGTGAAACCTTGCGTTGCTTCTYGTAGTCATTAATAAAGAGCTTCTACTGTAATCGGTTGGTAGTATAAGGGAAGTGTCTTCCAGAGTAAATTCAAATGTTTGCCTCTGTAAAAGTTGCTCCACACATTGTGGTTGTAAACTAGGAAACTCYATAAAGCCAGGTGCACTAGCTGTGGAAATACACAGAAAGAGCATACTATCTGAGGAGCATTTTGAGAGAGAGATTTAGTGACTCTGCTGGGAGAGAAGAGAGATTCTCTCTTCTGTGCAGCGAGGCAGAACAAAGCAAATTCAAGACTGGGATCAAAAGGAATTTTGTGGTACATTTTTACATCTTTTTCCCATTACCGTAGTTGCTGGGAGGGTATCTGTTAGGCTACTGTATATAGATTAGGACAGTGAATCTACTCATCTTGAAAGAAGCTGCTGAGAAGAGCAATGGAGTCATTAGGAGCTTGTAAAGCAATAATAAAAGGCGACTCAGAGCCTGAGTGTGTTCAGTGCAATAAAAAGGTGGTTGAAAAGGAACATGCATCATTGCAATAGGACAAAGAATAATGATTTGAAAATGAAAGAGGGTTGATTTAAATGACATATAAAGAAGTTTTTTACACTAAGACTCATGAAACATTAACACAGGTTGCCCAGAAGTGTGGTRGATGCCTCAGCCCTGGAAGCATTCAAAATTAGGCTGGACAGGGCTCTGAGCAAGCTGCTCTGGTTGAAAATGTCCTTGCTCATCACAGGGGGATTGGAACTAGATCATCTTTAAAGGTCCCTTCCAATTCAAACTATTCTATGAYTCCATGCTTCTGCTATCATCTTGTCTTTAAAAGAAGAGTAATTACGATGAGGAAAATAACCAGTTCTCTCCATGATCACACGTACAGTGTGAGAAATAATGAGTTTAGTTTGGAGCAAGATTAATAAAATTTTGGAAGACCTTCCCAGATATCTGGACAAGTACACACCACAGGAGGTGAGACAACTGTTTGGATCCTCTTGARAGGCTTCTTTGCCTGTTGCCTTAGGGAAATGGGTTTCATGCAATCACAAAGTATGTCTGTCCCCAGTGGTTGCTTCTAACCAAAATTTATAGAGACAAGTTTTCATAAAACTGTCTGTTGAACAGAACAGAGAGACCCTGCTAAAGTTAACACTTAAAATRTCACTGTACATACGAGCCACTAGGCTTTACAGAACCCACTTGGATAAGATGCCTTTGAAAAATTTTAGCCATAGGAAGAGCTTCAAGTGGAGCATGCGGCCAAATGGGCAGCATGTATCTSCTGGAGTTCCTTGTTAGAAACAAATTAGACTGACTTGACATCTGTTCAGTTGATGTAGATGAAATCTTGATGCAGAATACTTACATGATGAACCAGGGTCTCATCCAGTCTCGTACTGTGTTTTCTTTTGGTGAGTATTTGGTAATGTTAGCAGACACAGGATAAACCCAGATAAGATGGAAAACATTAAGTGGGACCAGCTGTTCTAGATGCACAGGACAAAGCAGTAAGTATGGAGGTATTTTTTACCAAGGCTGATCTGTTTTTCCTGCAAAATGCATTTGTTTGTGTTCTTTGGCAAGTCATTATGCACACTAAAATGTTTCTGAAAGCCCCAGTGAATCATGGCTTGTTGTCATCAGCAATAAAAATCCTGTTGACTGTCTATGAAGGAAGTATAGCTCCTGTTGTGGTTGGGACAGTGAAAATTGCTAAGAGGTAAAGTAATTTCATTTTGCACAGGTAATCTATGAGTACAGGTCTTTGAGAAGTCTTACATTTAATTTCGAAACAAATTTTTTACTGTCCTATAAAGAAAACAAGAACTCCAAGCATTTTTCTGAAGATTGATGTAACTGTATAAGCATTAATTTTGCTATGATACTATTACAGCTTTTTTTTTTTTCTATGAAAAAACTTTTGATATAATTAAGGAGCTCTATTATATGAAAGTAGTATTTATTTTATGAATCACACAAGAGTATCAGTTTAAAAGAAATTTATTAACACATTCTCTTAAGCCTTTTTTTGTCATTTCCTTATGTTCTTGGAAAAGCTTATGTAGCCCAGGTATCTTTCTRAAGTTACCTATCATGAGAAGATTTGAATAATATAATGAACAGCAGGAAAATAAGTGGCCTAACAGATGCTATTAAAGTGTAATTAATAGCCTTGCTCATCTAATTCTGGTGTTTTCACTGACCTTAGACTCAAGTTAGCCAACAGTCTAATTTTAGTATTGCTGTAGTTTATAAGCTTATCTGCTGCTAACAGTAATTTAATTGACCTGTGTAATACACTTGCATGGTATATTGTCAGTGCCTTTAAATGTGAAAGCATTTCACAGCYGCTGCCTTTTTCCAAAAACTTTAAAAAATAACTGTTGTTATGTGCCATGCTGCATCTAAGTGCATTGCTGGATCATACACTGTGAGTGTAGTATATATGTAGCTCCAGGTATTAAAATATATTTGTTTCTCTACAGTGTTCAGGTTTAGGTAAGTCAGCCAACGGAAACCATTTGAGACCAGCCTTACTGCAGATTTCCCCTTGTTTGCACACAGGGCTGGTTCCAACCATAGGCAGGAGGAGGGAGACGGAGTGTGGCAAAATGGCCATTTCTGCACCTCTTTCCCCCAGTTCTCAGTCTGTTCCCACCTCTTCTTTCTTGCCTTCGCTTTTCAGAACCACTATAGGCGATGGMCCATGTTGCCAGCTCTGTAAATCTTTATGCTCTGTAAATCTTTATTCTCAGTCTGGTTTTGTTCTACTGGATATTGCCACTGGTTTGCTTTCAGCTGACTTAGGCCTAGCAAGTTTAAAGTGAGCTTGATATTTGCATTTGAAATACAGGCATGCTTTTGACTGAATTTGGTCCTCTCCTTAAGTTTGCTTTGGGGCCAGGCTCTGTGCTCTTAACTTTTTTTTTCTGTAAGAAAAAAACTGTTTAGAAACCCAGATGGATTTTCTTTGGGCAACTCACCATAATTTTTTTGTGTGTAGTTGAATTGGGGAGCTAATTCATATTCTCSTTCCATTAAAGTGGAAGTGTGATTGTTAACTACTTCAAAATAAACCTGGCAGTGATTTTTTTTTCACTTAACATGAATTAAGGAGACATGTAGGCAGTCTATAGTCAATACAAAGTRCTCACTTTATGAAAAATACATGGAAAATTGAATTTACTGTCAAAATATTCCATAAGCTGATAAATTTATGGCAGTGGTCAGCAGGTAAAGCCCACTGGTTGTCTTTTGGGAAAGGTAGGATTTATTTGTGATGTGGGTAACAGAGGCACGTGCATGCCTGCTTTGGCAATACYGCAGGGGCCTCCACACATGTTGGAGTTGGAAGAGGAGGAATTCTCCTGCGTGGTGAGTGAAGAGTGGCCCATGGAGGGATGACATTTGATGTGGCTCCATGCGAGAGGCAAAAGCCCAAGTTAGTATGAGGATCCAGCCTCTTTCCTTCAACCTTCCAACAAAGAGGATAAGCATACTAGGAAAAAACCTGTGGTGGCAATTTTTGCTTAAACACAACTTCTGTCCTGTATGCAAATTGTGCTTGAATTCATTCAGGGTTATGAGACATTTCCACCAGCATCTTGTAGGGCAGTGCAGTCCACCTGACTAATGAAGTAGTAGYTCATATGTTTTGCTCACACGCATAAGGACCAGTCAGTTTGTAAACCTCAGACATAAGTTTACTGTTGTTTGCCAGGAGGAATCAGTGAGGAAATATATATATCATCTCTTTAAGAATCTGTTCTAAATGTTTGTAGAAGATCCAACTTGTAATTTCTGTGAAAATTATCTTGTACTCAGAAATCAATGACTGAAAGCTGGGAAGTAACATGGTGTTCTTTAGTCAGATTAAAAAAAAAAAAAAAAAGATATTTAATCCCTGGTTTTAAATGCAATGCAACTCCAAGTGTGGAGCCCCTATGGCGCCTTTATAATACCACGTAAAACTCATGGTATTTTGGCTCATAACACAGATTTGCACTTTACTGCTGACAGTAAAGAATTTACTGCTCAGTATCTTTCATTGGTAGACTGATAAGACAGTGCAAAAACAGCATGATTTTGCTTTGAGGTGGAAAAAGAAATTTTGTAAGCCTCAGAGTGGAGGAGTATTTTTGGTTCAGATCAACATTTCTTTGCTCTGCATAATGGGAGAGGACCTTTCACTTAATTGCCCCTGGAAATCATAAATGCTTAATTGACATAAAAAAACCCCAATACAGGCATTTTACAGTTTTCCTTTTGATCTTCCATGTGGGTGCATATTGCACATGCAATTTGAAAAGAACAACTAAAAAGCTCTGATGTGGATGTGTGCTAGCATGTGAGGAGGGCTTATATGAGTACAGAGTTTGGTGCAGCATCAAAGAAAGGGATACACCCATTTCACATGAATAAATTGAGCATATAATTAACACCTGGACTTTACAAAATACTTTTGAAACACAGTTAAATCTGCTGCTTTTCTGCAGTTGACAAAGTGCTAAAAGTGAAAATATTGATCCCTGTTAAGCTTGATTCTGAATGTATTTGACGTTAGATGCCGACTGGATTCAAGCCCTTGAAACCCTTCAGACTGTAAAGACTGCACACTATTCTCTTGCAACTGAAGTCTAAGGACTTTTAGAGCTGGTTCAAGTTCTAATTGCTTTTCAAGAGACACAAAATGTATTTTTAGTGTAAGAAGAAACAATTCTAATTAATGCAATCTTTCTCTTTTGCCRTAGCAATTTATCCAGAAACAAGCTCTCAAGTTTGTCCAAGAAGCCTTTTCGCCATCTGGGTTTGTCTGATCTGTAAGTTGTCATTTCTTAAAATACAAACTTATTTTTGGCTGGMATGGAAGAACAACGCTGTGAAGTTTGTTCTGTTGAAGGCAGAGGTCCGTCAGGAATTAGGAGTGAAATTCTGGTCCAAAGAAAGGATCAATGYTGGTTACTTAAATGCAGAGAAATTGTCATTCCAGGGCTTCAGGAAGGTTAGGTATATATTTTAAAACAATGTAGAGGTCAAAATAGCCTCTTCCTTCAGCTTTAGGATATTTGATTTTAAGATTACTTCTCACAAAACTACTGGTGTTTATATCAAATATTTGAACTAGTCAATATACAGTCTTCRGTACATCTTCACGTAAAGATTGTCTCTCATATTCTTATAGTGGCTACCACAGCTTCTATGCCTGTGTCTCTCTGTTGCAGAGTACTTTTATTTTCTCAAATTCTTGAGTTGCGCTGTGGTTCATATGATCATTTAGCAATGAAAGACATGGTAAAAATTTATTTATTGATTTTTTCGATATTAACAGTTTTGTTCTGTTACATCAACTGGATTTTCTTATTGGTATATGTTCCAAAATTTCAGTCATCCTGTGCATTCCCTGCTAATATTCAGAGAACCTGCAGGAGCTCTGGTGAGCTGGGGCTGTGGAGAAGGGGGAGGTTGCTCTCCTGGATCTCAGAGCAGAATCAGAAGTTGTCCAAGTGTGAAGCACCAGACTTGCAGTCCTAGGCCTCTTCTGATAAACTTGAGCATGTGAGAATGAAACGAGCAAATCTGAGTGCCACAGAAAGAGGTTATGCCCCTTAGGTATATCTTGTTGATAATTAAGTTGGTATAATTATTTTCTTTATGACCCAGGGAACACTACTCACTGGAATTTTCTTTCATAACTTGACAGTCACTGAGCTCTCTAATGAAGAGACTAGCTAGTGGCAAAGTACTCCCATTGCTCCATGCCTGTTGTTCTGTTGATTCTGTGTGAAGAAGCCGGGGAAAGGTACCGGGAATGAGCCAGGCATGGGAAAAATGGATAGTGTGAAGGTTAAACAGTAGCATTTGAGGAGGCAATGCATGATGAGGTAAAAGGTGAGAGAAAAAGGGTATACAAAATCGAGGTTGTGGGCTTGGGAAAGGGAGTGTAGGAGTAGACAAACTGAAGTTTTGCAAACATTGTGATGACGTGAGATAAATAGCAGTGGGGGAAATGAAAGAAAGAAAGTGGCAGGATAAAAGGACACACAGTGATAAAAATCAGTATAGTTGAACCATTCTATTGATAGGTGGTTAATACACAGGTGGAAGATCAGAAACAGGAGGGAAAGAAGAGTGTTGAGAGGTGAATCTGAAATATGAATGTTGCCGTAATAGCTTCTGAGTATCTTCTCTGAAATCTGACAAACAAGTATATTTGTGCTTTTACTACTCTTGCAAGTCAGTATGTAAATGGATGAAAAGCTCAGGATAAGGCACTGTAGAGGATATTCACCAGGTATTATAGAGGAGATGCCACTTTGAAAGGTTTCTTTTAGAACAAATGAACTGCAGCTGTAAAATTAGAGCAAACAAGATAAAGACTCGTAATTTGCTTTTCATAGGTCAGGTTTTTTCTTTCACACAAGAGTCTGTAGAAGGTCATTATGCCTCCAGCATCCTGCCAGTGATGTGCCTAACTCCATCTTTTAAGATGTATTTAGCACAAAATAAAACGGTGGAAGAATAAGACTGCTTAGCCATYGGTCAAGAAAAATTTCTCTTTGCCAGGAAGCCATAGGATGGGACAGAAGATGGAAGTGCATATCATAGGTTTTGACCCAAGGAATCATCATATACRTGCCGTGTCTTGCACAAACAATTTTGTCCATTCTGTGGTGACATTAAAGTCGAGCAGATGACTTCTGTCACTGCAGATTGTTCCTTCAGACACTTCTAAGGATCCCTGCAGCTGTTAAGTCTCAAAGAACTTGAGATGGCTTTTGGGTAAACAGGGTATGTTCTCCCAAAACCCTGATGATTATTTTTATGATTTGGGCACTTTCTGTTTTCAGGAGCCATTTATGAACATAGATTCTGTRAGAAATTCGAGCTTCTGTACATTGAAAATGCCCTTGACACTTTTTTAAGAATGATTATTCTCCTGGTAATGCAATGCCTTGAACAGACTCTTGCTCACCCACTGTATTGGATCACATGCATGCCARTAGAAGAAAAAAATAACAGTGGTCACTGTTTATGCAGACATCATATGTTTCTGTTCATGTTTAACTTGCATGTAATTGCATTACATTGTTGTGTAGTTTTATTCATTTTTAAAACTAGAATTTGGTAAGTTTATTAACCTGTAGTTTAAATTCTCTGCAGTGTACCATGTCAATTTCTATTTCAGGGGCATTTTTTTCAGTTAGTATTTCTTCATAACATTGCCTGCGATTTTACTGTGGGATTTTTCTAGAGTGTTGTAGCAGGTGAATTTAAAAGATTAGGTGAAATCCTTTTTTATGGTAAAAGTTTGTTAGAGTTAGCACATACAATCCCGACTGTTTGACTCTATAAAGAATTTACCACTTCACAGCAGTAAGCCATTTCTGAGGCACTGAGTGCTGACCCAGGTGTAGAAGAGATGAATTATAATCTCTTCTTGATTTATGAAACAAAACGGAGCTTCTTGAGTGGCCATTCTCCACGTGCTTCTGAGTTATACTCATGAAGTGGGCACAAGTCCCCTGAGTGATCTCYCCTGCCTGTGATAGTCTGGATCCTTGATGTATGCGGAGCTTAATTCCCAAATGGAAACTGTTGTCACCTTGGTAGCTTGCATTGCACTGAGTTTGCCAGGAGCACRTGCATTTTCCGGGGGCACCCTCCTTATAAAAGGGTTCACCATGCCTTCCTTAACCTTTCTGACTAAAGGATTCAACTTCCACTTTCACATAGCTGAATGCTTTGTGTCCCCCTGCCCTTCTTTTTT
>NW_026623349.1:1471245-1507412 GCF_030028575.1 Malurus melanocephalus | reverse complement strand
TTTTTTTTTTTTTTTTTTTTTTTTTTTCTGTATGTGTTGCATGTTCCACCTTCTAAATAAATTGGCATTTTTTCCTGTAGGATATTGGTGGACAATCCATTCAAGTGCTCCTGTGAAATCATGTGGATCAAGAAATTCCAAGAGACCAAGTTTTATCCAGAAACTCAGGACTTATATTGCATAGATGACAACAATAAGACGACAGCCCTGCTGGATATGAAGGTCCCAAACTGCGGTAATATTCTTTTAACACAAAACTACTGCTAAACTATCATAACCAGGAAGCAAAAAAAATGYTTCTTTAGAAGGTGCATCTCAGGAGGAATTGTGGTGGAGGCATTAACCTTTATATATATTAATGGAGATATTAACCATTCAGTGGTCATTCACTCCACATGGAATAATTCTGTGAACTTCACAGAATCACAGAATAAGCTGAGCTGGAAGTGACCCATCCTTAAGTCCAACTCCTGGCCCTGCACAGTTCACCCCAAAAGTAACACCATGTGCCCAATAGCATTGTCCAGACTCCTTTTGAATTTAGACAGGGTTCCCTGGAGAACCTGTTCCAGTGCCCAGCTATCCTCCTGATAGCCAACCTAGCTCCCTCTGACTCATCTTCATGCCATTTGCTTGAGTCCTGTTGTTCGTAATGAGTGTGAAGAGATCAGTGCCTGCCTTWCCTCTTCCTCTCATGAGGTGTCCCTTCAGTGTCCTCCTGGCTAAACAAACCAAATTACCTCAGTCACTCCTCGTATGGCTCCCCTTTCAAGACCCTTCACCAGTTCATATAAAGCTGTTTGTTTTTGTCTTGATCGTTTAAGAAAGTACCATTAGTAAAGTTTAGGGAAACAGAACACTGATTGTGGATAGCACACAAGTATTAGGTAGAATGCATGTGCCTTTGTTGAACTAAATAGCAGTGTTTCCAGGCTCAATGGACATGAAATTTTACTTCCTTGAATTTTTTTCAGGTATTTATGGTTAATGAATTMTTTATTTTCCTTCAAAAATACAAAAAATTCATGCATGCTGAGACAAATCAGCAATAGCTCTGTTCTTGATGCAGATAAAACTCTATTGAATTTACTTTAAAGGCTATTCAAAAGAATTATATCAAGCTTGGGTCTGTGGCATATTGTAACATACTGTTTTCAGGTATATGGACATATAGAAATACAGAAATAGCAGAAAAATGCTGTAGCAATAAGGCCATCCCCTTACCTTCTTTATGTTCAATTTTGCTGCATACATATGGTCCTGTGAAGCTGGGGAAAGGTTTCATTCACTAGCTGAAGAGTTTTCTCCTCTGTGTATGAGGGGTAGAGATGGGGTGTTTCTGACATGATGTCACACTCYGTAAGCAGAGTGGTGAGCTGGCATCCCCAGCAGCAGGCCAGCAAGAAGGAAAAGGAGCAAGGGGATCCTCATGGAAGGCTTATTTGAATAGGAAAACCTCTATATGTGAATCTGAGCAGTAGGGAAAATTGCACCTTTTCTCCTTCCATCTTTGCCCTTTGAGTGACATTTTCTCCACTGCCYGTGTGGAGGGTGTGACATTCTCTGGTAGCAGCTGCCACTAAAGAACAACCGTGGTGGACACATACTGCAGGCCCCACAAGTGCAGCATTTACTGGCAATAATGTGTATTATGGCCACATATCWCTGTTGCTATGTGTTTGGCTTCCTTCTGGGACTATTTTGGGGTGGCAAAAATGGTTGTTAGTGTCTGGTGCAATCAAAAAAAAACCTCCACCTTTTTAGGGAGTCTTGTGAGCTGCAGGGTTGGTCCTGTGTGCTCCAGGATCTGATTTACCTGAAATGGGAGATAATACCTTTCTGAGCTGACCCAACCTTCTGCTCCAGCTGGATCGACGAGAAGGTGGATTAATGTGCTGTGTGTAGAGAGGTCGGCTGTTGCACTGAGATCAATTAGTGCAAAAGAGAAACTCCAGCACATTTTGTACCATTCTTGGTTGGCACGTCTTGAARCTACCAGGTTGCTAGGATTTTCCTTTGAAAACTTTTGATGTTAAATACCCAGAATTAAACCTGTGAGAGATTAGTTCTTTCCCCTGATTTCTTAACCATCTGCAGCCAAAACAGGCTTGTCTCTGAGCCCTGGATGCTGTGTAGGTGCATATGTGTGTACACATGCGTGCATCCTGTGGGCATATCTTGACTAAAATACTTGTCATGACAAGGGAAGGTGGTACTTCCARCTAGAGAAGGAAAAGGAGGAGGGAAGATGAGTATATACAACATTTAGATAGGAATTTGCACTATGTGTAATTTGTATATGGAAAACATGCATTGCTCTGAAGATCTGAGTTGATGCCTAGTGCATGCCTACAAATCATTTGTGTTAGTTTACAGGGTCCAAAATATCTCCAAATTTTACATCATTCCCCCCTCTTTTTTTTTTTTTTACCTTTTCTTTTAGCAGCTGTTTCCTCTTAATTTACCTTTTACAATATGAGCCAGTGCAGGACACAGATTTTTAATAAGGATGACAACACATCTTTTTCCTAGACACAGAGTAGAGAATCCCAGGTGAAGAGGAATGACCATGTTTGTGGGCTGTGTTCTGGAAGAGAGCTGAAAAATCCAATGCATGGCTCTTGATTACAGTATGTTGCAGATATTTTTCCCTATTTTAAAGGAAAGTCTTATTTCAAAACAAAATCATTGATGAAGCTTGATAAAGGATTTCATTTCCAGAACTTTCTGAGAGGCTAATACATAGAACTGAAATAGAAGGGGAATTCAGCTTYTGACCTACTGATTTTATTTTCCTGCTTTCTTTTTTAGCTCCTTTTGATATGAAGAGAAATTTTTGGACATGTAGATTTCTGCATTTTTAAAATAAAACATTTTCTCTGCTTTTTWAATTTTGTCTGCTAATGAAATGGTTTCATACCATCTTGTTGTTGAATTTGCTTTTTCTTCAATTTATAAACTATGCAAACTTACACTCTTCTTTATRTTCAGGTGCTATTACCTCATAATATTACAGTAAGAGGCCTATACAGTGTGTGATAAATATTTTGGTAATAGGATGTCTTTCTGCTGTGTGCTGTAAATAAATCTTTTGCTGGGAAGTAGGTAGAGGCCACTGTGGTTTCTTTATCATAAGGCTTTGATTTATAGCTAATTGATGAGAAAATTAACAAATTTYTATGATACTTGTTTATTGTTTGCACTGTGGAAGTATTCAATAATGTGCAATTTARATGTCATCAACTTTGTGGCTTATTTCCTTGAGGTTTAAAGTCAGGTATGCTTACTATGTAGAAGACCCTTTCCGGCTGCAATATTAAAAGCGTCAATCAATAATTATTTTTCCAACTGCACTTGAAATGTATGTAGATATGATGAAAATTTTCAGATTCTTCTAGATTTTAGATTCACRTGTGATTTCTATGCCAAAGTTTTTCAAGTTGCATCTCCACAATAGTAGTATTAGAACCTTTCTGTATAGAAACKGTGGTGCTCAGTTTTGCCATTTTCACAGCATTTGCTAGTTGTCTGTACAACATGGACAGAAGCACCACCTGGGACACCTTCTTTTGTTTCCATCTGATAAATAGCATTAGAAAATCAATAAAGAGAACTAAGTGAGTAAACACTTTATTCTTATTAACRTTTCTAAGACTCCTTGGAAGCGAGGTATGTTCCATGCCTTGGGTAAGGTCTGTCAGTCCAGCAGATCACCTGGAGCTCACTTTATGCCAAGGAAGTAGGCCCATGTCCTTGGGACTGATTGTTAATGTGTTGTTTGATATCTCTGGTAGACACTCAGTTACTGAGGTGTTATCATTGATTTCTGTGATAGTGAAAAATGTCTTTTTATGTTGTGGTGTTTTAGGAAAAGGCGTGACTTCTACAGATTTCTCTGCAGTCCTGTGCAGATTTTGTACTGATTTGCATCTCAGTCTAGTAATGGTATTTTGCCTTATCTGGCCAATTCAGTTTCATATATGCAGATGTTGTGCTTCATTTGTCTTACGATTTTGCTCACTATGCCAGCTTTGGATGCTTTTTTTATGATATATTGTTTCTTTGGGTGCCTTCTTTATTGTTGTGGATCACATAGACTAGTTAGAATCYACTGAAGAGTGTCACATCAGCTGATTAGTTCCCTGTGCTAATTTTCTTTATGCATAACTGAGGTATGTTCAGACTAGCTGTCTGTTTATGTCTCTAGCCAGTGAGGGGAACTTTTGTCTGGTCTATGAGYTATGGATTTAATGAATGGTCACAATCTTTGCCTGTGTGTTCCCTTGTGCACAAAGTACAGTGGTGTTGCCCTTAGTGCTGCTATTTGTGTATAATCGACAAAATTTTAGAAGTTGCTGTAACGTAGAATTTCAGGCTAAAGTAACAGCTTGCCCATTTCTTGTTTGTTGGGGAAACTCATGATTTGCAACAGGCAATTGCTCTGATGACTGAAAATGGACTGGAGCTGGGTCTGGCTTCATTTAAGCCTGTTTCTGGTGATTTTTTTGTTGTGCTAGAGGTAAATAAGTAAATGGTAATACCAGACCGGAGGCAGGTGGTTATAAATCCTAAGGAGGGAAAAAAGGCAGATTTAAGGATTGACATGTTTGTTTCTTTGAATTTACAGAAAAGATTTGTAGTATTACTGAGTCAATAAAATAAGTGTTAGATCTTAGGCAATCACAGTACAATGCAGTCTAAAACCACAAGCAAAGGCATAATCCAGTGGGTGTTGACATTTTTTTTCCACTACCAGCCAGATTTCACAGATAAGACTATTAGGAGAACATTACAGGCAGAATTAAGTGAGTTTAAAAAAAGCCTGATATGTTCTCAGTGTTTACCTTTCAGAATGTTCATGGATTCACTAGCCTGTGTTGTTTATTTTGGCACAAGAACTAGATGTGGTGCATGACGTGTGGTAGCAAACAGTTCTTATTTTTTCTGTAAGAATTTTAATTCTTATCTGTGATCATGGGCTATGTAAAAACTTTTTTTTTATTAGACTTTGATGGTAATGGGGTTTCACTGCTGCTCTGAAGTTGAGTTAGAATTTTCCAATCTTAATTAAAACAATTTTCTGGCTTTTAAGTGGAAATAACCAATAATTTATGGAGTTTGAAAAGGCAACAGGAATCTTATTTTCAAAGAYATGTACATAACTTCCTTCTGAACATGCAACATCTATTTGTGAATCAATCATCAAGTTTCATACAGATGTTTAGACATGATCATCAACATGATACAYAAATCAGGGACTGTGAATGATGATAGTTGTGCCATATGTGGCATGTGTGAATGTCTCATATTAAAAAAATGGTTTTTGTTTGATAATTCTGATTTTAGTTCTGTTTTAATTTAAGTGAAGGAGATTTGTATTATAAAGCTGTTAGAAATAGAACTAAGGCACTATCCAGGGGAAAGAMGTTTGTCTGGATCGCTCAGGTATGGTTTCTGAATTCATCACATTGTTCAGGTTTATGGASATACTCTCTGTGCCTGACTTTTCACATCTGTGGAAGTGTAAAGTACTGATCTGCTAAGAAAAGCAGCTCTTTGACWCTTTTCTGGTCATATTCTTTGCTCTATCTAGGTGATGACTGGGTAACTCTATTCTGAAGTCTAAGGAAAGTACTGTTTTCTTTAAAAGGGGCATCCTTTCAGTAATATACTTGGTATATAGTATATTTGGYATGGAAAGTGATACCCATCATTTTACTTTTTTACATTGGTGATCCTGTTTCAGGATCTCATGTTTATCATGTTGCAGTATTAGATGGATCACCATTGTTTTGAGGGTTTTCTGGATGCACATGAAATTCTGCAGATAGCAATACAGGAATGAAGTGCATTATTATACACTTAGTGAATAAGAAGCCATTTTTAGAGGTTTGCATGAGCTGGGCCTCATTAACTTACTTTTCAAAGGCTGTTTAGCTCTCAGTTCACTGTTTAGCTCTCAGTTCATCAGGTAAGCTTGTGGCTGATATTCAGCACTACCTGCCTTTAGTTTTGTTTTGAAAGCTGTTGTGGACCAACTAAAGCTTAAATGCCAGGTTAGAACAATTTCTCTAGATGTAATTTAATTTCTTTAGCCATTCAGAGAACATGGCTGGATACATTAATGATGCTGCTAGCAAAGGAAKTATTGATAAGATTGATGGCCTCTGTAAAAGCACATCATCTGAAAATTCTTGCATATGATGTACTTTGTTTATATTATTACTGGGAGCAGGTCAATTAAACAAATCAGGTGCTGCAAGATGCTATTTTTTTCAGCACCTTCCAATAGGAATCCAGATCACACAGAGGGTTCTTAAAAGAAAGATCTTGGCTAAAAGTTAAAGAGCTGATGCAAACCTTGGAAATGTAAGCCCTTCTTCTGGCTTGAAATACCAGCAGCAACCTTCAGAGTTTTTGTGCAGGTTAACTGCAGRTGGCAGTTTGGTGTCCAACCGAATTAGTGCAATCTGTTGGTTGCTTTTGGCTGCACTGCATTGATGATGGTGTTTGAAGCCCTGGATGGGGTGACAGTTCTGTGGAGACAGCACTTGCTGCTGTGGTTGTGAAGATGAGTTAGCAAGTCTTGTGGTCTTTGCTACATCATGTGCTGGCTCTCTGTAAAGGATTTTGCTTCTAGAGAAAATTATACCTAAGTGTGGAGTGGTGGACAAAGAGTGCATTGGCTCTGGGAAAGCATACTTTAAATTAGACTTATCATCTTCTGGTAGAGACTGTACTTGTTAAATTATTTTCTGTAAAGGTTCCCAGTTGAAAGTGACCATCAGGCATGCCATGATAGGAGGCAGATTTATTTTATTTTAAAATATTTGGTGGCTCAGTGAGCTGCCATATCACTCATTCTGCCTCCTGAGAGAGATACGTTCTGCCAGACCTGTGCAAAGTACCGTTGGTACATTCGGTCATTGTGGAAAACACCCATCAATATTTGCTGTGCCACATGGCAAGCATATGTCTATTCAGTGGTGATTYAGTGCTTTATTCACAATGGCTATATATTCTGAAGGTTTGAAGAAATTTTGATCCAGGGCAGGTTTTTTTAATTTATGTTCGCACTCAGTGGGAGGATGGAAATCTGGGGAAATGGGTCATAATTCTGGATTCATTTTCATCTTTTCTTCTTATATCTCTAAGATTAATGCTTTTACTGTCCAGTTTAATCCATTTGAAATTTCAAGTTTTGTTGTTCATGATGGTAAAGTCCTAGTGAAGTGACGGAGAGTAGTGTGTGGTGGTTAGTGTAAGGAAATGAAGAATGGAGAGGAAAGGAATCTTGGAGCTCCAGAAAAAAAATTAAGATGGGGATCTTTGGGTTCCAGAATATAAATGAAAGGTAAAAATTTGTTTTAAACATCCCTTATTTCTGTTAATTTTGTACATTATTTGCCTAACATATTTTTTTTTAGTCTTTATTGAATATGCCTGTGCTTGTAATCTTGTAACAACTTCCATGAGATTTCTGCAATCTTCTCTATGTATTCAGCMTTTTGATTCTGTAGTTATGATACAACAGGAAATGGAGACAATTGCTTATGTTTCTTTAATTCATGCTTTGCATGTAAACTTTTGGGGTATTTTTTTATAGTCCTTTAAAGATGCAACTAGGCTGCTTTTTCCCTGTCATTCTGCAGACTTCAATGGAAACTTGCCCACTTACCCAATAGCTGGAATCTGGCTCAGAGCTTGTTGGCTGCAGGCTTTTAAGTGAAAAACAAGAGGTGAATCACATATCCAACAGCTCTTATCTTTATAGCTAGAATTACTAGAAAGTTTTTTGCTGTTTTTTTAAACCCTTAAAAGCCCATAAAAAAGATCTTTGGAATTTGTAAACATTACTTGTCTTTGCAAACAAGGCAGAATTTGAATAGAATTATACAAGAAAAGTCTGTTTTCTGTGCATTGATACAACCTGTTTTGAACTAGTAAGACCTTAGAAATTTGCACATCTATGTGACAGTTCGTAACAAATTGCATTGTCAACCCTCCTGTTTACAGGCTCCAGGCARTACAAGTAGTGGTTGTTACCAGACTGTGCTGTAGTGATGTAATCAGCTGCCAAAGCAGGAGAACCAAAAACCCTAGACTGTACTGGAACCTTATGTGAGGAAAGTAGAATGATTTCAACCACTGTACCTTAAGAATTGCAATGGTTATTTTATAAATCAGTGGTTGTGGTAGTCTGCCTTAAATGGTTGTTTAATAGATGGTTGCTGCTTCAGTATTAATTTAATAATTCTGTGTCTGACATATTTATTAAAAAGATGGTTAAAGATTTCAGGTGAAGGTTAAAATTACCTTGTTAAAGACCAGATGCAGAAAAAAAATTGTCTTTTTTTTTTTTTTGGTAGTTACTTGTTTTTATCACACAGCAAACTGACCTCTAGAAACATGCCAGGCAAAAAAGAGATGTCATGGGCCACATTGAAAACTGTTTAGTGACACTCTGTGGTGTCTAGACTCCTGGGAATTTGTTGAAAGGCTGATGGAAATCAGCGACTTAGTCTGCAAAGGATGGCACAAAGGAATGCAATATTAAATTGATGGTATTCTCACAGGTACTAATTTTTCATTACGTAATTTCTTAGGTATTAGTGAGACTAATTGACCATATTGAGAGAATTTGTGAAGGTTTTTGAGCAACTGAACAAATCCCAGAACTGAACAGATGAAGGCTGAAGCAGAAAAAGTTGATGTGGTTTTAATTTTGTGAAAATTTTTATAACTGCGGATAGTGAAACAGTGTTTTTGGCATAATGGTGGGTTTACTTCTTCTGGCTTAAGACTACCTTATTTTAAAAGTTGCCTTAGTTTACTGGCTAAAATGTTCCTGGTGCTAAGAATTGAGTTACAGACTAYAGTTTTTATTTCTCTATTAGATCATATCCTTCCTTTGGCATACAGTGACAGTCTGGCTCTAGAAAGGGCAGTTTAAGTTTTCTGTAGAAGATAATAAGTAGCAGCATGAAAACTTGGAAATCCCTGTAGGAATTTAGGCACATTMATTTTCTTAATTTCCATTGACAGTTGTGTAGCTGAATGTAGTAGTAACCTTTRGAAATGGCATCTGAAGTGTTTGGTTTCGTGGCTGCCCAAGTCCCAGCTGTGCACAGGGAAGATGTGAGTCATTCCCTTGAGATGCTTGGCAGTTTCACTGTCTGATGGCTTCAGGCCATCCTTTTGCACTAATGATGGTCTGGGAAGGTAAATGCCCCCCACAAACCCTACTTAAAGGAGTGTTTGTTTCTGTTAAGGCATGGAATGATATTTGGAGAGACTCAGCTGTCATGAATGAGCTTCTCCTGCTTGTCTCTAGTTCTGTGTGCGTGTRTTGGGGTGAGGGAAATGACTGCTTATTCCAATCCAGAGCTGTCTGTTCCTGGGAATAAAGGGTAACCAAGCTGAATATGAGAAAATACATTCTGTATGTGGTGAAAGAACATAGCTGTTATATGCCAGTGCATAATGAAACACATGGATTTTGGTGTATGCTTTCGTCTATCAAACTGTGTTGCTCTCTACATTACTGTTTAAAGTTTTCMGTAGCAGTTTCTGTTCTCCCATTTTTTTGTAGAAATTGAAAAAGTTTGGATAGATTATTGAAAAGAGGGGAAAACTGAAAAACAAAATAAAACAAGGTGATCTTAAGAAGATGGTTCAGAAAATCTCTTCACTCTGTTCCACCAGAACAGGAGAGTACTCACTAAATTTAAATGTCAGTGAAAAAATTCAGAACTGGTAAAAGGGAATGGCTCTTTTACAGCCTGTAAAATTCATTGCTAGAGAAGGTTAAGACCAAGAATATACCAAACTTGAAAAATCAGTCAGATGCTAGCAGGATTATTGCTGTTATCCAGACTTATAATAATTMATTCTATCAAAGTTTGAAACAGAGATTGTGTTTTGAGCTTTGGGGCACAGAGTAATCTCTGTCTGACAGATATCAAGATGAAACTTGAGGAAAGATGATGTCATGCCTACCTGGTATAGTCCCTTACACTACAGTCCAATCTTACTATGCTGGCAGTATACAGAARTATTTGAGTATGTTTTTTGTGTATGTTGCTGTTTACAAAGTCCTTTAAAGTGTACATCCCTATCAACAAAAGTGATATCCATCTRAAACACTGCATTTAACCAAATTGACTCAGGAGTGAAGGCAGTGTGGTTGGGTGTCTCTGCGGTTGTATCAAAGTGCTACTGACCAGTATAAATGGCCTCACACTACATTGAGCGTACAAACTGAGCATTTCTGTATGTTAAAATCCATTGCGGTTTTTAAAAATACAGTTTTGTAGATTTTTTACAATTTTTAAGTACAGGTTTTGCTGGTAAAGGCAATGTATGTCACATGTCTAGATGAGGCCTGATGTGACTGTCTTCTTTTCCCAAACAGCCACATCTCAGCTAGTGTGGATTCTGCTGTGAAGTAGTCTGGGTGCCACTGGAMGTAAAAGCAAAATGACCTTGCAATTAAAACACACTATCTCAATATATCTAACCATAAAAAATTAATCCCGAGACAATTATTGTGTTTTCCGCCCATCTTATGATTGGGAAAAAAAATAAAAGAAAACAGACACAATACTGTGATTTCTATTCTATTCTATTTCTAATTCTAACTGTAGTCTATTCTATTCCATTCCATTCCAGTCCATTCCATTTGTACTTTTTTGATGCAGGAGCCTTCCAAATGGTTTTTATTGTAACTTTAGGAACATACGGAATAAAAAGCAGTATTATTTYATAACCTTCTGGCAGGATATAAGCATGATGTAGCTGTTTCCATTAGAGATGTAACACCGACATGACATGTGCAGACTTCTGCAAATAAACAGAACTAGATCTAGTTCTGGGTGGGAACCAGAGCCAGTACCAGAGGAATTGTACAAACAATTGTACAGTACAAACTTCAGTTGTTTATCCTATAAATTAAAACATTCCAGGAAGAAGTTGTCTCAAAACTTAACAGCTATTAAAGAAGAGCTCTAAGGGACCAACCAAAGTTGTTTTTATTTTTGCTTGCATGAGAGGTTTCGTGTGAAATGATGTGTTAGTAGGAACTGTGCCAGTTTGCACRGTGAAATGCTAATCTATCATGTAGACCTTGTCCCAAGCACTAAGGTCAGGAAGAGTGGGGACCTTTTATCTCTTTGCATGTTCAGGTCTGGCAAGAGTAATTGAAATAGTATTCAGAGGTGTTGTGGAAGTGTAACTTTATAAAGCAAATTATCTCATTACTTCTCTTCTTGYTCCCTAACTGGCATAATTAATATCCAAATGTTCCCTACAATTAGTTTTATTTCCTGCTCAGCTAGTTGACAGACACTGGTGAGATTTGAATTCACAGCAGGCTAGAGCAGATGGCTACCTTCGCTAACAGATTACTGCATCAAGGCATACAAACTCCCCAGCTCTGTCTCAATAAACTTCAACACATGATTTATAAAGTGATCATAATAGAAGAAATCCATGATGCCTATAATGGGAATCATATTACCGCACTACTTAAAACACTGTGAGAATTGCCTGAGCAGTTATTGTATACTTGTGATGATCTTCAAATCTTATTAGGCAAGAAAGCATTGTCTGGAAAATTATTCATCTTCTTYTCCATATTACTTTCTCTCATTTATGTTTTTATTGAGCAGATTAAAGGGAGGCTTCCAATACATATAACTTCAGTTGAACCTCCAGCAAACATGTGAATGTGTTCACAGTGATTTGATAGTTATTTGTTTTGGATCTTTTACATAAAGACAAAAGTCTTTGTTAAACTTGTGTATAGCAAGTCCATGATGAAACTGCTGTACTCTCAACTAAAAAGCAAAACAGAAAAGAGCAATTGTTTCAGAAAAAGGAGTCATTGCAAGAGCACGCATAAATGTCCTGCACAGCAGATAAGCTTGATAATTGGAGATGATAAATTGCAAGTAAAATTTGCCTGGAACAGTTGATGTGAAATGCCTCATAAAGGAGACCAAGACTCTTTACATAGTGTATCAGCTTCAAATGATGGCACAGTATCTTTTAAGGAAGATGGTATTTCTAGAATAGTGCATAATTATTTGCTCCTTAAATAAATATGAAATGTTCCTCTGTGCCTGAAATCTACTGATATTGCTGTTGTTATTTTTGAAGAGGGTCAGTCTGTAATTCCTTGTGTTCTTGTAAACGTTTACTCTCTGGGAAGCTCCCATTGTTTTGAATGCCTTAGAATGAGGAACAAAGTGATTTATAGCTCTATAAGATATAGGAGTAGTCCTGATTCTTGTAAAACCTGGTCTTGTTTCCTGAGAAGTGCAACCTCTCACTGCTTTTCTGCTTTCCTGAGGGCAATAGAAAAGTCAGCTCTGTGCAATTGTCAACCCTCTCTTCTGTCCTCTCCCTTCTCTAATTCAAACTATTAAGTGTTCTGTTTCCCTCATTTTGAGTTTAAGATGCAGGTTTTGCCCTGCTTTCTTTGAGTTGTGTCTTTGTGAGAGGGAAGGCTGCAGTGGGGATTTTCCTGTTAGTGTTGTGGAGAACTATCGAAATACCACAATGTCAGTGGAACATAGAAGTTGCTTTGCAGSTGTTACAAAGAGACAGATAAAATTTCCAGTTTTAAACAGAGTTAGGGTAATTTCTGTTTGTGCACCTGACATGTATTCCTATAAAATTCACTAGTTAATGTATTTCCACATGCAGTAATGTTTTAGGATGTGAAGCAGAGGAGGAGCAGAAAATAAATAGCAGCTGAAGATTGTCGTTGTATATTTTCAAAGATACGGTTTGTACTGCACGACTGAGTAGTACTGACTACAGGGAGTGTTTGATGTAGTGATTGCATATATGTGGCTTGTTTATAGTTGCATGGTGTCTGTTCTGTCAAATATGTGTGGGGTTATTCTGTTGTTGTTTCTCTCACAGACTTGCCCTCAGCAAACTTAAGCAATTAYAACATCACCGTGGTGGAAGGAAAGAGCATCACGTTGTACTGTGATACTACTGGCGGGCCGCCCCCAAATGTGTCTTGGGTGGTAACTAATCTTGTTTCAAACCATGAGGTAAGTTTTATATTCAAATACATGACAATTCAGAGGCAGGTGATACCTGCTGAAGGGTGGATGAAGCTTCATGTCCAGCTCCAGTTAACTTTCTATTAAAAGATTAAATAGAAAATTAAGATTGCGATTAAGTTTATCTTCCAGTTACTTTCAATCCAGAGTGATTGTGGCACTGCTTTCAGAAAATGGCAGACACTTGTTTCTCAAGACTGATTTGCAGTCTGGTTTTTGGGTGTTCACTTGTAAATGAGAGTAATGTAAATTTCTGGAAGTAATGTGGATTGGGATACTGAAACGCAAGGACTTTCTTATTATCACTTAGTAATCTTATGATACTTGGTTACAGAGAATAAATCCAATCTATACTAATTGTGAAAAAATCTTCACATCTGTAATTTGATTCGATTTTCATTTCAAACTTTGGTGTGTTGGAATTTGGTGGTAAATGTTCTGTGGCTTGTTTAATTTTTCTTCAACACACCTAGAAGCAACATGAAGCCTTGAAATTGAAGATTTTACTTAAAAGACTGTCAGGTTGGTTTTGTTTTGGTTTGTTTGTGTTTTTATTTTTTTTTTTGTTTTTGGTGGTTTTTTTGGGGTTTTTTTTGTTTTTTTTTTTTAATGACACATGAATATCTTTCCTCATTTAAATCATCCAGGTGGGGCAATATTGTTTTCTAGGATCTTTACATTTTTTTGTCTCCACTGTAGATTGTGTGCTGCTTAAGTTCTTTCTGATGGAAGTGTTGACAAAGGATGGGCTTATAAGCAGATCTTGAACATGCAGCTGCTTACCTCACATACTGCTATTATTTCCCAGTAGTAAATGTTTATTAAGATTTTATGGCATTGGCCATCCTACATTTATGATGGTGCACACTGCATAAAGCTTTTTGGTCTGTACAAGGTGTGTGATGTGTGCTTCCAAAACTCTTTCTTCAGTGAGGAGGAGACAGAACCTCTTGGGTTTCATAGTTTTTATATTTTAYATATTTTCTTTCCAAAGTTCATTTTATCAGTTGTGTATGGAATTTAGCTAGCCTGTCTTTCATTCCAGCCTTCATAAGTAAGAGCCCTGCAGAACTCTAGTTGTATTTTTAAAATTTTCTCTGATCTGTAAAACACCCCAAAGGCATCAAGGCATCAGTCGTCATCAGGAACAAGAAATTAAAACAGTTTGGGGAACCTATGCCAAGTCGTGCTCTTTTTTTTTTTCCTTGGGTTTTTTTTTGGTTTTTTTTTGGTTTTTTTTCGGTTCTGGGAGCCAAAACAAATGTGGGATACTGTTCAAAAAGTGAGATCATCTAATTTTTTAACCTTCCCATCTTTAGGAAATGCCAAGGTCAGTTTGCTTCAAGGTTTCTATGAGTATTCTGTCTTGGCATAACTTGATCATGCTATTTTAGAGGGGCTCATAGGACAGGCTGGCTACAACCTTAGCCACAGAGCACAGGAGTCTTTATAGTAGCAGAAGAGCATATGCCTTTTAAACCTTATTTGCCATTCACTATCCTTTTCTTTCTTATGAGTGTTGCTTTTGGTTTAGTTTCTTTTGCATCTGTATCTCAGTTTCTGCCTTTGTTTTCTTCACCTTGTATGCTGCTTTCCACTATTTTGTCTCACCTGTTTTACAAGAGAGACGTTAGCAAAGGTTAAGACTAGATCTAGTTCTGCAAAGCTAACTTTTATGTTCCAAGTTTTTGTGTTGTGAATAGTCCAGCTGATGTTGTTTAGATTTTTTCTTTCTCTATATCAGCACTGAGCCTGTGGTTGAGCCTTTTCAGCTTTGAGCATTACTCTCCTCTGACCATTCCAAAATAGGGAAAAGTGCAAAGGGGTGTTTGCCTTTTCAGCTACCTGCCCTACTGTCACACTCAGATCAAAGGGACTTTGAACTCAAGTGAAGTTATGGTGTCATCTCAAGGTTCAAAATTCTGTTTGCAGGAGTGTTCCCACAGATTCCTGTTGACTGCCACTTAARGTTGCTGTGCTTTTACAGTTACAGTGTATGTTTGTTTGTGTTATCTGTAGCACTGACATGTGTGTGTAYACTACAAAACGTACCTCAAAAGTTGCTTTTGAAAATTATCGTGATTATTACTTATTTTTTGAGTGTGTCTTGTTTCCTTTCCAGTTTAACAAAATAGTCTAGCTCTTTATGAAAAATTCTAATATGGAAATAATAATTATTTGGAGGTCATATGAAGGACCTGATATATGAATGTGGGTGTAATAACTGATTTTGCTAGTGTGTTTGTAATTCATCTGTGTTTGATAATCATATGACATAGCTGTGTAATAAKTATTTAAAATATTTTCTAAGAATCGTAAGAACCAAGACTTCCAATAATCATCCTTCTCACCTTAATTATCTTGTTCTTAAATACATAAAACASTACTTAGGCAATAGTTTAGGTAGTAGAAGGTACATAGTTTCCTGTGGAAGATTTCTTGAGAAAGAGAAACTTGGTTAAGAAGAAGGTAGCAAGCATGTTGTCAAGATACAGTAAGGCTCAGAAAGCAGCAGTGGAAGAGATGTCAAGCATAAATATAAAGGAAAGAGAAAAGGATGAAAGCAAGCATTGAACACAATATAGGCAGGAAGAAAAAGTTCAAGGAGAACAGGCAGAGATAGACTGTAGAAATCAGTCATGAAATAGGAGAGACGGATGAGCAAGAGTGTATTGTTGGAGAAAAAGATACATTTGCGTAAAAGGGATAAAGTGTTAAGAAAAGGTCACAGACTGAAAGGAACAGGGCAGAAACATGTTTGAGTGCAGTGTTTGTAGCAGGACTTTGAAGCTTTGAATCCACTGCCACTGACTGYTACAATTGGTTCTGTACGTGTTTTGCGTCTGTTTGGATAAGACACTAAAATAAGGCTTTGATTAATTGTGGACAGTTACAGCTAAAAGGAAGGGAAAATGAAAAACGCCATTCAGCTGTGGTCAATAATTCCGTCCCCCTCCTTTGTTCTTAATGCTGTGGTTGACACATGAATGTTTTTCTGATCATTTGTAGAGTGACACAAATAAGAACCCTGCCTCTCTCACCATCAAGAATGTTTCGTCAATGGACAGTGGATTGTGGATTTCCTGTGTAGCAGAGAACATTGTGGGAGAGGACCAAGCCTCTGCCGAGCTTACGGTATTCTGTACGTATGCAGGACTCCATACTGACCCTGAGGCCAAACTGCATTGGCAGGAACTGTTTGGGGTATTTTTTCAACCTTCAGGCATGTGAACTGTCTAGTGCAGTTAACGCTAGGAGTAGCCCAATCAGCCGTTTTTCCATTTATCTTTTTCAGCTCTGTATTCTGCAAAAAAAGTATTTCTAACTGCTTTATCTTCCAGTTTAAACAATCTGTAAGTAAAGTTCTGAAACTCTGAATACTGTTTGGCACTGTCATTGTGGGAAGGTTTGTAATGGTGTGTATGTACGGGAAYATTGTCTTAGGAATTGCGAAGTGCGCATGCATCAAAAGGCTGGTAGAATTATACGAGACTCCACATGTTTAAGCTCTTATTATCTCAAACAACAACTGCTTTGTTCAACGTTTGTGCGGCCAGATGTAAATTTATTTGTCATAGCTTTGAATAGTACACTTATTTCTCAGGGCCAAGGGTGGGGGAAGGGATATAGAGTGTAAAGGCACAGGCTTCTGAAATCTAAGCTCCAGGCTGAATTTGTTTTACATGAACTATACAGCATGTTTTCACAAGTTGCAACCCTCTGTTTAATTGACGATGGGAATGGAACACTTWGTGGATGGCAAACTTTGCTCAGCATGTGCTCATGACAGAGTAAACTAGAAAATCACTATAGATGTAGGTTTGTAGGTTGAAATTGGATATGTAATAACTATGGGAACGAACATAAGCTAGAAATGTTTGAACAGTGTAAATGAGATTCTGAGCTTGGCACTGTTATGAGTGATAAAATGGGGTATAACTAGATGAAATTTGATTTAGTTAAGAATAAATATAAAGGRAAACATTGAGCAAGGTGTTGGAATAATCTCTTCAGGGAAACAGAAGTCTGTAAACTTGAGCCATTTAGCAGGTTGAGAACAAGGATGAAAATACGAGAGAATTATCCCTCTATGACAGAAAAAATTAGAGAATTAAGTACTCTGTTCTGTTTCCGATTCTGTTGAGAAAATACTTTTTAAGTTTGGATTCCTTGGTGGGTATCTTTCCAGTACTAGTTGCTTTTGTCCAAGTTGTAAATATTTTCAATACTGTTTTTTCCTTCAGTACTCTTAGGTGGTTTCTTTTAGCAGAGTAGAGTTGCAATGTCTCTTTTCCCCTTCAAGTGATCCAGTAGCCGAACTTCCCACACCTTACACGTTTTAAGTGATTTAACACATGTTCTGTCTTTGAAACTAGTTTGTTTCATTTCTTTCTAAAAAGCTGCTTCAGTTCAGTTCAGTTCAGCATAGTACTCTAGTACTCAGAGCAGGTACGTTCCTGTGTGAGTATCCTTCAAACAGGTACCATCCCATCTAGTAATATACTTTTGTACTGATGAATGAAAAATACTTCCATGATAACTTGGGAGAGAGGGAGGGAGGGAGAGAGAGGAAGAAGGAAGGATGTGTTCAGAATATTCTGATGTTTTTCACTCTTTCTTCCAATATAGTTGCACCAAATATCACGTTTATTGAATCTCCGACCCCGGACCACCACTGGTGTATTCCATTCACTGTGAAAGGGAACCCTAAGCCCACACTGCAGTGGTTCTATGAAGGAGCTGTACTGAATGAGTCTGAATACATCTGTACTAAAATACACGTTATCAATCAAAGTGAATACCATGGCTGCCTTCAGCTGGACAATCCCACACACCTGAATAATGGTGCTTATACCTTACTGGCAAAGAATGATTATGGAGAGGATGAAAAACGGGTTGATGCTCATTTCATGTCAGTGCCTGGAGATGGTGAGTGTAGTTGGTTGTTTTGTTTTTTTTTTTTTTTTATAATAGAGATTGAAAATTGATGGTAGTGGTGAAATAACACTTTTGTCCAGTTTAACTATTTTGGAGGAAGTTTTTTATATTAATGAATGTCTTCAATATTACTTGCAAAATAATGTTTTTCTTGAGCATTTTCTTCTTGTTTATTGCTTCTCAAGGGAGGCCATGCCAGTAAATCTTCCCTTTGAGTAACCATCTTCCCTGCCAGCCAAGGCTAATAAAAAGTTGCTGTTTCTGAAGCTTTCCCAAGGCTTAGTTCTTATCCTGGGAAGCACTGAGTGCCAATTCAGCCTCTCTGTAACTTGCTGCACTGCATATGAATGGAGCTAGCAGTGTATTCAAGGATGTGGAGGATGCTTCATCTACTGCTTTGTTGCAAAATTGGTTGTGCAGTCAAGTGACTTGATGATAATATGTTGTTTATAGGACACCAGAGGGAACTGGGGAGGAAGCGAGTAACCCAGAGGCAGGATGTACGAAGTTTTAGGTCTTAACAGGCATTTTGGTGCCCAATTTCCATTTCTATAAGTGGAGGCTGGGCACCTACATCTCTAGGAGTATCAGTGTTCAAGAAGGTTGCACCTTCAGGTTCTCTAAAGGTTCCCCCTTGCCCCTTTTGAATACTATGTGGGCAGGCTCAAGGGGGACTAGCTCTTTGAATTGCAGGGGCTACTGTGAGTGATTGATGTTCACTGTGGTTTGAGCTTTCCCCACATCTTCCAAACCACACATGAAGTGGCTTTAATAACAATCATTGTATGTGTAAACATATTGGAGTATGTGGAAGAAAACTCTGAGTGGACCTTACACATTTGGAGTAGAAATACAARTCATGGTTTTGGGCAGATAATTGCATAGTCATACCTCAGAATATGAAATCATATGTATCTTGGGCTTTTTAGCCATGTGGTATAAATAGTTGCCCTCCTTTCTTTAAAAAACAATGTGCAGTGGTAATRTTATCTGATGGAAAAAAAAAGGGAATATTTTAATTCTCATCTTACATCTTAGGCTACAGACCATAAAATATAGTCAGTATTTCATTTTTTCCCCATCAGCTCAGCTGTACAGAGAAAGATGGCAGGTCTTTTACTTTCCCATCCTTAGGAGAAGGTGAAGAGCTGATAAAACTGGGCTTCATTTACTCCTGCTGTGCTTACTGCTCCTCTCCTCTTTTTTCTCTGGAGTTCTTCCTTAAAGACACTCATTACAGAAACATGCCATGGTTTCAGCAGCTAGTGTCCCCTAACACTGCATTGTAACTGTGAAGCAAAACAGTTCATCTCGTGGTTGTTCTCTGTACAATGGAAGCACCTTGATTATTTGATATGCACCTGGCTTCATTTTCTAACAGAGTATCAGTTACCTCTAATACATTAGGTGATTCTATTATCTTTTTGTCTTTGGTCCAAATCCCCTTTCCTGTCCTGTTTTTCCTTTACGTTTCTGCCCACAGTAAATGCAACTGTAGCTATCCTCTAAATTAGAAAGAAAACATGATTTATTTCYTCCATCCCTTTTATAGTTCTATGGAATATAAGCCTACCAGTAAAAACTGTGCTGTGTTCTTTAAGCATTTCCCAAGATCAGTGGTAGAGTAAGCATCACAAGAAGAGTATATGGAAATAGAGGGAATACAGAGGAAATGGGACTATGAATAGACAGGATGTAACTGCATTAGGAATTAATTTATGCATAGTGCATGGCACCAAACTAATCTTAAAAATCAACAACAGGGAAAATAGCTTATCCACTTAGCCTCCTCACTATTGTTTTTCATTTTCTCCTGCAAAATCATGGCATTGAGCTTTAAAAAACATCACAACATTGTTGCCTCTTCCACTGAAGCTGGCATAAAAGCAAATGCATCATACTATAATTTTTGTTCTATACTATTGCTATTTAAAGMACTGTCAGGCTTTTTCAAATCCTTAAAAGGCTTTTTCAGTGCTGTCGTTACTGTGTAGTTCCTTCTTTTGGCCCACATAGTGTACAATGGAGTGTAAAGATTAAGGCCCAAACCCCGATTTTATGTTCGTTTTCATGTCTTTATGTCTGAATCAAATACCAGTTCTGATGTTTCATGAGGTGGGCTACACTGAGCTTTAAACTGATTCTCTGGTTATTGCATCACTTGGGCAAATGCTTTGACGATTAAAAAAAAAAACCCAAAAGAAAATGAAAAAAAAATCCCTGACCTATAATYCATATGTCCACCTTAAATAAATGCTTATAAGTCTGAAGAATGTTTTACATTACCAGTGCAATACTCCGCTTTCAGAGTTACATCAGACATGATGAAGATGTGATTTACACTGAGATGGTCTCAGTTTTCAGCATGCTTCTTTACTGGTCTAAGGGTACAGATGTAAAAGAGCAGATATCATGTACCACAGTTGGAWTTTGATTGTGTAAAATAAGAATTTGTTTTAAATATTAAGACCCGGAAGAATAAATTTCATGTTTTACTCACTGAAGTTTTAATTATCTTTAGTCTTCTAAATTTCTTGGTTTCCAGTCCTTGCTGAGAGTGAACTTGATTAGCTGAGATGAACTGCAGTGAACAGTAAGCAAGAAATGGTCATGGTTTACTCTAGAGGCCATTCCCATAGTTGATTCAAAATGACCAGTGAATGTGGGGGAGATTTTTACCAATAATAGGTATTTTTAATTAAGCTTTTTAATCTACTAACTCTCTATGCTAAAATTCAGCTGAAGGAATCCAAGTCATATATATCTTGTCAAAGTAAGAGAATGTGCTAAATATGCCTTAGAAGTAGCATCTTGCTTGTGCAGCATAACGTGTTTTTTGCAGAAGTATGTTTTTGGATTAAGTCCTTTGCTGCTGCTTTATTTAAAAAAATGTCAAATTTATAAAGAAAGAAGCAAACAATCCAAGTTGATGTAGTTTGTAAGGATGAGTGAACAGGCTAAGTCTTTTGTACTCAACAACCTTTTCTAAYGGGGACCAAAACAATGGTGCCATTCTGTACTTGCTTTGAAAATGATTGTGTGTAAATGTGCGAAATGACTGTGGTGAAGTTTAATGTTAAAATAACTCCTGATGATTAACTAGGTATGTTTTTTTTATGTGCTAAATAGGAAACAAAATATTAAACAGAAATTTGTCCACCATCTTAATTTTTGAAGTGTGAAAGCTTCAAAACACTTCATTTGAAGTGTTTATTTGTATGTAAGGTATTTGAATTCTTATTTTACATATCTGTGAGGAATAAAGGATTATACTAACCTTCCTAGTTCATCCCAGTTCCAATGAACAGAAACAAAAATGTTGACATTTAGCGCAGAAATAAATAACTGGGAGGTTTTTTTTGTTGTTTGGGATTTYTTTTCCACTTCAGCTTACGGAAGGTGGGTTAGAAATACTGTCTTTCAGCAGCTGGACATTCTACACTTGGAAAACTGAATCCACGAACTTTTATGGGCAAAAATCTCTGGTCAGAGGGTAGATAGGATTGAAGACTGTGATTGCTTGAGGATAGATAGTCAGGCTTTCTTCACTGGTTGTTTATTTCTGCTGATTGACATAACAGTTCTCATGGGCTCTATTGACACGTGTGTTTGGATATGCATTTAAAAATAAGCCTAATTATCTGCTGCCATTCTACAAATAGGTTCCAACTGATATTTTGAGCACAGGTTCACATGCTGTTAACAATGATGYTCTGCTCTTCCTTCACAGTGGCATTATACCAGTGTAATGCCACTGCTGTGGATTTACTGTATAGTAATATAAACAGAATTATGTTTCTTGAAATTGGATTTATGTTTAACGATTTTAATTATTTGTTAATCTTATTTCCAAACCTGCAAAAATAGAGAGTAAAAATATGGATGAGATAACTAGAATAAGTTACTACATGAGCTATAAGTACATTGTAGATCAGAATGAATGGGTATGTTCAAAAACAACATAAGTATCTTTCAAAGCATGAATAGTCCAACAGTTCACTAATTTCTGTGGGTGCTCTGTGCATTGTACTCACATACATGCTAAACCTTATGTATGTGCACTAATTAGAAAAAGCTGCAAGCAGAGCTAGTAAAATTTAGGACATTGTAGACTAGACAGGTATCCATTTGCTTGTGTAAAATTTGGCCTCTGAGACATCTGACACTTTTGACAAGAATTTTGTCTGTGCAGCTGACATACTTTTACTGAGTGGAAGCATCTTTTTACTGAGTGAAACCAAGGGTGCTGCTTAGGTCATTGCTGCTTAAGCCCTTAACTTGCCCCCTCACAGCTTAAAATGGTTTCCTCTGACACTGATACAATGTCATAATTTTTTTATCRGGTGAGAAGCAGTGATTGTTTAAGCTCTGTGAAATCTACTTCCACTTGAAGGAAAATTTTACTACTGATTTTTCAACAGGACTAGTTATTGTTGTACTTATTCTAGATACATATATTAATATGGGAAAGGAGGGTTTTGTCCAGTTGGGAAATAATAGGTGCCCTTGCCAGAGCTAGTACCTGTGTATATATGGAGCAAAATAGTAACTTTTGGTATAACTTTAAAATGGTTGTAAATGTAATTAATAAACTGCAGTTATTGATGTTGAATTGCATTTATGTAGACAATAATGATTGCTGTGGCAAATAAAATCTTAAAACAATTCCTAAAAAAAAAAAAATATTCTTCTAGCATTTGCAATCTATTTACAAAGCTTTTCTTTTTCTTTTTTTTTTCTCTTTTCCATGTACAGGAAGTGGCCCAATTTTGGATCCAGACGTTTATGGTATATATTTGATTTCCTTTTCTTTTAGTAATAGGAATGAAGGAACTGAAACGATTAAAAGTTCCGATGTTAGTCTCAGTTAAATTGAAATGTCTCATAGAATAATAGAGTTCTAAAAGTTACCTTGTGGTTTTGGTTCTCCTGCCTTGTATTTAACATATATGATGATAATATGATGTTTTACTTACTGTGCTGCTCTTGACTCACATTAGGAGACACAAATCCATGGATAGAAATGGGTGCAGTTGATCCTGTAGGATGACAGCTGTGTGATGTAGTTCACAGATGTGAGATTTTGTGAACCTTTTGGAGGCATTCATTGGAGGAAAGAGGGTTCATAATTTYTCTTTATATAACTTAATTTATTTTTTCAGGGATGATTCCATACTTGTTTTGCCTCCAAAAATGTACCCCTAAATCCCACTTAGAAATGAAGTTGGCACAAGTAAGTTTTCCTGTAGGCAATTTATTTTGCTCTGTCCGCTCATTTGTACCTTCCCTTAATCTCTCTTGCATAAGCAGACCATCAATTCAGTGGTAGCTGAGTGTGTGCCAGGAGATTTGATGGCACAGTGTTCACATTAGTTTTTTAGTTAGGCAAAATGTACCGAGTGAAAGCCAGCATGCACTGAAATAGAAGCTGCAGAATGAAAAGCAACTGTCTAGTTTTTAAAAATATTTCCAGTATACTTCTGGTGAGTAGAAAAGTTCGCCTTAACCAACATATCTGAACAACTTGAAGCTGGATCCCATTTGGAATACTTTATATTTGGATGAAATGGCCCATGACTCAAGTTACCTAAAGCTGATCTAAATGTTATTGCTTTGATTCCATTCCATGTCATTAAACTTTAGCAAATGTGCAATTGAAGCATCAATTTGACTTCAAATGCTTAGAAACTCCAAAGGATAGCTTCCCCTCCCTCTCTTTCCAAATACTTTTTTTTTTTGGAGGCGGAGGAGGAGGGAGAGTTGGGGATGGGAAAGTGGTGATGGTTTGCACAGTTTCTTCATGTATTGTATAATATAAGCATGAAGATTTTGATTCTAAGCTGTTTCTCGAGGTCCTGATGCCTGTGTATGGCTTTAGCCACGTGTGTGCTGTCCTTGGACTGATTTGGGTRGGGTTTTGCTGCGATGTGTGCTGCAAGTTTTGCCAGCAGATCACAGCCTGCAAGGCCTGGTGAAGGCAGCCTTGCTCTTTACTCCTGGCTATTCTTTTTGCTGTTTGCAACTGCAGTTCTTGTGATGTGAGGGGATTTCCAAGTGTTTTTGTTGAATATCTTGAACATACAACAGAAATCAGAAGATTCGATGAGGGTCCCATCAGGCTGCATGACACAGAGTTTGCAGAGAAAGTCCTGCCTGCGTGGGGCACTGCCTGCTGCAAGCACGGAGCAGCTGCCTGTGCCTCTAGCTCACCTCTGTGGCACCTCTGGGAAAAGGCAAGGAGGGAATGCTGTCCTGACACCATCTGGGAAGTAACTGAGAGAAATAAAGTGACTCACAGGGGTCTGAGCAGGAAATTGAGTGCAAAGCTATCTCCTTTGGCTCTGAGTTCTTATTTTCATGCCACGATGCCTCTTCTAATGTGATTGTGAACATGAGAGAGACAACCTGCCCCATATCTGCCAAGCCCCAGAATGACTGCAGAGTGACACCCCAGTGCTGCTGTGACTATGCTGTTGTTTCTGTCCCAGCTGCTGTGCACTGTATTTATGAAATGGCTGTAAAACACTGGCCAGCATCAGCTGCGATTCACTGCAGCTGTTATAAGGCACTGTTAGAGTCACTGGTTGCTGTGTGAGCACCAGAGAACCTGGCCCTAAAGCAATATGAGCCTTACTTAGCATGAGTCAAGAGGCGTGACCCTGTCTGTAAGAGTGCTCAGTGTCTATGTCAGGATTTCATAGTGAAATGAACAGGAATTTGTTTTACTCAGAATCATCCGGTTTGGGCTGGATCGTTGTCACCTGTGTTTTCCTTGCCTGATTCACCCATTTCAAGGGGCTTTGAAAATCTGGCAATACCTCAGATGSAAATGATTCACAGTTAGACAGCAGGCATTGTCAGCACAACACCAGTATACGAGTGTAGCCTACCTTAGCTCTTGCCCATTTTAAATATAAAAGTGCATTTAGAGGACTCTGAAACATTCTGTGGTTCTCATTAGACCTCCAGGGTGTGACTTCCAGTATCTTAGAACAGACCTGAGCATAAACAGAACTACAAATAGCATCAGCTGTTACTTACAGGTGAAGTTTAGAGCAAAAAATTTCCTTCTTCGAAGTTTGTTTTACAGAGTCAGAGCAGCGAAGGCTCTAAATATCGGTTTTATATGTTAGCCCTATAAAACTACAATAAATACMGGGTTGGCCAGAACTATCTTTGTGAAAATTTTCCCAGTTAATTTTAAAGAAAGCCAAATTATTTTAGGCTGAAGTACTTGTTATAAAACCAGCTTTGCCTGCAAATAATGAAGCAGAAGTCTCCTCCTCTGCTCTGGCAAAGCATGTGCTGGTGGTGAGAGATGGTCTGCACAGGACCATGTCTGAAAGACCAGRCTGCTTGTGCAGGTGAGCCATTCAGGCAGGGATCGTGCTACTGGATGAGCAAGAATTGCTATTCATTCTCCTGTTGCTSCTGCTCAAACCTGGTTTCCTGGTAAGCTACACACATAGAAATGCAGTACGGAGTTGGAGAATTCAAATGGTAGAAGAGCAGGAAAGTTTTTTTTTTTTCTCTTGAAAGCTCTGTATATTTAATAYGTATTTTGGCTTGAAAGAGTCCTATCCTTTGGCATGCATAGTTTAGAGCCAAAATAGACTGTGTGAGTTGTTTAGACATCCTGACTGTGCTGACTGTAGCACTGGTGCCAGAGGTAGCTGACAGCTTCCTGTACCAGAAAAAAAATCTGCAGCCTGCAAGTGCTTTGCAGAAAGCAAATGTGTCCTTGCATGCCTGAAGATCAAAAGCCCAGTGCAACTTCTTGCTAGCACTGCCAGCAGATCTCTCCAAACTGGCCTTGGGAGCTAAAGGAGGGCACTGCTGAAGTGCAAGCCCTCCCTGTGCTTGCTCAGCTGGAGCTCCAAGCTCAGAAATGCTCCTGCCTTTGTAGTTAGTAGGAGCTTTTTCAAATTCACACTTAAGATTTCATCTGCAGGCTTATGGCACTGATTTTAATCAAAATGTGAAAAGAAATACCCATTCTATTGCAAACTTAAATTACCATGCTGGAGGTGTATTTTATAATAGATGCAGTTATTGCACTTCGTTTATTTCATCTGCATACATTACAGACATGAAATTAAAATGTTATATGTGTTTCCAGATGTAATAATTAAATAAATGCATTTTAAAATTTTATTTTAATGCATGTTTCTCTTCATGCAGATAACTATTTCATTATTTTTCTCTCATTTGAATAATTTTGTCTGGAAATAATGGACTATAAATATCTGGATTTTATTTTGAGGTTATTATAAATAATTGAGCCATGATTATTCTTTGTATAGAATAATGCTGGTTTTGCACCTGCAGCCCTGTCTGTGGAATTATTTGATAAATCAATCAAATTTCTTCATACCATCTCAGGCACTTTAATTTTTAAAGGCTTATTTGTATGACAGCAATGCTAAACTGTAACCTCTGTGCATATAACATGGGTTTTTAAAGTTATTTATTAAAGAAATGAAAACAGCTATTTCACATTTGATATTAGTAATATAGCTTGAAACCCATCTGCCACTTTCTTCTCAGTGAAACAAAAGTGCTCARGCTAATTTCTAAGACTGTCCTATATTTGACTGAATACAAGGCTAGTGAAGCTCAGTGTAGAGGGCAGTCTTTCATTTTTAATGGGAAGTCAGGAGTGCATAAAAATAGCTCTGTGGATGGAGTTCTCCTTTAACTCTAGTGTTTCCAGTAGGGATACATATTATGACGTAGATTGCTTCTCTTTGCAAGTTTGTAAGTCACAGTACATTTGTTCAATTATATGCCATAGTGATTTYCCCCAAAACATTCCAGCTTGATTAGCAATTACAAGTTGTGTCCGAAGAGCTCAAATTCCCTAAGCTGATAGTGGTCTTACCAGCTTACAGAGCAGAAATTATAAAGAAAACCATTTCCCCCTCAAAGTTACGAAATTATAAAAGCAACATTTTTTCCTTTCTTAAGAGTATGAAACCACACCTAATGATCTTGGAGATGCCACAAATAAYAGTAATCAAATCACTTCGACGGATGTTTCCAACAAAGAGAATGAAGATAGCATCACTGTAAGTACATGCATTGTTGCTGTGATCTTTGTGGACTTTCTGGCTATACAACTTACAAAACTGCAGAGAGGGTAATAGGAGTCAGATCTATCAGGAAACTATAGGTATTACTGTGTTGTGATCAAAACTCAGGGAAAAAAGAGAGAAAAAAGAAAATCAGTTCTCCCCACTCTTTTYCTTCCCCCATTTTTTTTGAATGAGTGAATTGCTTTTCAGTTCAAGTAAAACCACTGTTTTGTGTCRTGCTTTTTTTGAACAACTTAACTGTCATTTTTTTAGCCTAAAACTTTTTATCTAATTTTTAGTTACAAARCAAAGACATCCAAGGTAATTTGAAGATTGTTGTTTGAATAACCATCCTGCAGTCACCTCCCCCTTAGAGAGGTGATGTGCGGCAACAAATTTTCAAAATCTAATTGTATGTTTTTARAGCATGATTTCATGTAGGTTTTTGATTAAATGGTTTGAGATTGATTTTAATACAAGTGGTTAAATAGCTTCCTCCCTTGCTGCCTTGCCTCTCATGCTCTCTTGAGCTGAAATGCTGGGAACTGATAACGGGTTACCAGCCTGGTTGACATTGCATCCTTCCTCCATCAGTGATCTCTAGAGCAGCAAGCAGCAGAGAGTGTGCATGCATGAACCAGAGAGCAGGCTGTGAATTGGGACACTGTCCTAAMAATTGGGAGGATCCAAGACTTGTCTCATCTGATGATGGAGTCATTGAACTGCTGAGGTGGTAAAGGTGGGACCTCTGGGAGTCCTCTGGTGCAAGCTCCTCTGATTAAAGCAGGGCCAGTATGATTCCTCCTCATTGTGTCCTCTCTGGTTTGGTCTTTCCAGTAATGGAGCCTTTATGGCAGTCACTATATGTAATTTGTATAAGTATTCAACCATTCCCCCAGTAAATCTTTTTTCCTATGTGCTTTTCTTAGATGTTTTCTTGTAACATACCACTCTGCTGTAAGGAGAAAGGGTGTTGCATGCCCCCTTCCACCTGCCTTGAATGTGTAGATGTTGAAAAAGTTGTTCTCTTAAGTGTCTGAATCTTGATTCTCTGCAGAATAGAAGGAACCTCAAAAAGTGTCTGTTTTTTGTACTCTTTGATCTGGGTACAAATGTTTTCTGGTTAAAATGAATCTCTTTTCATAAGTGGATTAATATGAATGCATGCTGGATGTCTAAGAACAAAACAAACAGGTTTGTTTGTGTCCTCTCTTTTTTTTAGGTGTATGTTGTGGTGGGAATTGCAGCACTGGTGTGCACTGGCTTAGTAATAACCCTTATTATTCTGAAGTTTGGAAGACACTCTAAGTTTGGGATGAAAGGTAAGCAGGGCTGGTTTTTATACCTTCCAGAATTGCTGTGTGTTGTATGAGCTGAGACTGTAGACTGCTGCCCTGGGAGCAGTTGAAACAACTATGTAGTATTATTAACCACATTTAATATTTTGTTTATTCATCAGGWAATTAAGAGCAGAGGTAGATGTAGACAGAGTGTAGAATTTTTTGGATCAAACACTTCTGTTTTGTTTTTAGGATAAATACCATTTCTCTACCTTCTGCTGAAAGATCCCGTGAAACACTTCCCTGGGGTAAAATATTTCTCAAGTCAGTGTAGGTAGGAAGAAGATAGGAAATGAAATTTATTCTATTGCAAGTTTGATTATAACAATTTTATGATAATCTGTGCTGTATGTAAGAGGTAATTTCGATAACACTACAATATCCCATCAAGGGGATTGAAGGGGAAACAATGAAGAGAGTGGAAGGTGCATTTGCAGTGGATCCTGTCCTACTGGTGCTTTCTGACAGATGCATTTTCATGTGCTTCTTGGGAAATAGCATAAGTAGCATCTGGAGGGAGTTGCAAGTACTCATGTCCCTGTGGAAGAAAGAAATCTCAGCCCTTCATTTATTCATTTATYTATTTTACAGCCAGATGGAGGTATGTGTAACACAGAGGTACCTGCAACAACTCCATTACCATATTCTTTTACTGACATCATCATTTTTTTGTCTGATGGTATTGGTGAAATTGTATTTAAAAAAAGAAAAAAGAAAAAAGTACATTTGCTATTGTGTAGAGTATCTAGATGTTTTGGTGTGTGTTAAAGGAGATGAGAATTTATTCTTTAGATTTGTAGATGAGGGTCTGTGGAGAACTTGGTAAGTAATCTTTTGGTAAACTCCTGTTAATCTCATGTCCTTCTTYGCAAATGTGCTTTTGTCACCATGCCATTTGGATGTATGTTTTRGTAATTCTTCCATGCTCTTGTAAGTGCTCTTTTCAGAGATACCTACTCTATATTATGTGTTCCTATATTCTGTTTAGAGTAGATTTATGTGAACAAATGAGATTTGAGTGGAGCAGAAATGTAGTTGGTGCAGATCAACTGCTGGGATGGTAATCTTGTCTCTCACCTCCTTCTGATACAACAGAGTCTCTGCTGTTTGGGGTAGAATTAGAAAAGAACAGTTGTTCTATCGTGAATAGCAACATGAAGTCAGCAGGATAGAGCTGCAGAGTTTTGGCAGAAGGCTAGTCTGTGACTGAACAGTTCAGCGTAAATTTTATTTGTGTTCAAGGCTTTCTGAATTGCATTTAGGGAGATGAAGTAGGTGGAAGCTGATACACAGAAAGAGTGAGAATTGTTTATGTTAGCTCTTTAAAGCTGAATACTTGTCAGTTTTTCAAAATATATCTTAAATATTTCAATGCAACATTATTGAAGTAACTAGGAAGTAAACCCAACACTGAGGGAGAATGCATGAAATTCTATTTTGGGTTGTGATGTTAAGTTACCTTCCAGGAATTAACTTGTTTTTCAGTATCTTCAGATACAGTTCTTCTCAACAAAAATAAAGCTCTTTCTTATCAGTAAGTTGGACCTGAGTAGTCCTTTGTTGCACAATTGTCCATGTAGATCATATTTTAGTAAGAATATAATTTCATGGAAATTAATATATGAAATTACAAAAAGGCAGCAACCTGATATATTTTGTTTATTTTTAATGGTGAAGTGTCACTGTGAGTTACAAATAAAACTTGAGTTTTTTATTAGAGAGGAGTGACTTTCCTTTGTCCCTTAAGTGGACCTCAAACTTCTCCAAAGCCTGTATTTGTAACTCAGCTTCACTGTCTGGATCTATCCATAGTCCAAAGTCCCAGAAACACATTCTCCCTTCATCATTATCAGTGTTACTGAATTTATATTAAAGCAGTATTTAAATACTTGAGATTACATATATGTAATATGTAATACCCAGACTAAGAAGAAAATATTACCTGCTCTGAAAAGCCTGCAGTGTAAGTATATGTTGAGAATTACATGTTAAAATAAACAGCCTGGTCTATTTGAACATGCAGAAAATAAGGTGAACATGGTGAGAAGGATTTTTTTTCAGTCATTATTCATCAATGCATTTAAATGTGTATCTTGGAATTTGTGAACAAAAGGATCAAGTCTGCTACCTGAGAACTCCTTGAGGARTTTGCATTTTAATTCAGTGACAGAAAAATTAATCCCAGCTTTGCATACAGACAATGTGCTATAGCGGTAGTTTAATAAACAGTCTCAGTAGGGAAATGGGAAGGAGTTAAATATCCAGATTTTCATGGAAAATATTTATAAAACAAGATTTAAATATCCTCTCCAAAATTAATGATTGTTTTGCATTCATAAGAAATAGCTTCCTGAGTTACATCAGGCAGAAATGCAGAAAAGATTATGCTTCTTTTTTCTGTTACCTTCTGAGGACACAACATGGTCACCTCRGACACCCTGTCACTAAATGTCTACCTACCCTTCTTCAGCAAGCAGTTTGGAAAAAAAAAAAAAATCACTCTGTAATTGGAGCAATCAAACCGGCACCAGTGGTATTTTTCATGTAACCATGTMTATGGTAAAAGGTTCCACTGAAAATCAGAAAACCATATATATAGGCTAACATCACTGTGTATCCTGTAGGAAATATCTTTATGTAARGGATGACATTTTAATCTCATTTGGGTTCAGAGCAGGCATCTGCAGCTTCTGCAGACATTGTTTTATGCCTCCCACCTTTAAATGCCAGTTTATTCCATCTTTTACATGGGCATAATCTGCCCACTTCTTAGSCTGTGTCTTTCCTGAGTTCTGCTGTACTTAACGAGCTTGAGCATGGTTTGATTGTGGGACTGGCAGTGCCAGAGTCGGCAGAGATGTGGAGCAGGCAGTTTACTGTGTCTGAGCTATGGCTCTGCAAGGGCTGCCCATACCTGGAAGTGCTGCACATGCTGAGGAGGTGCTGAGCCTGCCACACAGCTCAYCCCTGATGTCTTCTTACCAGAACTGCGTGGAGCAGAAAAGTGTCCATGTGTTAGGGAGCATCATGTCCTTTGGGAATTTCCAGTTCTTTGGCAGTACTAAGCAATCTCTTATCCAGATCTATTGAAGAGTTGTATAAAAATGAATTATCCTATTCTTTTACTTTTCTGTATTCATTTGCTATATCTAAGGTAAGAAAATAAATTGGAATATGTTCATTTTACTCAGTTACTTTTTCAAACCGTAGTAATAGAGTGTTTTTAGAGTTGAGAAGGACAAACAAAGCACTTGGAAATATTTTGTTTGGGATGTTCTGTGTTCTGGTTGAAGGCAGATTGTACCATATGAAGCAGTTGTTTCAATCTTGCCTTAATTCTTTTTCCTCTGTATTTTAGAGCTAGAGGAGACAGCAATTTCTGATGATTGACTTTGGGAACAGTATTAGTACAGAACAGATCTGTGGTCTGTGCTAGAAGAGGCTTAAAATAGGGTTAGTACAAAAAACTGTCATGCGCTAGACTTCCAGACTTCCAGTGCAAAATTCATCAGAATTACTGGAGAAACATAATTCTCTATTTCACTGCTTTTGTACATTTAAAACACCTTCTTATACAGGGTCTGGTGACAACAGCTTTGTATGAAAAGCTGCTTTTGGTTGCATGAATCTGGAGATGAGGTTTATAGACCCTTGCAAGATGCTGTAGCATAAATGGTGAAAGCTTCAGTTAATTTTGTAAATGCATTTGTTAAGACTTGTGGGTTGCTCTTACGAAACACCTTGGCTTGCTTTCTTGCTTGCTTTCTGTGGGATGTGAAAGTGCTTATGGTGGGAATTCACTGGCGGCTGCCAAGACAGCTCTTACCATTTTGTGTTTATTTCTGACTCCATCTAACCAGCTTATGAAACTGAAAAATAACAAGGAAACTGGAGTAGACAGGGCAAGGGAGCATTTGTGAACTCCCTGAGAGGATTTGTGGAAGCGTAATTCTAGTCCTGTTTTATTCTACTTTCCATGCTGAATAACGATGTAAGTGATCAAATAGTTTGCAGCATAACCAGCCCAATACACAGTTTGCAAATGTTAATCGTGCTGCTAAGCATGAGGGGAAGTATGGAGGAAATGGATGAAAGATAAATTAGTGGATAAACTACAAAATAGCATTGTTCAGTTAAAAGGATGGAAGCATTTTTGTTTATATCAACTATTCCAATTCCAGTGACAAGACAATATACTTAGTACTCCTTGCTTCCTAGGAAATCTGAAGGTGGATAGTCATAGATAAGAGTATTATTATAGCAGCATTACTGATAGAGATAAATGGGGTTTGTGTAGGTTTTACCAAAATCAGAAAGGGAAGCCACTCTTACCCAAAGCTCTGCCTTCTGTCTTTTAAGTTAACAAATAGAATCTGATAGAAACAGAGATAAACATGTGTGTACTTAATCCATGTGGGGTGAGAGGGATTCTTTTCTATGTTTCTGTGAAATTTCTGTCAGTGCTTTGAGCTGTGTGCAGTAATGCAAAGATAAGGGAACAAACAGTCTGAAATTTCCATGGTACTCAGGCAATGCCAGCTACCTTCTCATGTCTGTGGGCTTGTGTGTCATGCTTTGAAAGGTGCTTCTCCTTCCKCAAGCACTCTCTGAACTACCTTCTGTGTCTAAACATATGTCCTGACTATGAATTCTTCACCCTGTTCAAAGTCTTGCAGCTCAGAGTGCAGAAACTTATCTTTCTCTGATCAGGTAATGAGATTGTGTGGTTGATCTAAGAGAGAAAACAGTGTCTCTTTTAGGTCAAACACCCCAAAATACTACCTTTCCTTCAAGTCCTTGCTCACTGCTTGTTGTCTTTTTTGAGTGTAAGTTTAAAATTTGGACTGACAATGAGAGTGCTGTTCTCTTCCATCATGCTGATTAAAAGTTAGGAACACACCCATGGATTTTGCCTGCCAAAGTCAAAACAGAATATTTTCTCTTACTTCTTCATAGCTTTTTTCTCTCAAGTGATTTCTGTGACATTTGTGTTGGGCCATGAATATCCTTGAAAACTTTTTAAATAGAAAGATTCACTATTCCAACAGGAGTACACTGATAGTTCAGAAATACCTTTTCATCTCAATGTGTCACAGTTCACTATATTGTATTTGCTCCTGTAACATGTTGAGCTTTGGTCCAAAAGATGGTACAGAGGAAGGCAGCTTGGGACTCAGTTGAAGTATTTTTCTCAGTTGTCTTGACATATTTCAGTTTGGGTGGGGTACAAAAGCCTGATAAGAGTCTCTTTACAAAGCAGAATTTTCATTCTGACTCTATGACATAACGTAATGACTGACTTTAACCCACATTTACCCCAACAAGCATAGTTATATGACTTTATTAAATACAGTCCAGATGAAAGTAGAGTGCCTTACCATTCTGTCTGAGACTTTTGCATATTGCTTTGGCTGTAACTTTAAAACCGTCAGGAAAAATCATTTGTGTCTTACTTGTGTGTAAGATTATACCAAACGGTAATTGGTTTTTCTGCTTAAATGCATTTTCCTTGACTTCACCTTGTTGTTGGGGAGGGGCTGATTACAAGGGACTTTTAAAAAACCCTCTGCTTCATTCACATTGGTGATTGAAAAATTAGGATTTTGCGAAGTTAAGATCACTCTAAGTGGTTTGAAGTACTGGTGTGGGAAAAGGGTGAGCTGTTATGTTTGTTGTTAACTCATGCATCACATGTCTTGCTTGAGCAATTGGGTTATTCCTTATAGAGGAGGAGAAAAGTGAAATGTGATTAGAATACTTCTATTACTTTTAATTCTAAAGCAATTACAAAATAATTCTTTGCATCCTCAGCAAAGATCTGCAGTTTGACAAGTATAATCTAATGATCAAATTGATGTGCACTAAGCTTGTAGCAGTAAAGGCTACAATTTTGCCTTTTCGGCCAATTATTAAAAAGATCAAGTTTGCAGCGTGGGAACACATTTACTGCTCAACTTTTCAGCAATTCACTTAAATACTGAGCTTTTTGAGTTTCCAGTTGTACCTATAGAAAAGATTTTGTGCTATGTTGTACCTACCCAAATGCCAATTCTGTGGGCGTCGATCCTTTAATGTCTTTAGAACATTCCATTATTTAGTCAATGAGCAGAATATAAAAGAGGGATCAATTCATGTGAGTCAGTGTTGTAAGATCAGATGTAGAGAAAAATGAACGTGCTCAAATCTTCAGCATTTTTAGTGAGTATACAATGTAAAGCAATGATGATATTGCTCATCTGAACCACACACAAGGAGCTTTTTTATTGACACTGACATTCCAGTCCCTGCAATCATGGGCCAATCATACAAATTGTCTGTTTTAGATGCCTCAGTTGTTAATGGGAATAGTAATACTGCTTTACCACATGAACATTGGGAATATAGAGTTGCTAATGCTTCTAAGTACCTTACACTTTGAAGAAGCAAATTGCCGTAAGTACTTCAAAGAATGAGAGTTTATACTAACTGATCCATAAAGGTAGTTTCAAGTAAAGGATTTTATAAAGATCTTAAAATATTTAGGCCACCGTTCTCTTGTATTTCAAGAAATAAAAAAGCATTGTTTCTTAAGTATTGGTTTGGGTCTGTGTCACCCTACCAAATCATACTGTTAGAAATTTTAAGAGTTCCATTTTTAAAATTTATATGGAATTTGATCTCCGATATCTGTTTTGGTCTGCTATTAGTTTTCCTGATTCCAGTCGTAAAGTGCACAATAGCAGAGAGACCTGTGTCCGTTTCTGTAATAGGAACAAATAAGTGGGTGATGTGCCTCGTATGTTACACAGGATTTATGAAGAAAACTCAAATCTGAACCAGGGAATTTTTAGTGATGTGACAGGGTATTTGACTCTGCTCTGCTTTGGTTGCAAAATGTAAACCTAGTTGTAATTATTGAGGGAGAAAAGAGATTTTAATGATTCAGACTACTATGATGGTGTTATTAACAATGATACTATTAACAAAGGTAGATTATCTGAGACTTCATGTCCATTACTAGTAAAAACAAATGGAAAGAAAGTGTAAACAAGTACCTGTTGTATCTCATTCCCCCTTCCCCTAAATGAATACACAAGTGGGTGATGGGATGAAGGAGTGTGCATGAAGTGAAATGGAGAACTGGAGAGAACACAGTTTAGAGAGGAAATGCAAAGAGGTTGAAGAGAAGGCTATAAATGGATGCAGTAGAAGTGAGGACAGCTGAAAATCATGGTTGCTAAGGCTCTGCCTTGGTATGGGCTGAGTTGCACAGAAATAGCAGAGCTCCTAGGTCAAGGTAATGACAGAAAAAAAGAGTCAGTCCTAGAGATGCAAACTGCAGAGTCCCAACACTGTGTTCATTTGTTCAGTCTACATCCACATTTGCTTACAGGTCTTTATTTTACAGAGCCTAGAGTTTCTCCTTTAGTTTTTTATGTGCAAAGGGTGAGTAATCATCTGCTTTTTAATGCACCTTTTGCCCATGTGCAGGTTGTTCTGTTTTGGGAATGCATTATTTGTGAGAGCAAATTGTGGTTTAGTCCATGGGGAATTTTAGAAAGAAATGAGATGGGATATAGGACGAACTAAGAGGATGAGAGGAATGGAAAGTGGAGAGAAAGTAGATCATGATAACGGCAAGTTTACCTGTGATCAGAGTAAAGAAGTAATCAGATGAAATAGAAATCAGTGAGTCAGAAAGAAAGAAAATGACCAACGAATAGCAAAGCCAGCCCATGCTCATTCTGTCTCTGTCT